>NW_012122154.1:3354541-3366035 GCF_000951035.1 Colobus angolensis palliatus | reverse complement strand
CGAGATTGCACCAATGCACTCCAGCCTGGGCAACAAGACCGAAATTCTGTCTCAAAAAAAAAAAAAAAAAGATGAAGAATATGGACACAGGAGTAAACAGGGTAGTGAGGACAGTGAGTTTGACTGCAGGAGCTTGACCACTCACCCTCTGACTCCTTGTAGATGAGCTTCCTAGAATGGGCTAGGCTTTAGCTTTGTTCCCCTGCTCCCAAGAAAAGTGGGAGAGAGAGGGCAGTGGGCTCTTCTCTGGCCCTTTGGCCCAGAGTTGGGAAGCTGCAGCAGAGCGTGGGAGGGACTGGGAGGGGCTAACAAACAAGGAAAGAGGCTTTTCAGGAAAACTTGGTTCTGAGCTCAGCCTCCACCCCCTCTCCCTCCACCCTCTGGGCTCTGGAGGGAAAGCTAGGAGGTAAGTTGCCATGTCCTGCTCCTGCCTGCTCTCTGTGACCTTGACTCCAAGTCAGAGCCAGGGCCAGAGCCCAGGTGTCTGTCAGGACTGGACCCAAAATCAGGACCCCGGTGTGCATCTAGCTCCCCACAGCCCAGCACCACCACTAGCACCCTCCCTTTACTTGCCCTGGGTCCTCCCCAAGGCCCACAGCTCTATTGCTGCTGTGGTGGTCCTGCCCACCCCCTGTATACTTGCTGGGTGTTTGTTCCTCTAGGAGGGGGAGCCGGGGTGGGTCAAGACTCCTTCCCCGCTGCAACCAGTGAGAAGGAGGAGGGAGCAGAGATAGAGAAAGCTGAAATTCAGTCAGCCTGACATTCCTCTTGGCAAAACCTGGGTGGTTCTGCAGTCTGTGTGTGGTGTAAAGGCAGAGGCTGGGAGGGAGGGGGCACAGGAGAGGGGTTACTCCCTGCTCCTTCCTTTGCATTTCTTAAAGGGCCCCTCCTTTTCTCCCTGACAAATAAATAATTTGGGTGTCTTTCTTCTACAGCTGGTGAGAGGAATACAGAATGAAAAGGCAGTGTTCTCCCCTGGCTCCAGAAGCTTCTAGTCAGTCTGTGCCTGCTTCTTTCTCTGTCAGCAGCTGCTGGGAGAAGGGCAGAAACTATGTGACCCAAAGCCACCAAAGGGAGGGGGGAAAGGCTGGGTTGTCTGGTTCTGGGGGATCCGGAGTAGAATCTTGGCTTCTCTTTGACCTCAACCTTGACCGTAAGACCTTAAGACCTAAGACAACAGGTGCATCTCAACCCAATCTTCCTCCCCTGCCCCTCCAGCTGGATGTTGCTGTTCACTTCTTTTTTTTTTTTTTTTTCTTTGAGACAGTCCCACTCTATCACCCAGGCTGGAGTGCAGTGGCTCACTGCAACCTCTGCCTTCTGGGTTCAAGCCATTCTCCTGTCTCAGTGTCCCAAGTTGCTGGGACTACAGGCACACGCCACAACGCCTGGCTATTTTTAAAATATTTTTAATAGAGATGGGGTTTCACCATATTAGTCAGGCTAGTCTCGAACTCCTGACTTCAGGTGATCCACCTGCCTCAGCCTCCCAAAGTGCTGGGATTATAGGCATAAGGCACCACGCCCGGCCTGCTGTTCACTTCTACACACACACACACACACACACACCATTTCTCCCATAGCCCAGTTCAACTCAAGAAAGGACTGAACTCTTCATAAATAGTACTCAGATTGGATCCAGGTAGAACAGATGCATATTCACAATCTGGTACAGCAAGGCACTGCCCTGGTTCTGCATACACTTCCACTTGGATTCCCGAGTCTGGGATTCTGGGGACGAACCTTCCCATTAAGGGCCGTGTTGGATCCTGCCTGTGTGTTTCCAAATATGTCTTTAATTTTCCTTGATTTCTTTGGACTTCAGAGGACAGCAGACACAGAGGAGAAGAAGGAAAGGTATTGAGAATACTAAGCTCTGGTCAGTTATGTATTTGTGCATGTGTGTGTGTGATTGTATGACTGTGAGTGAGACTGCATGTGTGTGAGCTGTGAATGCTGTGTGTGTGGGTGTGCGTGTTTGATCTGAGATCTCTTCTCCCTGTCAGAAGGTTGTTCTGGGTAACAGGGCAACACCCAGTGCAAATTCTGGGTGGCCTAAATCTTGGGCCAGCTGCTTGACTGACTGACTGACTGACTGACTGAGGGTGGATCCTTGCTGGAAACAGGTCAGGCTTCTGTAGGTGCTTTCCCATCCCCCTCCTTTCTCACCAAGGAACCATTGCCCAGAGTAGAAACCTGTCTGCCCAGGTGATGCAAACCTGGTATAGAAATGCTGGGGATGCCCCTGAATCAGGGAACCAACCATGTGCCTGGGAGAGACTCACTCCCTGCCCTCCTAAATCCTTTTCCTTGTTTCTAAAAGGCCAGCTATCTTTCTCTACCCCACCCAAAGCCTGGATGTTTTGGGGAGAACTTTAAGAACATGCTACAGGAAGGCAGAGTCTGAACTAACTTGCCTTTCTGTGTGGTGGGGGGAAGGGGATGGAGAAAGAAAGGGCGAGGCATGAGCCAGGGCTGGGTTCCATGGATGTGCTTTGCCTCAGATTCTATCTTTACCTCACTACTGCTTTTTCCAAGGAAAGGAAACCATAAATATGTATTAAGTACCAACCGTATGCCAGGCACTGTGCAAAGTGCTTTATACACATTATCTCATTTAATATTCACAACAACCCTATGCTGTAGATCTCATTCTTATTTTAGAGATGGGGAAACTGAGACTTAGAGAAGTGTATTAACTTGCCCAGGGTGCCAGAGGGTCTAAGTGATTAGTCTTGAAGTTGTAATTTGCATAGCACTTAAGACTGAAAAGATGTCACATCAAAGAATGATAGCACTGATGGAAATTATTGGGGGGGGGGCTAAAGCCCCCTCCAGCTATCTCTTGGAACTACCACTATCAGTGTCACAATGAAAATGGCAATGCTGGGGATTCAACCCCAGTCCTGAAGATGAAACTCTTTCTACTAGCAAGACTGCCCCTCCTAGAGAGAGATTACTGCCACCCTAGGGGAATGTCTGAGCAGCAAATTCATCCTGGTGTTTCCCAAGCAATGGTGATGTTTGGAAGTGGGATATATCACCAAGAACAGAAGCCTGAAGCACCCCCTTGTTCCTGTCCCAGGGAGTACCTTGGCTTTCCAAAATCTCTCTTTTTAACCCCAGGCACATTTCCTTGTCCCCTAAACTCTTCTCATTCCCCATCCTACATTTCCCTCATCTGGTTCTAAAAGTAGAAGGGGCAGGAACAGGGTGCACAAACCACAGACTGCTACAGAGGTGACTTAACAGAAGCAGGCGTCTGAACTCTGTTCTCGACCCAAACCCTCGGGATTTGGGGTCTGCTGCTGGTGGTGAGGAGAGTGGGGCAAGTTAGGTCAGGGCCCTCTAAAGTCTCATGGTGCTTCCTTCCAGGGGCTGTATTAAGAAGATTGGTTGAGGGAGTGTGTGGAAGGCCACCAAGGACCCAAGGACCGACAAAAGTTGTGTCCAAAGCCTTAAGGAAACAGCATCCCACTTCCCTATTTACCTGCTTTGAGGAACGTGTACCTCTAAAACCAGCCCTTCTGAAAACCACTGTCTTGCACCAATGCTTCTTCAGCAGATGCTTTGAAGAACCTGAAGGAGGGTCCCCTCTCTCTGAGCCCAGGATCTCACCCACATCACAGGATCCTGGAGGAGGCATGGATTGTCCTTGGCAGTGGAGACTAAGCCCCAGATGACCCTTTTTCTGGCATCCAGTACATGCTATGCTAAGGCCTCCTGTCCAATCTTTGCTATGCTGCTGGAGCCACTGTGGTGTCATCTTCCAGGCCCCTGCACCTGCCCATTGGCTGCCCTTGAGCCTCTGTAGAACTCAGATGCAAGGAGAATGTAGGGGAGGCAGGGGCAAGGGAGAGGGGGTGCTCTGCATCTGCTTCCATCTCCTCCCTTTATCCCAAGTTCCATCTCAAACCCTTTGCTTATCCGGTGTCTCTCCATTCTTTGGGTCTCTGCAAATCGCCATGGCAGCTGCCTGGGGAGGCCAGAGGCTCATGACAGTCCTCGTGAGCAGGATGGACCTCGGAGGAGCTGCGGCCTGGGCAGGCATTAGGGGCCTTGTGTAGTTTCTGGGAGGCTTACATGTACTGGCTGGGATGGGGAGGAAAGGGGGGTTGCAATGGGCTGCCCAGGGAAAAAAGCAACCCCCGCCCCGCCAGCTCAGCCTGAGTGGAAAGAAGGAACAAGGCTTACTTTCCCTCCTCCCACTCCTCTCCCCTGGTCTGCAGCTGTTAGTGGGGCTGGAAAGACTGCGGTAGCTTGGGGGAGGGGGGGCAGGAGAAGGAGAGAGAGAGGATGCGTCTTCACAAATTTGGGATCCCTCCTCCTCTTCTAAATTGGGGGGAGGGCGAGTGGGGAAGAAGCAATTTGCCAAAGAGATTTTCAATGCCTCAGGAAGGAGCTTTGGCTCATTAGAATTCGCAGTTTGCACCCTGAAAAAAAAAAATCTGTGCTGGTTGCAAAAATGCAGACGTGTGTAGGGGCCCAGCGGAGATTAAAAAAAAAAAAAAAAAAAAGCGCTAGCTCGCAATGCAGGATCTGCGAAGTTCTGGTGCGATGAGGAAATGTGGGTCGTGCTCATTTCATTTGCTTGTTCCTGCTAACCTACTGTCCCCCTGACTCTAGCATAGTCTCATATCCCAGCAAGAGGCACTGTGGCTTAGAAATGGGGTCATGAGTAGGGGGCAGGAGCAGAGGGCCAGAAGTAGGGGTCTGTGGTTAGCATGCCCAGAGAAGGACCAATGGTATTTAGAGGGCCAGGCAGATGGAAGGGGACACTTCAATGAGGGATGGAGGCTGAATTTGCCTTTTGCACTCACATTTGTTCTCCAGCTGCACAGGGGTTAGTGGGAAAGCCCTTCTAGACTTCCTCCAGCCCTCTGCTCTTCCCCATCCCCAAGTAGCAGAGGGACTTTCCCTTTCCGGTCCACTAACCTCACAGAACACTGTTGCAGAACCTTTGCTTCATGTCCCCAAACACACAAATCCCTGAACTGTCCTTGTTCTAATCCTGGAGTGGGCACTTGCGTGTGTGTGTGGCATCCTCCTTCCTAGAAAGAGGGGACAGGGTAGCCTCATTTGGGGAGCCCAGGCTACAGGGAAGCCAACTCTTGGCTCTGGGCTGACATCAGCACATCACCATGAGGGCTGGGGTGGGCTGTTCTGTGTTCTTGGCTTGGGAAGGTCCTTTGTTCTTTTGAGGCTTAGGGTTCTGGGTTGTGAAAACACCAAGGGGCTGCCTGGGAGGAAAATATGCTTGGGGAGACCATGTTTCTTTTCTGGGTGTTTGCTCCCCTGGTGGCTCAGGAGAGACAAAAGGAGACAGAAGCAGGATAAAGCGCAAGGAGACAAGAACGGAGCCCCGCGCGCTTTCCCTCCTTCCTCATCTTGCCTCCAGTTTCTTTGGCCCATGGAGGAAGGGGGCCCAGTGTGTTTGTGCCGGCTCGAGGCTCACGCGGGCTGCCGGGGTCACATGGCCCGGGCATGTGCAGCCTGCTCCATTTCTACCACAACAACTCGCTCATAAACAGCCCGGCTGCTGCGGCGGTGGCGGTGGAGACATGTGCAAGCGAGGGGGTGGGGCACGTGGCCCTGCCCGAGCCAAGGGAAGGCGCTCGCTCAGCACTGCCTCCACCCCTCCCCAGCGCTGGCTCTGCCTCCTCACAGGAAATTCCTAGTGCTCCTGTTGCTGCTGCAAAACATGTTTTGGGGAAGTGACTTTCAATAAGGATGGAATCAATGGACTATTTAAAAAAAGACAGAATGGATAATCAGAGACCAACTTACGCTTGCCCTTACCCTCTCTAAGATGTCTGTACTGGTTAGGGTGGTACCAATTCCTTCCTCCTATGTAAAATTGGAACCATGTAATCCCAGCACTTTGGGAGGCCAAGGTGGGCGGATCATTTGAGATCAGGAGTTCGAGACCAGCCTGGCCAACATGGTGAAACCCTGTCTCTACTAAAAATACAAAAAAATTAGCCAGGCGTGAAGCTACCTGGGAGGCTGAGGCATGAGAATCGCTTTAACCCGGGAAGCAGAGGTGGTAGTGAGCTGAGATCACGCCACTGCACTCCAGCCTGGGTGACAGAGCGAGGCCCTGTCTCAAAAAAAAAAAGAAGGAATCAATCAGGTCCTCATGGTACACTGGGGTGAGGGGCTGGGGTTCTCTAAGACAGTGGTTCTCAAGATAAGCAGAGGGATCGGGGTCACCTGGGGAACATGTTAGAAATGCAAATTCCCAGGCCCCATCCCAGGCTGATTGAATCAGAAGCTCTGGGAGCAAAGCCCAGCAATCTGAATTTTAACAAGGCCCTCGGGATTCTGGGAAGCCTGAGACCCACTCTCTACGTCTTTGGTCCCTAGCAATCAGTCCTCTAGGAGAATCTAGCCCAAGATCTGGGGACATATCAGCTGGGCGTGGTGGCTCATCCCTGTAATCCCAGCACTTTGGGAGGCTGAGGTGGGCGGATCACTTGAGGCCAGGCGTTGGAGACCAGCCTGGTCAACATGGTGAAACCCCGTCTCCACAAAAAAATACAAAAATTAGGCAGGCGTGGTGTGTGCCTGTAATCCCAGCTACTCGGGAGGCTGAGGCAGGAGAATTCCTTGAACTGGGAGGTGGAAGTTACCGTGAGCCAAGATCGCGCACTGCACTCCAGCGTGGGCGACAGTGAGATCCTGTCTCAAAAAAAAAAATCTGGGGGCATGTCTACCTTCCCCCTTTGTGCTGCTTCATCTCAAAGTCCAGCCACAGGGCATATTTAGATTTCGTTTGATTCAGCGTGAAAAGCATTTATTGAGTGCCTCCTGTGTGCAGATTCTGGAAATGTGGGCAAATGATACAACAGTAGTAGGCTAATGAGTAGCTGAGATCTCAAAGAGGAGTGAAAGGTACTGGGTGAGGGAAGAATGAAAGAAATAAAAGGTTAGAATTTTATTTGTTTATCCTTTGTCCATCTTACCCACTTCCTGTCCCAAGGCTCCTATTAGAACAAATGATTGTGGCTTAAATTGTTTTGAGGCTGGAGGTAGAAATTAAGCCTTTATCTATTTTGCTGGCCATGGGGACCCCAAGTTAGTTACAGCCATAGGCTCTTGACTTCCATGAGTAACTAAAAGAATATGAGGACCACGCACACAGGCACACACAAACACTCACTCCTTGAGATCTTGAATGCCAAGGTAGGCAGACCAAGGGAAGGAATGAGGTCCCAGAAGGTTGGAAGTTCCCTGGGTAAAATGAGTTTAGCAGATAACAAGCAGGAAAAGTCTTTCAATAGGGGAGGGCGGGGTCATCCCTGGCCTACTCCACCTTCCTGAGACCCAGAAACTGTGGCCAGAGGAAACAAAGGATCCCTAAGGCAAATCACAAAAGCTCCTGAGAATGAAACCTGAGCCTGGAAAGAGAGTAGAGAAAGAGGGACGGACACCAGATCCAGAGGGTTCCCTTACACAGGCAAATGGGGGTTAGGAGATTGGGGGGGATGGGAGCCATGCCCAGCCCCTCTCTTCGGGCCTTCTCTCCATCACAGGCAGTTCTCAGGAACAGAACTCCCGTTACTGTCTCAGTCTGAGCAGCTGACTCCTGGCCTCTCCTTGCTTCGTTTTTTTGAGGAATAAGCTTTTCTCTGATTCTCACAGAGCCCTTTCTTTTGCTTCTCTGCAAGGCTTTCTCTCTGTGCCTGAAAGGCTCTGGGCTCAAGGAGCAGACAGCCCTGCAGGCTCAGCTGCAGTGACCTACATTGGCTCTCCCCTAGGCCCTGGGTGCGGGGGCTGAGATTTCAAGATAGGAACTTGGGAATCTGGCACAGGTCTACAGATGATGACATCAGGCAGACAGGCTGCAAAAGCGGCATTGAGGGACTGGGCCCTGAGGCAGGGGATGCCACAGGACTATGTTCTCACTCTGTCATTTCAGGGCTTTTTGTGGACAAGAGATCAGAAGACTCCCATCTCCGAAGTGCAAGAACACCTGAGCAGTGACCCCCTGGAGAGGAGCCAGTGGTCCCTGACAGGCCCAGTCTCTATTAATGAGATTTGGGAGAGGTTTCTGCCTGCTCCGTGTTCTTGCTGAACCTACACTGTCTGCTGCAGGGGACTGGAAAGATGATGTGGAAGAGCGAGTTCAGATTTCAGCTGATTTATTTCAGGAAATGAAGGCTGTGTAAAGGTCAGATATGCAGAAATCCACTTACTCCCAGGCTTAACTATATAGAGACCCTGTACCTCTTTAGACTCAAGGGTTCTGAGAAGGATCCAGAAGGAACCCCCAATATTAATTACCATTTACAAAGTCCTTACCTCAGGACCCTGGCAACTGAATCCCTCCTTCCAGCTACCGGCCCTCTGGAACAGAGAAGGCAGCTTCTGAAATAGGTGCTTTCCCTCTCTCCCACTATAAGCCAACAGTGTTTAGGATGACCACTGCTTCCAGATTGTGTGATTTGCCCTGGCAAGGAAATCCTATTGTGGGGGGAGGAAATGAAGCAGTGGTGACACAAAGTGATGGATGAGCCTTTTGCTTAGCAGAGAGGCAGAGAAAGCCAGCAGGCCGTGCAGAACTGAGTGGCTCTTGGGTCCAAAGGGCTTCCCCTTGGCCAAGCCCCACCCCAAAGCCCAGGAAGTTCACAGCTTGGCGCCCAGCCAAGGCAAAAACATTCCTCAGGACTCTGACAGGCTGGGGGATGGTTCCCACCATGAGGGTGGGGGAAGGAAAGGAAACACGCAGGGGAGGAAATGACCACAGAGAAGTGGGTAAGGGTAAGAGGTGGGGAGTGAGTTCTCAGTGCCCTAAGTCCCTTTTAGAAAGAAAGGTTGAGGCTGGAGGCCTTCTCATTGGCTTGTGACAGGCTTGCAACTTCAAAGCACATGACTCCTGGGTCACCCCTCTGCTCAGGGTCATCCCTGATGACCCAAGGTGTCCTCTGGAGGCTTGTTAACTCAATCTCCCTCCTTACTCTGGGGCTGTGGTTGAGCTTGGGAGCCCCTGAGTGGCTAAAAGCTGGAATTGCAGTTGTGCTGGGGGAGGAGCCCATCAGGTCTCCCTCTGCCTCTCCACCTCCGCCCCTCCCTTTCCCTCTCCCTAAGCCCAGGACTCTGGAAATAGCACCTGGTAATGGGAGCGCTGACAGATGCTGAGTTATAGGAGAGCAAATGTCTTGGCTACAGTCCTCAGCATTCTAGTTTGATCACTTTTGGGCTGTTTCCCTTGAAAACAGGTGCCCCAGCAAGGATTGAAAAACTACCTATTGGGTACTATGTTCACTACCTGGGTGACAGGTTCAATCATACCCCAAACTTCACCGTTACACAATATACCCTTGTAACCAACCTGCATATGTACCTCCTGAATCTAAAATAAAAGTTGAAATTAAGACACACACACACACACAGAAAAATAGGTGCCCCAGGACTCCTTCCATTGTCTTCCACAAATTACTATTTAACGTGCCCCTGGGTAGTGTGCTTCCTGGCTACAATGAGATCCCCCTCCTAGGGCTCCCAGGCTTGTAGCTCTGGACCATCCACTATTCATGGCCCCTATGACCTTGGAGGGAAAAATGGCCCCACAGTAATCCTGATTTTAAATTTACCCCTCCCTACCTGCACTACTTAGTCCTACTCTTCCTTCTCTGAGCCTTGCCCACAACTCCTCCCCCAAGTCAGCCTCCAACTTTGCACGTTCCCTCACCCCCAGTTCCCTACCCAATCCCCCAATCCCACATCTCCTGTAGGGGATAGGAGTGAGGTGAGAAATGGACAAAGCTTAGAATTTTTTTCCAAGGAAACTAGTTCCCTCTGCGTGACTTCCTTTGACCTATTTTCTAACTTTCCCTGGTTAGCCCCCTTGTTCCATGTACCAAGGCTTCCCACTGGACTAATTTTTGCTGCCCTGCCCTTCTCCTCCTTCCTCCAACATGATCTCTTGGGGCTCTTCCCATCCAGGGAAAATGTTCCCCAATGCTGAGAAAGGGAGAGATTCCGTTTTGGAAACTGTCAGCTTGAGAAGTCAGAGCTCATAAAGAGACAACTAGAGTGTTGCTGGGGAAGGGGGTGGTGGTAGTGAGCAAAAAGCAGCTCACCCACCCAGAGGAGGCCCCGTTCCCATCACCCAGCCCATAATTAGGGCATTCTTGGCTCTTGTCTGGAATGGGAGGATCTGAGTGCTCTGCCAACATCATGAAGAACTCTAGGGGAAATGGAGTTGGAGTAGAGGTAACTAACTTTGCAGCTGGAAATTAAAACTTTATCCAACTCCACCCCAAAGTAGTTTTATTTGATGACATCCTTCTCTTGCGTTTGTCTCATCGTTTGATTGTGTAATCCTTAGTTATTAGTCAGGGAACTATGTAGATACGAAATCATTTTAAGCAGAGGCAGCTAGCTGCATTCCCCTATTGTACTTGAGCCCTCATCAGCTTTCCTCCCCTCAAGCTGCTGCCCCACATTCACCCTGAAGGGGGCACTTTTGTTCAGTCGTTAGCTGGTGCCAGCTGAAAGAGAGTTCCAGGAAGGAAACATAACAATTGGTCACATGTTGGGGGTGAGGGTTCTCGCAGGGGCTGCTGGGACAGGGAAGGGAGGTCCACGTGGAGTGGGCGGAACGCGCTGAAAGTTTTGGCGGGGCTAGCAGAGGGAGAAAAATACCCAAATTTGAGTTGTGATTTTTAATGCAGGGGCGCGGGGGGAAGGAGGGTGTGTCCTACCCTTTGAGAGGCCCCCGCAGAGGGGAGCAGGAGAGCAGCACACTAGCATCCTGCTCGACGAAGCCTGGAACGCAGGGCATGGTTTCTGCCAGAAAGAGCTGATCCAGGCCGGGCTGCAGAGCTGGAAGCCTCTGTGGCTCCACGCTTGTTTCCCATCCCCCGCCCTCCCAGAGAAGGCAGAGGTGGTCTCTCCAATCGTGGTGTGCTTTGGGTGCCACAGGACTGGGCTGATACCAGCCACGCAACTCCAGTCTCTGCCTTTCTGAGAGCTTCAGGAAACTGCCCAGATGAGTCCTCTTTCCCTGGGGAGTGGCCAAAACAAGTCTCCTCTTTTTACTACCTAGTTCTGCCCCACTGTTAGCTGAAAAACGTAGCTTTATACAGTCATAAAGCTGCAAGGGACCTTAAAGATGATTTATTTCCATTTTATTTTTTGGTCTGGGAAAACCAAGCCCAGTCAAGTGAAAAGGCTTGCTGCATCCTCTTTTCACAACATAGGCATTCCCTTCAAAGAATGTAGGTCCTAGAAATGGAATTCTACCATTCTATAAGCCTTAAGAGGGATGGTGAAAGTATTGGCTTTAACTCTTTCCATACCCTTAGCCAGAAGGCAAAAAGAATGGTCATTATCTCATTAGGGACAGAATTGCTTAGGGAGGCCTGACACAGTGGCTCAATCCGGACACGGTGACTGTAATCCCAGCACTTTGGGAGGCTGAGGTGGGTGGATCACCTGAGGTCAGGAGTTTGAGACCAGCCTGGCCAACATGGTGAAACCCTGTCTC
>NW_012122154.1:3353570-3354236 GCF_000951035.1 Colobus angolensis palliatus | reverse complement strand
AAAAAAAAAAAGACTTAAGGACTTGATTTATGGTCCTAAACACAGTTTTCCTAGGCTCCCTCCCACCTGGCAACTCTACTTTGCCCCTCTTGGCCGTTGAGAGTTCCCTTCTTTATATTTCTTAGTTCAGGGATTACCACAGCTTAAAACCTAATGGTTTGGAAGCAAGAATTCCTTTTCCTTCGTAGACCTTCTCTTCTCAGGTTTCAGTTTTCTGGTGGTTTAGCCAGGTCATCCTGTGTATTGAGATCAAGATCAGACCTCCAATCCAAAAATTCCAGCCTTGGTTTTGGTGGGGAAAAGCATGTTTACTTAGTCTGGAGCAGTGAAATCCTAGACTTTGGATTTCAGAGCTGTAAAGTTTCCAGAAGAAAAAAAAAAAAAAAAGTTGGGACCAGGCACAGTGGCTCATGCCAGTAGTCCCAGCACTTTGGGAGGCCAAGGTGGATGGATCACTTGAGCCCAGGAGTTTGAGACCAGCCTGGGCAACATGGTGAGGCCCCATGTCTACAAAATGTAAAAATTAGCCAGGCATGGTGGTGCATATCTGTAGTCCCAGTGACTCAGGAGGCTGAGGCAGGAGTATCACTTGAGCCTGGGAGTTCGAGGCTGCAGTTCAGTATGATAATGACTGTGAAGAGCTACTGGACTCCAGCCTGGGCAACA
>NW_012122154.1:3347463-3348401 GCF_000951035.1 Colobus angolensis palliatus | reverse complement strand
AAATAAATAAATTTGATAGTAAAGCCCTCCTTCTCCCTCACCCCTCTTTCAATTGATCAACAAATGCTGCAAATTAGTAATAATGTGATAACTACATTATCAAGCATTACTAGGTGCCACATGCTATGATAAACATTTTACATGGATTTTCTCATTTAATCCTCACAATAACCCTGTGAAGTAAGGTATTAGTATAGTCATTTTACAGATAAGCAACCTGAGGTAGAGGTTAAATAACACACAGCCACTAAATGGAAGAACTATGATTGCTGTGCAGTTTCACACCAGAAACTTTGCTCTTAACAGCTGATTAAAGTTGTCATTCCCTCTATATCCCCATACCATCAGTATCTTAACCACTCATCATCTCACACCTGCACTAACAGCCTTCAAGTTGGCCTCCAGTTTTTGGTGCAGAGACACAAATATTGAAGTTAGCTTTCAGATACACAAATCTAATCATTCTATGCTTTGGTGGAAATCCTCTGATGTTTCACCAAAGCTGATAAATTATACATTCCTTAATTGGGCCTTCAGACCTTCATCATCTGGCCTCAATCTGTTTTATCCCCTACATCCCCCACTATCCAGAACTACACTCCAACGAACTTCTCCCATTTTCTACAATTACACCCTTTTTTTTTTTGAAACAGAGTTGCGCTCTTGTCACCCAGGCTAGAGTGCAGTGGTTCGATCTCGGCTCACTGCAACCTCCGTCTTCTGGGTTCAAGCGATTCTCCTGTCCTGCCTTAGCCTCCCTAGTAGAAGACAGGCACACGCCGCGGCGCCCAGCTAATTTTTATTTTATTTTATTTTATTTTATTTTTTTGAGATGGAGTCTTGCTCTGTCTCCCGGGCTGGAGTGCAGTGGCCGGATCTCAGCTCACTGCAAGCTCCGCCTCCCGGGTTTACACCATTCTCCTGCCTCAGCCTCCCGA
>NW_012122154.1:3344654-3346376 GCF_000951035.1 Colobus angolensis palliatus | reverse complement strand
AGAGAAGGGGTTTCGTCACATTGGCCAGGCTGGTCTCAAACTCCTGACCTCAGGTGATCCGCCCGCCTCAGCCTCCTAAAGTGCTGGGATTATAGGCATGAGCCACCGCACCCGGCCAAACTTTATGACCACAAAGGGACTCAAACCCTCAATCTTCTGATCCAAAGTCAGACCCCTTATCCATTAGGCCACACGGTCTTCTACTCTAATGTTTGGATTTTTAGTAGAGACCAGGGGTTTCACCATGTTGGCCAGACTGGTCTCAAACTCCTGACCTCAAGTGATCTGCCTGCCTCGGCCTCCCAAAGTGCTAGGATTGCAGGTGTGAGCCACCACGCCCAGACATAATTTTTAAATTTTTTGTAGAGACAGGGTCTCACTATGTTGCCCAGGCTGGTTCCAAACTCCTGGCTTCAAGTGATCCTCCTGCCTTGGCCTCCCAAAGTGTTGAGACTACAGGCATGAGCCACCACACCCAGCCCTATTTTTTAATAAAATTACCACCCTCAGTCAAGTTAAAGGTCAAAAGTAGATAGATGTTTTCTCTTAATATATCTAAACAGCCCATTTACTCATTTAACCAGTATTTAATAAATGCCTACTTTGTGGCAGGTATGGTTCTAGGTGCTGAGGATACGGCAGTAACAAAACATGAAGGAGCCTGGCGCTGTGGCTCACACTTATAATCCCAGCACTTTGGGAGGCTGAGGCAGGTGGGTCTCTTGAGGTCAAGAGTTCGACAACAGCCTGGTCAACATGGCGAAACCCCATCTCAACTAAAAACACAAAAATTAGCCAGGCGTGGTGGTGCACACCTGTAATCCCTGTTACTCGGGCAGCCAAGGCAGGAGAATCGCTTGAACCCGGGAGGCAGAGGTTGGGGCGAGCCGAGACTGCACCACTGCATTCCAGCCTGGGTAAGAGTGAGATTCCGTCTCAAAATACAAACAAACCCCCCAAAACCACGAAGTTCACATTGCAGTGGGGGAGGATAAGGTATTAAGGTAAATTAGAGGTAATACATGCTAAGGAGAAAAATTAAGCAAAAAAAGGGAAGAGGCAGTTTGGAGAAGACTGTGTATACATAGGGGGGCCAAAGGTCTCAGCTGACATACAGTAAAGAGCTGAAGGAGGTGAGGGAGGAAGTCATATGGACATGTGAAGGAGGAAGGATCTAGGTAGAGGGAGCAGCAACTGCAAGGGCCTGAAGGCCAACAGAAAGGAGTGAATAACAGTAGGAGCTAAAGTCAGAGAGCAGTACCGGGGAGCCAGATCCTACAAGCCTTGTTATTTTACTTTTCCTCCAAGTGAGATGGTAAGCCATGAGAGGGTTCTGAGTGGAGAAAGATCGTGATCTCACTCCCATTTTACCAGGACCACTGTGGCTGCTGAGTAGACTTAAGTGATGGAAGGCAAAGGTTGAAACTGAGAGACCAATTACAAGGTTACTGCAATTAAAACAAGTGAGATAGGATTGTGTGGCAAAGGCCAAGGTGGAAGTTGTGGTGGTGTTGAGAAAGTGTGGGATTTTGGACTAATATATATATATATATTTTTTGAGATGGAGTCTCCCTCTGTCACCGAGGCTGGAGTGCAGTGGCGCCATCTCAGCTCACTGCAAGCTCTGCCTCCCGGGTTCACCGCATTCTTCTGCCTCAGCCTCCCAAGTAACTGAGACTACAGGCACCTGTCACTATGCCCAGCGAATTTGTTTTTTTTTTT
>NW_012122154.1:3338403-3339784 GCF_000951035.1 Colobus angolensis palliatus | reverse complement strand
CGGCTAATTTTTTTGTATTTTTAGTAAAGACGGGGTTTCACCATGTTAGATAGGATGGTCTTGATCTCCTGACCTCTTGATCTGCCCGCCTCGGCCTCCCAAAGTGCTGGGATTACAGGCGTGAGCCGCCGCGCCCGGCCACAGACAGTTTTAATGAGAGGTTTTCACATCAGGCCAGAGAATGTCAGTCTTCTCCATCTCCATAGAGATTTTAAAAAGCACACCTAAGACAGAAAAGAAAAACAAGCAATTAAGACTATTTCAGGGCTGGGCATGGTGGCTCACGCCTGTAATCCCACCACTCTGGGAGTCCCAGGCGGGCGGATCACCTGAAGTTGGGAGTTCAAGACCAGCCTGACCAAGGAGAAAGCCTGTCTCTACTAAAAATACTAAATCAGCTGGGCGTGGTGGCGCGTGACTGTAATCTCAGCTACTCAGGAGGCTGAGGCAGGAGAATCGCTTGAAGCCGGGAGGCGGAGGTTGCGGTGAGCTGAGACTGCACCATTGCACTCCAGCCTGGGCGACAGGGTGAGACTCCGTCTCAAAAAAAAAAGTTTTTTTCACGAGGAATTCTGAGGACTTGTTGGCTCAATTGCTTGGACATAAAGACGCACATACATGAAGCTGGAGAGATAGGAAGAAGCGCTCAACATAGAACACCCTAAGTATCCCTATCCCTTTCCAGGACTATATCCCTTCAGAGATTTCCTTTGCTTCAGTCTTTCAGGAGCCTCCCGAAGATGCTAGGAGTCGTTTAAGAAGGCTGGAAGATGGCCGTTGGGAAGGAACTGTTGGTAGCTGGCAATACTTCATCCCGAGGAGGAGGTGGCAATAGCTCCCTGAGCAGCAGACATCATGGATTTTCCTCCCTCTGGGAACCAGAGGTCCCTGCGTTTCTGGTTTGAATCCCTTAGAGACAAAGAACTTCATTATCTCCCATACCCGCGTGGGACTGCTGGGGAGGAGACGGGGTGGAGGGGTTAGACTTCTACCCCCATGAAACACCCGCGGGCTCAAAGAGGAGTCTGGATCCTGACTGGTCCAGGAGGCGTGCGAGGCCGCGGGGCCCCTCCGGCGGGGGCCAGGCACATTGCCAAGGTGCCAGGGGAAGGGGCCGCCCGGCGCAGGCCGGGGACGTGAAGCGCTCCGGGTGCTCCCATGTAGGCCACACATAGACCGCCGGCACCCTCCTTCCTCTACAGCTCCATTCTCTCGCGCTTCTTTTTCCCGGGGAGCCTCCGCTTTCCCCTTCTCCCCGCCGCCGCCCTCGCCCTTCTTCCCTCTCCTGACCCTCCCTCAGCTCACCCCTCCCTCGGCAGCCCACCTTCACCCCGCTCCTCCGCGCGCTCCTCGGTCCTCGCCCCTCAGCCCCGGCCTCCCC
>NW_012122154.1:3333514-3337016 GCF_000951035.1 Colobus angolensis palliatus | reverse complement strand
ACTACCTCTGCCCGGGCCGCCACCCCTCGCGCCCACCGCCACCGCCGGAACCCTGGCGGCCAGCGAGGGCAGATGGAAGAGTATGAGGAAGAGCCCTCTCGGGGGTGGTGGCGGCTCGGGAGCTTCCAGTCAGGCCGCCTGCCTCAAACAGATCCTTCTGCTGCAATTGGACCTCATCGAACAGCAGCAGCAGCAGCTGCAGGCCAAGGAAAAGGAGATCGAGGAGCTGAAGTCAGAGAGAGACACGGTACGGGAGGGGTTAATCTGCATTCGGGCCGAGGAGCGAGTTGTGCGCATGCTCGGGGGAAGGGGGCTGTAGGAGGTTAAGGCACCCCCGGGTTAAGGGTAAAGGAGGTTGGCCACCGGCAAAGGAGTATCTTAGGCTCTGGGTCTCTGAGAGTCAGGCTCACAGACACGTTGGGTTGGAGGGGAGGGTTAAAGGGCAACCTCCCAGGGGGAAGGGGAGGGGTTTCAGGTGCCAAAGGGTTAATTTAAAATGACAGCCCCAGACGTGTGGGAAAGATGTTTAGTGGGAAAAGACCTGATCTGTGAGGGGTTAAAAATGAAAGGGTGGGGTGTAGGTGTTGCGGCCTTATGGAAGGGTTAAATTAAAGAGCTATTGCGTTAGAAATGCACGGTGAAGGAGAGGGCTGTAGCAAGCAGCTGTTGCTCTCACCACTGCTGCAGCATCTTTAGATAGGGCAGTAGGCCTTTTAGTGGGCACAGGGGCAGAGGTGATTTATATGGAATCCTATTTCAGTTTTCTTAAATGATATTAAGGGAAGCACTGCCTTTGATTTCAGACAGCTTTTAATAGGAACCTGAGTTCTAATACATGACCCACTGACCAGGTCCCTTGTATAAGCATGGTGTTTGAAGCTGGAAGATTTTAGGGCATCAGGGGAAAGTAAGCTTATTAAATGTATTAAATAGACCTCCCCATCCTTATTTTAGAATCTTAGGGAGTAGGAAAGTCGTTTATTATTTCTTTACTTCTGAGTAGCTTGGACGACACAGGCTTGTTTTTACTGCAGCAGTAGTTAAAGGCACCTCCGCGTTAAAACATATTCCTTCAGATATGAGGGAAGCTGGGGTGGGGGGTATTACTGTGCTAGCATACCTTACAGCTGACTAAAAATAAACATGGTTTCTACAATTGTTGTGTTCAGGCTGCAGCAATCTCTCTTTCCCTCTCTCCCTCCCTCTTCTTCTCTCTCTCTCTCTCTCTCTCTCTCCCTTTCTCTCTGTCTGTCTGTCTCTCTCTCCCCCTCCCTCCCCGCCGTCCTCATCTCTCCCTCTCTCCTCTTTCTGGCGTCGTGTGCGCTAAGAGCTGAGCAAGGGAGCAGGCGGCTATTCATTTTGTTTGCTTTCCAAATGAATCGCATCGGGTGGCTGTTTTATTGGAGAATGCATTCTGCAAGGTGGATTGGGAGCTGGGGCAGGTCTCATTAAAATATCTCATGGTGTTGATTTGTGGAAGTTACTCAACATGGAGGTGGCACTGCTCTAGACTGTACTGCAGTCTAGGGGTGTGATGGTACCGTAATTACAACACATCATATCCTTGTATGGGGGGGAGTGGGAAGACAAGGACCAGTGAAGGAGAAAAAATAAAGGAAATGTCACCCACAAACGGTGGTTAAGGGCTGTGAATCAAAACATATACAAGGAGATGAAATGAGAGTATGGCTGATAGGGGGGTTCTCTGCTGATCGTGGAGGTTTCTGCTCAGTTCCTGAGGTAATGGCCTCTTTGCAGGCTTTCCTAGTCAGGAAAAGTGGGGTGAGTTAAGGATAGAGTGTTAGAACTTGGTACTCACTGCTTCTGTTGTGTATTGCAATTTTAATGTTGCTTAAGCTTGTTTCACTTATGCCAGTTGTTGTTTGGCCTTGTCTGAAATCTATGCAATGAATGTAATGAAGCCAGCATTAATATCATTGTCTAACCCAGATAAAATTCTTGTAATAGAGTATAAGTAGCACAACACCTTTTCTCAAAACTAAACTAACACAAAGTTTTCAATGATAATAGACTTCCATTTTCTGTTTAGATTTTTAGTCCTTTTAATTAAGACTAAAGGAACTTTGATTTTAATAAATATTTAGATGAATAGGTATAATTTTTTGTGTTACCTCAAATACAAAGCAATGTGTATATATCATGATGGTTGGAATTTATGGGTACTGATTTCTATTTTCCAAATGAAATGTTCATTGTTTTAAAAGTACCCCCTCCCACACATACCCCTTTCAAGTAACACTGCCATTCCTGGTAGCACTGTATGAGCTCTTAATTCCTTCTCAATGTACTGTTTGCACTTTTCTGTTGTGTATAGGGTTTTGGAGTAGAAGTAGAGAGGATAGAATTTGGACAATCTTAGGGCCTCTTAAAAGAACATGTAGGCTGGGCACGGTGGCTCAAGCCTGTAATCCCAGCACTTTGGGAGGCCTAGGCCGGTGGATCACGAGGTCAAGAGATAGAGACCATCCTGGCCAACATGGTGAAACCCTGTCTCTACTAAAAATACAAAAATTACCCGGTGTGGTGGTGGGCGCCTGAAATACCAGCTACTCGGGAGGCTGAAGCAGGGGAATTGCTTGAACGTGGGGGTGGAGGTTGCAGTGAGCCATTGCACTCCAGCCTGGGTGACAAGAGCAAAACTCCATCTCAAAAAAAAAAAAAAGAATATGTATACAATTAATTCTGGAAACTCCCAAACCAACTTGGAACCACAAGGATAGCAGTAGCAGAGACCATGCCATTAAAAGGCATGTTATGGTCCCTCCCGGTGCAGAGGATCTCCTTACAGAAGAATGAACTACAAATTCCCCCATGCTTCTTCCCATCTAGTTTGGCCTTTAAAATTAAACAGTAATACCTTGTCTTCTCTTTTTTGTTTAAGGGAAACTGTTCAAATTAATTAATGTCTGCCTATTTAAAAAGTTGAGTTGATGTGGGCCATAGAAAGAGGCAGAAGACTATATGATTCCTAAATGGGGCTAAGTATCTGTGTGTTTAATTTTTTATGTGTTAAGTCTGCATTTTGCTACTCTCTCTTTTAGCTCCTTGCTCGGATTGAACGTATGGAAAGGCGGATGCAGCTGGTAAAGAAGGATAACGAGAAAGAAAGGCACAAGCTGTTTCAGGGCTATGAAACTGAAGAGAGAGAGGAAACAGAGCTATCTGAGAAAATTAAACTGGAGTGCCAGCCGGAGCTTTCTGAGACATCCCAGACTCTGCCTCCCAAGCCTTTCTCATGTGGGCGGAGTGGAAAGGGACATAAAAGGTGTGCTGATAATTTTGTTTGATGAGGACACTTGTTACTAGTGATTGAGAGTAGGGGATTATTGGGATTTATGAATTGGTTTTATAGCAATCATAACTTGCTTTAGAAGTCTTCTGTGCTTTGGCCGGGCGCGGTGGCTCAAGCCTGTAATCCCAGCACTTTGGGAGGCCGAGACGGGCGGATCACGAGGTCAGGAGATCAAGGCCATCCTGGCTA
>NW_012122154.1:3332393-3332749 GCF_000951035.1 Colobus angolensis palliatus | reverse complement strand
ACGGGGTTTCACCATGTTAGCCAGGATGGTCTCGATCTCCTGACCTCGTGATCCACCCGTCTCGGCCTCTCAAAGTGCTGGGATTACAGGCTTGAACCACTGCGCCCGGCCTCTTGAAACATTCTTATGCGGACTGTAAAAGTCTGCTTAGGAGTATTTTGGTCACAGTAATAATTATTGAATGCAGCTTACATCATAAAAAGAATGGGCAACAAGTGTGACAGCTAAGTTTTTTAAAACTATAGCAATTCACTTCAAGTTAGGAAGTGTTAAATTCCTTCATTGTGTTGTACACTGGTAGACATAGAAAAGTAAAATAGAGGCCAGGCGTGGTGGCTCATGCCTGTAATCCCTTT
>NW_012122154.1:3322299-3331543 GCF_000951035.1 Colobus angolensis palliatus | reverse complement strand
GGTCCAGCTCCTTCATTTTATAGATTAAAAAACAGGTCCAGAGTAGTTAAGTGATTGATTAAAAAATAAATAGCTAGGTAGTGTTCAAAATAGATTTTATGCTAAGTAGAAAAGTTAGGGCTGGGCTCGGTGTCTCATGCCTATAATCCCAGCACTTTGGGAGGCCGAGGCAGGCAGATCACGAGGTCAGGAGATTGAGACCATCCTAGCTAACATGGTGAAACCCTGTCTCTACCAAAAATAAAAAAATTAGCTGGGTGTGGTGGCACAAACCTGTAGTCTCAACTACTAGGGAGGCTGAGGCAGCAGAATCGTTTGAACCCAGGAGATGGAGGTTGCACTGAGCCGAGATTGCGCCACTACACTCCAGCCTGGGCAGCAGAGTGAGACTCCGTCTCAAAAAAAAAAAGAAGTATAAAATTTAGGTTGGTAAAGAGGAAGGGAGATGACTTTCTTGGGATGTGGTAGGGGAAGAAGGGAGAAAGAAAGAGGCTAGAGAATGCCAGCAGACAGCAAGAAAAAGGAAATAAAGGTTATAATTAATGTGGTACAGGGTTGGAGGGAAAAGGAAAGAGACTGATCTCTGGGTTACAGGAAATAGGTGCACGTAATGTAGTGGGTTGTAGTGGTTCCTAATGATGTTGGCTAAAGGACCTTGAATATTCTTCTTCTTTTTTTTTTTTTTTCTTGAGATGGAGTCTCAGTCTGTCACCTAGGCTAGAGTGCAGTGGCGTGATCTCAGCTCACTGCAACCCCTGCCTCCCAGGGTTAAGCAATTCTCCTGTCTCAGCCTCCCAAGTAGCTAGGATTACAGGCATGGGCCACCACGCCCAACTAATTTTTGTATTTTTTTTAGTAGAGACGGGGTTTCACCATGTTGACCAGGCTGGTCTCGAACTGCTGACCACAAGTGATCCGCTCACATTGGCCTTCCAAAGTGCTGGGATTACAGGCATGAGCCACTGCACTTGGTGGACCTTGAATATTCTTAAGCATGAAAACTCCTTATTCAACAAGCATTTACTGGCCAGGCGCGGTGGCTCATGCTGGTAATCCCTGCACTTTGGGAGGCCTAGGTGGGTGGATCACCTAAGGTCAGGTGTTCAAGACCAGCCTGACCAATATGGTGAAACCCTGCCTTTACTAAAAATACAAAAAAAATTAACCAGGCATGGTGGTGTATGCCTGTAATTGCAGCTACTCGGAAGGCTGAGATAGGAGAATTGCTTGAACCCGGGAGGCAGAGATTGCAGTGAACCGAGATCATGCCACTACACTCCAGCCTGGGTGACAGAGCAAGACTCCGTCTCAAAAAACAAAAAACAACAACAACAAAAAACATTTACTAATGGCCTATTTTATATACTGCTAAGCCTGGGCTGTTCCTGCTCATGACTGCCAAATGAACACCAGACATTTAGGTACCTGAATACTTGTCATTTTGGGGCAAAATAACCAGCTTATTCTTTTGCTCCAGAATGTGTTCAAATTAGATTTTATTCAAGTGTCAATATATTTTATAATGTTTTCTTCCCTATCTAATAGGAAATCCCCATTTGGAAGTACAGAAAGAAAGACTCCTGTTAAAAAGCTGGCTCCTGAATTTTCAAAAGTCAAAACAAAAACTCCTAAGCACTCTCCTATTAAAGAGGAACCCTGTGGTTCCTTATCTGAAACTGTTTGTAAACGTGAATTGAGGAGCCAAGAAACCCCAGAAAAGCCCCGGTCTTCAGTGGACACCCCACCAAGACTCTCCACTCCCCAAAAGGGACCCAGCACCCATCCCAAGGAGAAAGCCTTCTCAAGTGAGATAGAAGATTTGCCGTACCTTTCCACCACAGAAATGTATTTGTGTCGTTGGCACCAGCCTCCCCCATCACCGTTACCATTACGGGAATCCTCTCCAAAGAAGGAGGAGACTGTAGCAAGTAAGGCATAGAGAACACTTGCTCTTATACCCTAGTGGTGGCGGTCAAGCTAACAAGTGTGAAAATGCCTTTGGCATTTTTAAAAAAGTGCAATCAATAAAGCAGAGTTCTGTCAAGAATGAGTAAGTTAACAGCCAGAGACAGACACTGTGCAGGCATTGCAAATAGATGGAATTACAGCAAAATGTGCTCAATGTATTTGCCTGCTTACAACACTGGGAGATGTGTTTGCCAGTAAGTTGCTCATCACAAGAGCACCAGACTTGGGGGTGTAATCTCCGGCAACTTGCATGCCCTCTGAAAGAAGGGTTTTCTGTGCTGTGAAATGCATAGAACTATACTTTGCCATGCACGACTGTTCCTGCAATTGATATTGTGTGAAATCTGGGAGGGTGGTCTTTGGGTGTTCTCAGGGGCCAATGGTAATTTTTGGGTTGGGGAGCCAGCTTGGGGTGGGGAATTTTCACCTGGGCCTCCGCTCTTTAACTATATAAACATTTATCTGTATATCTATGTCCCTGTCTGGGGGGCAGGAGGAATCTGCCAAAGACCAACAGTCTTACTTTATCTTACTATACTTCACAAAGGTTCTAAAATGTGAAGAGTTTACTTGGATTGCAGTAGCCCATTGGTTGTTCATATATTTAAATAAAATGGTCTACAAACTATTTTTCAAACAATAAGGACTATCTTGGGATATCTGAGCTGCTTGGGGAGGGTGTGGGGTGTGGGACCTTGGTCTTCATTCCCTTTTTTTTCCTTTATGGCTTCCACACAGAGATGCTCCCCTATCTTCTGCATCAACCAGTAACTGGAATGTGCCTTCAATCATGTAATATTAGTCTATGTCAGTCACTGCGGTTACTCTGGGGTCATGGTTGGGGAGGCCTTCCAGGATAGAGCCGCAGTCCCAAGTTTCTACCACTGTGTCTTGCCTAGCAGGATGGGGATAGAAATCCATTCCAGTGAGACAAGAGCATTCTCCAGGCTTTGTTTGGCTGTTTTGGTGACAAAATTAAGTGGGAAAGCTAGATTAGTCATCTTAATGATCTAACCTCTATTAGGCCTCACACTTGAGTACATTAGATCAGGATCCTGATCTAGGTTCAGATTTTTGTTGGTTCAGTCAGTTGAACAGGTTCTTCCTTAATGGTTAACCTTTTTTGCTGCCATGGCAATGCTGCGTAACAACTTAAGAGAAACGTGAAGCAACTTCCCATCCGGGATTGGGTAATGGCTTGGTCCAGAGCTGTTCTGTGTGACTGGCTATTTTTGAAAATCCTGTCTTCCCTAGTACAGACAATTTCAAACACCTCTGAGATTGTGGGCATAGTGAAACAAAAGAATCTGATTGGGGAGATCCCAGCCCCTTGAGGAGCCTGAGTTGTGAATAAACATGTGAATCCTTATTCTTGATGCCCCTGTCTCAAGAGGAAGGCTCAATGGCTTGTTCTAGGGGAGCCAAAGTCTTTGTGCATGTTGTTCAGGCTGGACCAGCAAGGTAGTTTGTTTGGAGGGAGGAGGGAGCTGTTTAAGAAGACTACATATGTAAGTTTTGAGAACACTGATCTTTTATTTGAAAAATAGGGTCAACTTTTACTCACCTGCCATGTTCTGAGTTTAAGGTTTGATATCCTTGGCCATCAACTGTTGCAGGGAAACCACCCTAAATAATGAAGAAAAGAAGTCGTCTCAGTGTAAAAAAAAAAAGTGGTGGGCTTATTTTCTTTTCTTTTGTCTGTTGTTCCCTCTTCCCCTCCCCCAGAGAGAAATTCTCAAAAGAACAACTCAAAAAACAAAATGGCTTCCTAGTGAGAACTTCAGTGATGATCCTTTCCTCCATTTGGGGTATGGGCTTTTTTTCTTTTTACACTGAGATTATTCTTCTTTCCTGCATTATTTAGGGTGTCTGATGCCATCAAGTGTTGCAGGAGAAACTTCAGTCTTGGCTGGTGAGTAGAATAGGAATTGTGCTGGCTGGGCCTGGGGTGGGGGTGGGTGGGATGGTGGATGGTTGGGAGCTGCATTCCCCATCCACTGGATGTGGGAGAGTGAGATTTCTTGGTGTATGATTGATTACACTACTATAGACTTCAAAATGACAACAAATTTCAGTTGTTTTTCAGGAACTGCTATAGCATCCATTATATGAATTGTCAGGTATTGGTTTAGGGTTTTTGTGATCCTGAGTTTGGCAGACTGCAATGGCATTTTAGGTTCTTTTATACCATAGCAAGGACACTGAATATGGCTTCAGGGAGGCCATAGAATGGATTCCTATCACTTGGTAACTTTGTCTCATCTTGGGAGAGACCTCTTATCCTAGTGAATAGTTGTGTGACTTTGGATTTAAGGGTGGTTCCACCCCTCCTCCCTTTCTTTTTCTCTCTTTATTTTTTTTTCAGTTCCTTCTTGGAGGGACCACTCAGTAGAGCCTCTAAGGGACCCAAATCCTTCAGACCTTTTGGAGGTAGGTAACCAACAGCAGTCAATTGAAGAGAGTGAGAGAGTAAATAGAACATGAGGGTATAACTTGAAAATGTCATAGTACTATGGATGAATTAAATAGAATTTTAAGGCCAGACAGAAACTTGAGAAATTATCTGGTCCAGCTCCTTCATTTTATAGATTAAAAAACAGGTCCAGAGTAGTTAAGTGATTGATTAAAAAATAAATAGCTAGGTAGTGTTCAAAATAGATGTTATGCTAAGTAGAAAAGTTAGGGCTGGGCTCGGTGTCTCATGCCTATAATCCCAGCACTTTGGGAGGCTGAGGCAGGTGGATCACCTGAGGTCAGGAGTTAGAGATCAGCCTGGCCAATGTGGCGAAACCCTGTCTCTACTAAAAATACAAAAATTAGTCAGGCTTTGTGGTGCACGCCTGTAATCCCAGCTACTCGGGAAGCTGAGACAGGGAGAATTGCTTGAACCTGGGAGGTGGAGGTTGCAGTGAGCCAAGGTCACACCACTGCACTCCAGCGTGGGTGACAGAGTGAGACTCCATCACAAAAAAAAAAAGCAAGCATGTACCCCTCAGCCATAAAATTGTATATTCTAAGTTCATTTGACTCTTAAAGTTTTGATTATTTTAAGGTCAGATTCCTACAAAGTATGGAGGCGAGGAGAGTTTATGGCAGTCTGGGGGTTTTAGTTTGATGTGGTGTTTACCTTGGAAAGTTATGGAAATGATTGTGAAATTTGGAGATTCTAAAAGGGTGTGGATGGGGAAAGGAGTATGTGTTTTGTTGATTCTGTTACCAGCAGGTTCCCATACTATCCATGGAACCCACAGACTCAGGTAGAACCGGAAGGTGAAAGATTTTACATTCCTGGAAGTTGGAAATTAGTTAGTATATGTGTGTAACTAATACATGGTGATAAATAGCTTATCAGCTGCTTTTCTTTACACAGAACCTGGATGACAGTGTGTTTTCGAAGCGGCATGCAAAACTGGAGCTGGACGAGAAGAGAAGGAAAAGGTGAGGCCAGAGATGCCCATCCTGGAAACAACTGAGCCCTAGGACCTAGGACAGAGGATCAGGGCAGCTGACCTCCCTCTTTCATGCTGTGGAGAATCTTGGAGCACCTAACACTCTTACATTACTGGCTTCCCAGTTGGTTGAATATCTTAGTTGGAAATGGTTTCCAACTAAGTAGGAAAACATGTTTGGCCTCTTTTTGTGTATGACCTTCCTCAGTTCTACTTTCTGTGGAACACCAACACATGATCTAGACAGTAGGCTTAAAACAGCACTCCTTTAACCAGGCAGGCATTTCTCTTTACCCTGTCTAGAGGAGTCAGCAGGAGTCTTCCTAGCATCTGGATTGTGTGAGTTGTTTTTATAGAGCAGGTTTTGGGTAAACAGTAATGTTGGGTTTGTTTGTTTTGTTTGGTTTGTTTTTCCCAGATGGGATATTCAGAGGATCAGGGAACAAAGAATTTTACAGCGACTGCAGCTCAGAATGTATAAAAAGAAAGGAATTCAGGAATCTGAGCCTGAGGTTACCTCATTTTTCCCTGAGCCAGATGATGGTAAGTTATGTCCATCTAAAAGGATAGGGTTTTCAAAGAAGGAGGAGGGTGCAAGGCTCCAGGGTACAACTTGCTGTGAATGAATGAAGTGTATTTTGGAGCAGATATAACTTCTAGACATTTCCCATCTATATTACTAATAAGCTCCTGTTTGACTTTCTCCCATAGTTGAAAGTTTGATGATTACCCCCTTCTTGCCTGTTGTAGCATTTGGACGACCATTACCAAAATTAACTCCACAGTAAGTATACGTTTTTTTCCTCCGCTTCCAGGTAACCTACACATACCTCTCAGACTTCATGGAAGCCTAGATATGAGGTAGAACCAGGTGGCTTAGGGATAGCCATGGGTCTTTGACATAAATGAGGCTACCTGGGCAACTAGCTTTTGTAATAAGATTCCCAAGCCAATAATTAGAAGGATTGCTTTTTGAGATAGAAGTAGATGATTCCATCACTTTAATGGTACACAGTTGTTCTGGCTTTGAGGCAGGAAAGACACTCCAAACTAGTCGGAGATAGGAGTTGTAAGGGACATAGTGACATTTTTGTAGTTGCTATCGTGTCCACACTGAATGCTGTCTAGTCTTGCAAGTTGATTTCTTCATCCTCTTTTGCCAGGAATTTTGAGCTACCCTGGTTGGATGAGCGTAGCCGATGCAGGTTGGAGATCCAGAAGAAGCAAACACCTCACCGGACGTGTAGGAAATAGCTGTGCTGGCAAGAACCTTGTCTTCAGATAGTTGTAGCATGCCATTCCAGAGAGTGGCAGAGACCTGTATATGTGACCTTTGTCCTCACATATGTTATCACTCGCTGATAATACCCTTTCATACTCCCTTGACTTTGTTTTCATCACTCTGATTTCACAAAAACTCTTCCATTCGGCTAATTGTGAGTTATGGAGGGTGATTGAGATTTCTTTTCCCTTTTTTGGGAAATGGGCTCTCAAGCTAAAGCTATAGGCTGGCAGATTCAGAAGTTTCAGGGGTCTGTTTCTATACATTTGCCTATGTTAAAGGGGTAAAAGGGCTCTCTTCATTAGACATGTGGAAGATGAAGCAACCCCTTCCTTTAGAACTGTGCCTGCATGGCACTCTTCTCACCCTGGTACACCCTCCTTATAGTGGGTATAGTGATTTTTAACCCTAAAACAAAACAAACAACCTCACCATGAGCTTTAGGACCAGACGAGGAATGACAAGTGAAGTGATGAAGCAAGCCATCTTCACAGAGTAGAAAAGACATCGGAGAGTTGGTAGATAACTGTGTGAAGATAGTTGTTCTCTTGAAACTATTCTGTGATACAGTCATGTGGAAAGGGATGTTTGGCTGTGATTGTTTTCTCAGTTAATGGGTAACTGAATTTCTTTACCCCTCAAAAAACAAAATATTTGGAAAAGAAAGTGGGAATGGTTAGTTTCAGAACAAGTTACAGCTGTAAACAAAAGCAGTTAGCATTTGAGATGGCATGCCAAAACCTGTATAGATGTCCTTGTATCACATCACTTCTCAAGTATTCCTTCATTGGGCTTCATCCTTTTAGCTGGGCTCTTGGTGGTGGGATAGAGACTTAGGGAGGGTAGAGGGAGAGTGTGGAAATAGGTGCTTCCTTTGGCTGGCAAATGTCTACATCTTGAAACAAACAGATGTACCTAATGAGCTTCTCCATTCACTTTGTAAAAATAAGATTTGTATGTGTACCATCTTGGTCCTCTCCCCTCCCCCATTTTGTTAAAATATCAGGATAGCACTCCCAGGCCACTTTGGTCTCAGTGTAAGATCCCTATTAACTATCTGAAAGGAAAATAGAGCCAAGACCTCTGGTCTCAAATATATAGGAATTGCCTTTCTTTAGTCTTCAGGACTATTGTGTGAAAACAAGTAGGGGTCTAATCTCCTAGAAGGTAGGGGCTTTTATCCTTAAAGAGAATATGTCCCCAGATTATTAGCACTTTTAGAGGAGAAGCCAAGGTATGTAGGGTGTGTGGCTGGCCCATCAGTGGAGCACGAGAGAGAATGGGATACCATTGTGGGAAGAGAAGAAAAGTTCCTCAGGGGCCTCCCACTGCTAAAGCTTTTTGTGAGATGTTGATCTGTGCTTCCTGGATTTGACTTTTAAAGGAATTATTCTGGCAGCACATGTAGTATTCTTGGATGATCTTGCTGCTCTTATTTCTCCTTTTGTGTGTGTGTGTGTGTGGCTATGGGTTTTCATTTGTAACTCCATCTGCTTAGGAGAGTGGGCTCTCTATAAGGGAACCTGCTGTAAACTTCATTGCAGCAAGGATGTAGAGAGAAATAGGACTTAATTCCACTAGGGGCTCTCATCTCACACCTTAAGGAGAAGGAGATTTCTAGAAAAACTGGGCCAGATTTTCTTTATTCTCCATCATTTTAATGTGGCAGGATGTTCAGTTTTTCTTACTCTTACCTATGTTATATTTCTTCGTAACGTGTCCAAAAAGGAAAAAGACGCAATCAGTGTCTCTTAACTTTGTTCTTTGATCCCTCTCAGTTTCTTCTTGATTTCAGCATGTGTCGGATTCCTAATTTTGGATATGAGTTAGCAAATTTAACCATTATGTTTGTGCCCTACCCAGGGGACTCCCCAGTTTCTGACTTGAAGTAGACTGAGAAGAATCCACGAGGTGCTATTTGGCCAGACTTAAGTAGATTCTATTTCCTTGGTTCTCCGTCTCCCTGAGGACTTCTTATTTTATTGTCCCCTCTTCTAGGTTAATTCTCCTTTGATTTGACTTTGTTGAGAAGGAGGTTGGAGAGTGGATTAGCAAAGTTCCAAGTGCAAAATTACAGTGTGTTAGAGTGTGGGGGGAAAATTAGTCTTATTTTTCCCTACATGGGATACAACACTGTGAATTCAATCTTCAACTGAAGGCCCTGCAGTTCTCCTAAAACATAGTTGTTTGTTTTTCTTTAACAAAGTTTAAGCTAGTGTTAATAAATTAAAAAAAAAATTGCTTGTCTGTCTACTTCAGCTTTGTTTTATGCCCATTTCATATTGTTGTCTGTGTTGTAATTCATAACTTTTGATACCATTTCTGATGTGTAAAATTGGTTGTCTTGTAAATATCTTATAAAGAGTTCAATTGTAAATAAACTATTGTGGCTGTTAATTTTTGAACTTCTGCTTCAATTTATTATATTTATTGGCAAACATTAAACAATTCTGCTTGTATATTTGAAACATTGGAAAAAGAAATCCATTTCCACAATACAAAAGAATAACACATTATTTTCCCCTTTATATAAGATACTCACTTT
>NW_012122154.1:3320864-3321581 GCF_000951035.1 Colobus angolensis palliatus | reverse complement strand
AAAGATTAAGAGTTGATTGGGTAGAATGTATTCTAGGCAGGGGGAACAACCGTTAAGAAAGCCCATAGGGGCCAGGAGCAGTGGCTCACGCCTGTGATCCCAGCACTTTGTCAGGCCGAGGGGTAGATCACCTGAGGTCAGAAGTTCGAAACCAGCCTGGCTAACATGGTGAAACCCCGTCTCTACCAAAAAGACAATAAATTAGCCAGGTGTGGTGGCAGGCACCTGTAATCCCAGCTACTCGGGAGGCTGAAGCACCAGAATTGCTTGAACCCAGGAGGGGCAGAGGTTGCAGTGAACCGAGATCATGCCATTGCACTCCAGCCTGGGTGACAGAGGGAGACTCCAACTCAAAAAAAGAAAAGTATAATTAGCAACTTCAGACCCGAGATTATAGGATACTTGGTCCCTGGTGTCTAAGTTAACAAAATCTTGATGGTTGGAAAGACCTTAGAGGTCATCTATTGTGACCCCTGATACATGATTTACCCTTGATAACATTCCAGATGAGCAAATTCCAGCTTCTGCTTCAACACTTCGTTTTTTAACATACATTTTTCCCCCTAAGTGTTTGAAAATTCTTGCTTGTTGACAAAAATCTAACTTCTTGTAACTTAAACCCATTGGTTTTTGCTTTGCCTTCTAGGATAATGAAAAAAAGATCAATCCCTCCTTTTCTTCATAGTCCCTAGTTAAAGATTGCTGTGGCTCGAGGCC
>NW_012122154.1:3316484-3320498 GCF_000951035.1 Colobus angolensis palliatus | reverse complement strand
TCGAGACCATCCTGGCTAACACGGTGAAACCCCGTCTCTACTAAAAAATACAAAAAACTAGCCGGGCGAGGTGGCGGGCGCCTGTAGTCCCAGCGACTCGGGAGGTTGAGGCAGGAGAATGGCGTAAACCCGGGAGGCGGAGCTTGCAGTGAGCTGAAATCCGGTCACTGCACTCCAGCCTGAGCGATAGAGCGAGACTCTGTCTCAAAAAAAAAAAAAAAATTAAAGTGGACCCAGACCAAACAACTGAAGGACAAAGTGGCAGACTATCACTTTCCTTATTTAGACACTAAACTTGGCAGTTTAGTGTCTCAAGCCACCGCAACCGGCCTTGAATTTTCATTTAATCTCTGAAGGCATTCATAATTACTTCCAGTTTCATGTTGTCTATAAATTTGATAAACATCAGGATCTTTAACCATGTTATTTATAAAAATTCTACTCAGGAAAGGCTGCATGTGGTGGCTCACTCCTGTAATCCCAGCACTTTGGGAGGCCGAGGCGGGCGGATCATGAGGTCAGGAGACCGACACCATCCTGGCTAACACGGTGAAACCCCGTCTCTACTAAAATTACAAAAAATTAGCCGGGCGTGGTGGCGGGCGCCTGTAGTCCCAGCTACTCCGGAGGCTGAGGCAGAATGGCGCGAACCCGGGAGGCGGAGCTTGCAGTGAGGCTAAATCGCGCCACCGCACTCCAGCCTGGGCGACAGAGCGAGACTCCGTCTCAAAAAAAAAACATTTTTTTTTTTACTCAGGAAAGAATCCTATGCCATAGTGGCCTTTGTTTGATACATACATTATTAGCGTGCACTCCTGTAGGTGCACTAAAAACTTAGCTCATGCACTTTGTATATCCTTATAATGGTACAAAGAAAATACATTGATTCTTTTCATTGGTGACAAATGCCTTGCCAAAATCAAAGAATTTCCATAAACCTTAAGGAGGAAATAATGTCAGGATTTTGAATCAACATCCGTTTCTACTGACCATTTATTTTTAAATAGGTTCTAAAATCCTCACAAGGGCAGTAGCTCATGCCTAATCCCAGCACTTTGGGAGGCTGAGACGAGAGGATCGCTTGAGCCCAGCCAGGAGACAAGCCTGAGCAAGAGCGAGACCCCTATCTCTACAAAAAATAGAAAAATTAGCTGGGTGTGGTAGTGTGTGACGGTTGTCCCAACTACGAAGGAGGCTTAGGCAGGGAGGTCACCTGTGCCCGGGAGGTCAAAGCTGCAGTGAGCCGTGATCGTGCCACTGCACTCCAGCCTGAGCAAGAGTGAGACCCTGCCTCAAAACAAAACCGATAACACTGGCATCATACCAGCCTGCACTGTGGGACAGGTGATGGCTGGGGTGGGAAGAAACGTGAAGAGGAAATGAGAACACAGAGAAAACGCTGCAACAAGAAGTCCTCTGGCTTCACTGCAGACAACTGGTTTCTCCTTCGCCTGTTATCTTAAAAACCGGGCTGGTGTAGCAAATCTGACGCAGCACTACGGCTTTTAAGATTTACCTTGATTCGTGATATTACCAAGCAAAGGAATGCAGTAAATTGACCTGCTTCAAACGTAGGTAGAACTGAGAAACGGAAACAGAAAACCATGAAACAGCCCCAGTGTTGCAGTGAAGCTGTGACAGGTCGACGCCTTCCACTCGGGAAGCCCAAGATGGCCGGGCCAGGAACCCGGGAGGCAGCTGAAGTCTCAATTCCCCTCGCCCTAGGCCTGCCCAAGATAAGTCAGAAGCCGCGCCACGCCCCCTTACATCACCGATAGACGTAATCCGCTTCGGCCGCAAACTTGTCGCAGGCCTAGGCCCCGCCCCGTGTCCCGCCCACCCCAAGCGGGATGGCCCAGCGCCGCACGCGCAGCACGCCGGGACTAGCTATCGAGCCTCCCAGCAGCCTCTGGGACGGGCGCGGTGCGTAAGTGGCTCGCCGGCGGTGGCCGTTCTCCGTAAGATGGCGGACCGGCGGCGGCAGCGCGCTTCGCAAGACACCGAGGACGAGGAATCTGGTGCTTCGGGCTCAGACAGCGGCGGCTCTCCGTTGCGGGGCGGCGGGAGCTGCAGCGGTAGCGCCGGAGGCGGCGGCAGCGGCTCTCTGCCTTCACAGCGCGGAGGCCGAATCGGGGCCCTTCATCTGCGGCGGGTGGAGAGCGGGGGCGCCAAGAGCGCTGAGGAGTCGGAGTGTGTGAGTGCGCGCAGGCGGGGCGGGGTGGGGTGGGGACCGGGCGGCGAGCCTGCCGGGGTCGGTGTGTAGGTAGGTGATGCTCGGTGTCTGGAAGTTGATAGTAGATACTGGGACTTTTTTTGTTGTTTTTATGAGAAAAGGGGAGTTATCCCAATGCGAGTTTGCATCCGGAGTTCTAAGGGAAGAAGGAGGATTGGGGGTTTCTGGGAGGATGGCAGAGCCGCTGGGGATGGAAAGCGGATGTTTATTCAGAAATCAGGGCTGGAGGGAAGGAGACCAGACCTGCCTTGGCTACTACTTATTAAAGACCAGACCTGCCTTGGCTACTGCTTGTCTCCCTCTCCGACCATTTTGTGCTGAGTCTTCAGCTCTTCACCCACATTTCTTTATTGGGCTCCCCACCTCTGGAAATCACAAAACTAACCCATGTCTTCTACTTTCCTTCAGGAGAGTGAAGATGGCATTGAAGGTGATGGTGAGTAGCATCTTTTACCCCATTAGGACAACAGTTTTTTTTAACATAAACTCAGAAAATCTATTTCCCACTGTCGACATTCTCACACACTGTCACGGATTTAGGGCCACAGAGTGGCTTTTTGTAGCATAGTGGTTAAGAGCATAGGTTTTAGCAGTGTAGTCTTGTGCAAGTTACTCTCTGAGTCTGTTTCTCCTTCTGTAAGTGGAGACTATAATTTTATCCACGTTGTAGGTTGATGTCAGAATTAAATGAGACTCTTAGTCTGACCTATAATAAGCAGCCAAAAAATGTTTCTGGGTTTCTGTTTTTCCACATATTTCTGTTTTATTTCAGCTGTTCTCTCGGATTATGAAAGTGCAGAAGACTCGGAAGTGAGTATGACAGGTTTTTTCCTATGGTATAGATCAGAAATGCTTTTAGAAACGTGTACACACCTTCGTTGCAAACGTACCATGATCTCCGTGTTTATCCTCTTGTATATTCTTCATTTATGCTTCTGAGAAAGTGTTACAGAATGTCTTGTTCTCTTTAGACCTAGGGAAAACTTGGGGCATGCTGTCTCAAGCCACAGTTGTTACACTGTTAGTTGGCTTCTCTTTCTGTCTGAAGAATATGAGGTTCTAAATAAGAGAATGAGTACATCTTGAAGTCGTCTGAAAGATGTTTGACAGTTTGTTTTATGCAGTGTAGGTTGAGAAGCCAGCCAGTTGGATATTTTTTTCCGTGGATTTTTTTTCCAAATGTATCTGAAGACTTTGAAAGGGTAGGATTCTGAATGTTTTGTGCCAAGAGCATCCATCATTTTATAGGTGGGGATTTCTCTGTTTCTAGGAGAAAGTTTCCTGTCTTTTGGATAAACTACTGGAGATGGCATCAGAATAAATGTTTGTTTTCTGGGTTGTTGAGTGGAGTCCTGAGTTCTGGTAATGGGATTATATACAGGGGGAATTGGATAGTGGATCAAAGATTTTGTCTATAAATTTTTAGAACTGTTACTACATTTTAGAATCTGTTAAGCCCTTGAAGATGAAACAGTGAACACTATAACAAAATTCCTGTCTTTAGAGATCTTACAACTTAATAAGGAAGTCAGACAAACATTCCAGCAATTGTACCACTTGCTGATAGGGGATAGCACTGGGACAGGGCTAAGTAGGGTGTTATAGCTGGGCACTGAATCCATCTTAGTCAGTCAGGAAAGATTAAGAGTTGATTGGGTAGAATGTGTTCTAGGCAGGGGGAACAACCGTTAAGAAAGCCCATAGGGGCCAGGAGCAGTGGCTCACGCCTGTAATCCCAGCACTTTGGAAGACTGAGGCAGGCGGATCACTTGAGGCCAGGA
>NW_012122154.1:3314977-3315699 GCF_000951035.1 Colobus angolensis palliatus | reverse complement strand
CGGAAGGCGGAGCTTGCAGTGAGCTGAGATCCCACCATTGCACTCCAGCCTGGGTGACAGAGCGAGACTCCGTCTGAAAAAAAAAAAAACCCATAGGGGTACAAAAAAATAATAATACTTAGGATGAATAAGATCTAAACCTAGCGCAATGGCTCACACCTGTAATCCCAGCACTGTGGGAGGCCAAGGTGGGCCAGTCACTTGAGGCCACGAGGTCAAGACCAGCCTGGCCAACATGGCAAAACTCCATCTCTACTAAAAATACAAAAATTAGCAGGTCGTGGTCACACATGCCCGTAATTCCAACTACTGAAGTGGCTGAGGCAGGAGAATCCCTTGAGCCTGGGAGGTGGAGGTGGCAGGGAGCCATAATCAACACCACTGTAATCCAGCCCGGGCAACAGAGCAAGACTCTGTCTCCAAAAAATTTAAAAAATGAAAAAAGAATGACTAAGATCTAGAATTTCATATTTGCAAAATGGTGACTACAGTCAACAGTAACTTACTGTATATTTAAAAATAACTATTGGCTGGGCATGGTGGCTCAAGCCTGTAATCCCAACACTTTGGGAGGCCAAGGTGGGTGGATCACGAAGTCAGGAGATCGAGACCACCGTGGCCAACATGGTGAAATCCTGTCTTTACCAAAAATACAAAAATTAGCCGGTTGTGGTGGCGCGCGCCTATGGTCCCAGCTACTCAGGAGGCTGAGGCAGGAGAAT
>NW_012122154.1:3313034-3313535 GCF_000951035.1 Colobus angolensis palliatus | reverse complement strand
TTTTTTTTTTTTTTAAAGAGGCAGGGTCTCACTCTGTTACCCAGTCACCCAGGCTGGAGTGCAGTTGTGGGATCACAGCTCACTACAGCCCCCAATTGCTGGGTTCAAACAGTCCTCCTACCTTGACCTCCCAAAGTGCTGAGATTACAAGCATGAGCCGGCATGCCCAGCCAAAAAAAATTAAATTTTTTCTTTTTTGAGACAGAGTGTCACTCTCTTGCCCAGACTGGAGTGCAATGGCTTGATCTCAGCTCACTGCAACCTCTGCCTCCCAGATTCAAGCCATTCTCCTGCCTCAGTCTCCCAAGTAGCTGGGATTATAGGTGCATGCCACCACACCCGCCTGATTTTTGTGTTTTTAGGAGAGACGGAGTTTCACCATGTTGGTCAGGCTGGTCTCGAACTCCTGACCTCAGGTGACCCGCCTGCCTTGGCCTCCCAAGGTGCTGGGATCACAGGCATGAGTCACCATGCCCCCCAATTTTTTTTTTTTTTTTTTTT
>NW_012122154.1:3305295-3312614 GCF_000951035.1 Colobus angolensis palliatus | reverse complement strand
TTTTTTTTTTTTAATTTTTGTTTACTTTTTTTTTTTTTTCTGAGATGAGGTCTCATACTGTCACATGCCCAGGCTGGAGTGCAGTGGTACGATCTCGGCTCACTGCAGCCTCCACCTCCCAGGTACAAGCGATTCTCCTGCCTCAGCCTCCCAGGTAGCCAGGTAGCTGGGACTACAGATGCACGCCACCACACCCAGCTAATTTTTTTAAAATTTTTAGTAGAGATGAGGTTTCACCATGTTGGCCAGGCTGGTCTCGAACTCCTGACCTCAAGTGATACACCTATCTTGGTCTTTCAGAGTGCTGGGATTACAAGCATGAGCCACTATGCTTTGTCTGATTTAAATTTTAAAGAAGTGTTTTTCAGATCCAGAGAACACTTGCATCAGAAAATCCAACTGGCCATTCTCTACTGAAACAGACTCTTGGGGGGGGCATTGGGGACTCAGACATTTATGTATTAAAGTATATCCCAGGTTGATGCTCTGTACTGTAAAATTTGAGGATTCTTTTACAGCAGTTATTTTGTCTGCAATGAAGAGGAACAAGATCAGAGACAGAAAAGCTAGTTAAGAAAGCTATTGTAGGTATCTACTTAAGTACTTAGTGTGGCATGGAGTAGAGTTGTGATATTGAAAATAGAAGTGGACAGAATTCAGAGTTACAAGTGGTTTTGGGATGGAGAATATTTGCAGTACAGCTGCTTTTTGATTCATGGCATGGTTATATCCCATCCTGGTAAACCCATCATAAGTTCAAGACAACTTCTTGGCTGACTTGGAGCAGCAGCTCTTTGTTGCTATCTAGCGTCTCGAGTATGATTCCTTTTTTTTTTCTTTTTTTTGAGACAGAGTCTCACTCTGTCTTACTCTGTCTGCAGTGGCGTGATCTCAGCTCACTGCAACCTCCGCCGCCCGGGTTCAAGCGATTCTCGTGCATCAGCCTCCTGAGTAGCTGGGACTACAGGTATCCGCCACCATGTCCGGCTGATTTTTTTGTATTTTTAGTAGAGACAGGGTTTCACCATGTTAGCCAGGATGGTCTCGATTTGCTGACCTCGTGATCCGCCTGCCTTGGCCTCCCAAAGTGCTGGGATTACAGGCGTGAGCCACCGCGCCCGGCCTTTTCCTTTTGCTTTTTGAGACGGAGTCTTGCTCTGTTGCCCAGGCTGAAGTGAAGTGGCGCGATCTCTGCTCACTGCAAGCTCCGCTCCCTGGGTTCAAGCCATTCTTCTGCCTCAGCCTCCCAAGTAGCTGGGACTACAGGCGCCCGCCACCACCTCTGGCTGATTTTTTTGTATTTTTAGCAGAGACAGGGTTTCACTGTGTTTGCCAGGATGGTCGCAATCGCCTGACCTCATCATCTGCCCTCGTCGGCCTCCCAAAGTGTTGGGATGACAGGCGTGAGCCACTGCATCTGGCCATCTTTTTTATTTTTTAAAAAATATTTTGAATAGAGATGGGGTCTCTCTATGTTTTCCTGTCTGGTCTTGAACTCCTGGGCTCAAGGGATCCTCCCACCTTAGCCTCCCAAAGTTCTGGGATTACATGTGTGGTGAGCCACTGCACCCAGCTGAGAAGTACAGTTTCTACTGAATGTTTATGGCTTTCACACCACCATAAAGTCAAAATTATAAGTTGAACCATCATACATCAGGACTGTCTGTAGTCACTAGATATTGGAAACGCTGGAAAAACTGACAGGCAGTATGGAGTGTTCATTGAGTTTTGGGGATTGTGAATTTATAACAGCTTACCATTCTATATGTAAAGGAGTTTGTATGTTATCCTAATGGCAAGGAAAGAAGTACCATTGAAGGCTTAAATGTGGAGGATGAATTGTGGGTGAGGCACAGAGGAAGACTAGGGGCAGAAGAGCTGTTTAGAGGTTGTTAGGATAGTCCATGGAGCATGACGATGGTGTCCTAAAGAAGGTTCATACTTGTGGGAATGGCAAGATGTGGACAGATGAGAGAGAGATTCTAGTGTTACTAACAACCCCTTCGTTGATTGAATGTGGAAGCTGAATTAAGGAGTCAAAGGAGGCCAGGCACCGTGGCTCATGTCTATAATCACAGCATGTTGGGAGGCTGAGGCAGGTAGATTGCTTGAGCCTAGGAGCCTGAGACCCACCTGGGCAACATGGAAAAATCCCGTCTCTACAAAAGAAAAGTAGGAAAAAAAAATTATCCGGTCTTGCTGGCGCAGGCCTGTGGTCCCAGCTACTGAGGAGGTTCAGGCAGGAGGATCATCTAAGCCCAGGGAGGTCAGAGCTGTAGAACTGTGATCACTCCACAGCACTCCAGCCTGGACAACAAAGTGAGACCCTGACTCAGAAAAAGAAAAAGGAGTCAAAGGAATGTGCAGGTTGATGAACTGTTAAGGAAGGGACAGCAGGAGAAGAATTCTGGAAGGACAGTGGTTTGTTAGGTTTTGGATGTTTTGAGATTGAGAAGGTGTGGGACTTTCAGGTGGTGATATCTGGTAAATAGCTTTTGATTCTTAATTGCTCATACCTTTCTGAGTTTTCATTTCATTTTTGAGTTTTTCCAATTCTGATTGATGTTCTTTCATGCCTTATATGATTTTCTTAATGTCTTTTTAGCTCATTTTGAAATAGAAGTTGCGATTTTGATATAATATGTGGATGTCTTTCTGGCATGCTTTCATTGTCTGTAGGAATGCTATTATTTTTTCTTATTTTAACTTTATATGGGATTTAACTTCTATATTTTCTGTTCATTTTTATGTAACGTTAGTTTTCCTGGTCTTTTAGAAGGAAGCATGATTTAGAGTAACTTCTTCTAACTTCACAGAGCTCCTTCTTCTGTTGTTTTTCTGTGGTGGTGAGAAATATGGTGACTTGCTTTCTGAGATTTGTTGCTTTTGTTCCCTTTCCCAGCTTGTTCTGGACCATCCCTGTCCTACTGAATTTGGTTCTGCTCTCAACAGTTTCTCTTCTAGGAACTCCCGTCTAGGGCAGTGTAGGGCTCTGTCCCTAGAAGGGAGCCCTGGCAGCCAGGTCAGCTTCATCCCTTGAGACCTTCTTTTTTTTTTTTTTTGAGATGGAGTCTCACTGTGTCGCCCAGGCTGGAGTGTAGTGGCACAATCTCAGCTCACCGCAACCTCTGTCTCCCGGGTTTAAGCGATTTTCCTGCCTTAGCCTCTCCAGTAGCTGGGTCCTTGTGTGCCACCATGCCCAGCTAATTTTTGTATTTTTAGTAGAGATGAGGTTTTACCATGTTTTCCTGGCTGGTCTCAAACTCCTGACTCAGATGATCCACCGACCTCAGCCTCCCAAAGTGCTGGGATTACAGGTGTGAACCACCGTGTCCAGCCGGACTTTTTTGACCACAGGGCCCTTATAGTCACTTGGTAGAACCCTTGCTAGTTGTTGTTGTTTTTTTTTTTTTTTTAGACGCCAGACTGGAGTTCAGTGGCATGATCTCTGCTGACTGCAACCTCCACCTCCCGGGTTCAAGTGATTCTCCTGCCTCAGCCTCCCAGGTAGCTGGGATTATAGGCACATGCCACCAGACCCAGCTAATTTTTGTATTTTTTTAGTAGAGACGGGGTTTCACCATGTTGGCCAGAATGGTCTCAAACTTCTGACCTCATGATTTACCCACCTCAGCCTCCCAAAGTGATGGGATTACAGGCATGAGCCACCGCGCCTGGCCCCCTTACTAGTTTTAAAGTATAGTTCTCAGTTTTCACAGTTGTACTTTCCCTTGATTACCTGTTGATTATTTCAGTGTTCTCCTGTTCTCAGGTCCATTTGCTTTCTCTGCTTTCTCCTGCGTAGACACCAATACTATACAGGTCCTATAGCTGTTGGTGCTTCGTTATGCACTTACATTTTGGGTCTTGGGGGATACCTGGTAACTTAGCTTGTTGCAGTGTTGTCTGAAGGTTTTGGTTTCTTTTTTATTTTTTGAGACAGAGTCTTGCTGTCGCCCAGGCTGGAGTGCAATGGCTCACTGCAGTCTTTGCCTCCCAGGTTCAAACTATTCTCATATCTCAGCCTCCTACGTAGCTGGGATTACAGGTGCGTGCCACCATGCCCGGCTAATTTTTGTATTTTTAGTAGAGATGCGGTTTTACCATGTTGGCCAGGCTGGTCTCGAACTCCTGACTTCAGGTGATCCACCCACCTCAGCTTCCCAAAGTGTTGAGATTACGGACGTGAACCACTGTGCCTGGCCAAGGTTTTGGTTTGGATCTTGGTTTTGCTGTCCAGACCTCTCATTCCATGTGGAGATTTGAAGACAGATAAAACTGTGCCACTGCCGTTTTCTGAGAGTCTTCCAAGAATTTTTTTTTTTTTTTTTGGAAATGGGACTCCTTATTTTGCCCAAGCTGGGCTTGAACTTGAACTTACAATCCTCCCACATCAGCCATCAGCCTCCTGAATAGCTGAGACAATAGGTTCATACCACTGTGCCTGGCCAAAAAAAACTTGTTAAAGAAACCTGACTGAGGGAAGGCTAAAGAGATGGTAGTTGGAAAGGTTGCTTTGAGATCAAGAGGTGATTTAGTTGCTTTTTAAAAAGTTAGGAGAGTCTCAGATATGGTCAAAGATTGAAGAAAAGATAAGGGAGGGAAAAGAGAGGGAATAAATAATAGTATTGAGTACTGGTATTTTTGACTGAATATATGAGAAGAAGTAGGAACCAGACAAGACAAGCATCTTCCATTGTAATTACAGAGAAGTGGGAAGGAAAGGTATATGCAAAGGAAGATTAGAAAGGAGGGAAGAGCCAAGGAGGGAAGAGCCAGGTATGGTGGCTCACGCCTGTAATCCCAGCACTTTGGGAGGCCGAGAGACGAGGTCAGGAGATTGAGACCATCTTGGCTAACATGGTGAAACCCCGTCTCTACTAAAAATACAAAAAAATTAGCCAGGCGTGGTGGTGGGCACTCGAGCCTGGGTGATAGCGTGAGACTCCATCTCAAGAAAAAAAAAAAAAAAGCGGGGGGAAACAAAAGAGGGAATAGATAACAATATTAAGCACTGGTATTCTTGACTGAATACGTGAGAAGATGTAGGAACCAGACAAAGTAATGAAAAGTGGAAAGGAAAGGTATGTGCAAAGGAAGTCAGCATTCCCTTTTGTGCTTTGTTGTTGTGAAACAGAAGGATAGAGCAAGCCAGGCACTGTGACTCACACCTGTAATCCAAGCACTTTGGGAGGCCAAGGCAGGAGGATTGCTTGAGCCCAGGAGTTTGAGACCAATCTGGGCAACAAAGTGAGACCCTCTCTCTACCAAAAATTAGCCTGGTGCAGTGATGTGTGCCTACGTCCCAGCTACTTGGGAGCTTGGAATGGGAGGATCCCTTGAGCCCAGGAGGTTGAGGCCACAGCAAGCTATGATTGCACCACTGCCCTCCAGCCTGGGTAACAATGTGGGACTCTCGACAAAAACAAAAAAATGACATCTTCAAAAAGAGTGTGTGTGCGTGCGTGCGCGCGCGTGTGCGTGTGTGTGTGTTTAACCCCCTTTGGCAATGGAGTAGTCTGTTGTAGGCCTGGAGAAAGCAGACATTTGAATTGATCCAGTTCCAGGCATATGAGAGTGGCAGGAGAATTGGGATGTTACTAGTAGTGATTGAAATGAATGAACTATGGAGTCTAGAGGAGAAGAAAGTGAATGTGAGAAAGGACTGATAGATAGGCAGAAGTTAGAAGGATCAAGGTAATGGACATATTAAGAAATTAGAGACGAGAGAGTAAGGAAACAACTAGGAATAAGAGGCATTTTTTAAAAAACTGATTTACTGTGACTAGGTGCTGTGGCTCACGCCCATAATCCCGGCACTTTGGGAGGCTAAGGTGGGCGGGTCACAAGGTCAGGAGATGGAGATCATCCTGGCTAACATAGTGAAACCCCATCTCTACTAAAAATACAAAAAAAATTAGCAGGGCGTGGTGGCGGGTGCCTGTGGTCCCAGCTACTTGGGAGGCTGAGGCAGGAGTATGGTGTGAACCCAGGAGGCGGAGCTTGCAGTGAACCAAGATGGCGCCACTGCACTCCAGCCTGGGCAACAGGGCGAAACTCCTTCTCAAAAAAAAAAAAAAAAATTACTGCTTTATTGAGATACAATTCACATAACGTACAGTTCATTTATTTATAAAGTGCATAATTTAGCCAGGTGCGTGCCTGTACTCAGCTACTTAGGCTGAGGCAGGAGGAATGGTTGGCCCAGGAGTTCGAGACCGGCCTGGGCAATGTAGTGAGACCTTATCTCTTTTTACTTGTTTGTTTGTTTATTTTTGAGACAGAGCTCTGTCACCCAGTCTGGAGTGCAGTGGCACAATCTTGGCTCACTGCAACTTGAACCTCTGGGCTTCAAGTGATTCTCGTTGGTCAGCCTCCCGGGTAGCTGGGGCTACAGGCGTATGCCATATGCCAGGCTAATTTTTAGTATTTTTCAGTAGAGATGGAATTTCGTCGTTTTCGCCAGTCTGGTCTCAAACTTCTAGCCTCAAGTGATCTGCCTGCCTCAGCTTCCCAAAGTTCTGGGATTACAGGCATAAGTCACCACGCCTGGCCCGTAAGACCTTATCTCTATAAAAAATAAAAAATTTAGCCAGGTGTGGTGGCGTGTACCTGTGGTCCCAGCTACTTGGCAAGCTGAGGCAGGAGAATTGTTTGCGCCCAGGAGGTCAAGGCTGCAGGGAGCTGTGATCACGCCACTGCACTCCAGCTTGAGTAACAGAGTAAGACCCTCATCTCAAAAAAAAAAAAAAAGAAGGAAGAAACCCAGTTATCCCATCCTTCCTGTAGCCTTAAGCAACCTCAAATCTACTTTCTGTCTCTGTGTCTCTGTTGATTTTCCTATTCTGGCCTTTCATATGAATGGAATTATGTAATATGTAGATTTATGTGTCTGTCCTCTTTCAGTATAATGTTTTCATCTGACTTGTAGCATGTGTCAGTACTTCATTCCTTCTTTCTTCCTCCCCACCCCAGCTTTATTGAGGTATAACTCACAAATAAAAATTGTATACATTTAACACATACAGTGCAGTGTCTTGATACATGTGTACCTTTTGGAGTACCACAGTTAAGCTAATTAACATATCTGTCACTTCACATAGTTAACCTTTTTGTATGTGTGTGATGAGAACACTGAAGAGCTACTCTTTCAGCACATTTCAAGTTTACAATATATTATTTATTTTTATTTTACATAGTTTAAAAAGAGACAGAACCTTTGTTGCCCAAGCTGGAGTTCAGTGATGCAGTTATAGCTCACTGCAACCTGAAACTCCTGGGCTTAAGCGATCCTCCCATCTCAGCCTCCTCAATAGCTG
>NW_012122154.1:3301985-3304314 GCF_000951035.1 Colobus angolensis palliatus | reverse complement strand
CAGGCTGGGCTCGAACTCCTGACCTCATGATCTGCCCACCTCGGCCTCCCAAAGTGCTGGGATTACAGGTGTGAGCCACCATGCCTGGCCAGTACGTTATTATTAACTGTGGTTACCATGCTGTACATTAGGTCTCCAGAACTTATAACTGAAATTTTATATCCTTTTACCATAATCTTCTCATTTTCCCTACCCTTAAGCCCCAGACACCCCCTTCCTACTCTGTTTCTATGAGTTTGACTTGAGATCATGTGGTGGTTATCTTTCTGTGTCTAGTTTATTTTACTTAGCATAGTTCTCTCTAGGTTCATCCGTTTGTTGTCACAAATGGCAAAATTTCCTTTTTTAGGACAGAATTATATTCCATTATTTGTGTGTTCCACATTTTCTTTATCCATTCACCCATCAACAGACACGAGTTATTTCCATATCTTATTTCCATCTTTTGGTTATGAATAATTCGTCTACAAACATTAGTGTACACGTTTTTGTGGGGACATATGTTTTCACTTCTCTTTGACTGTGTACCTAGGAATGGAATTGCTGAGTCATGTGGTAACTCTGTAATCATTTGAAGAGCTAGAACCACCATACTGTTTCCAAGGTGCTGCACCATTTTACATGACTAACAGCAGTCTATGAGGGTTCCAGTTTCTCCATATCCTTAACAGCAGTTGTTGTGTTATTTACCCAGGTGCATGCCTGTACTCTCAGCTACTCAGGAGGCTGTGGCAGGAGGATTTCCTGGGCCCAGGAGTTTGAGACAAGCTTGGGCAACAGAGAGAGATCTGTCTGAAACTTTTTTTTGCCAGGCACGGTGGCTCATGCCTATAATCCCAGCACTTTGAGAGGCCGAGTCAGATGGATCATTTGAGATCAGGAGTTCGAGACCAGCCTTACCAACATGGCAAAACCCCATCTCTGCTAAAAATGCAAAAATTAGCCAGGCATTGTGTCACGCACCTGTAATCCCTGCTACTCAGGAGGCTGAGGCATAAGAATCACTTGAACCTGGGAGGTAGAGGTTGGAGTGAGCCGATTTGATTCTAGGTATCCTATTAGGTATGAGATATTCTCTTATTTTGATTTGCATTTCCCTGATGACTAATGATGCTGAGTGTTTTTTTTCTGGTGCTTATTGGCCATTTGTGTATCTTCCTGGGAGAAATGACTATTCAGATACCTAGGCCATTTTTTAAAAAATTTTATTTTTAATTATCGTTTTTATATTTTTAGACACAAGGTCTTGCTGTATTATCCAGAGTGGTCTCAAACTCCCGGGCTCAAGCAGTCTTCCCACCTCAGCCTTCTCAGTAGTTGGGACTATAGGCATCAGCCACCACACTCGACCTTTGCCCCAAGGAGCTGAGATTACAGGTGTGCACCGCCACGCCTGGCTAATTTTTGTATTTTTAGTAAAGACGAGGTTTTGCCATGTTGGCCAGGCTCGTCTGGAACTCCTGACCTCAGGTGATCTGCCCACCTCGGCCTCCCAAAGTGCTAGATTACAAGTGTGAGGCACCGCGCCTGGCTTTTTTTTTTTTTTTTTTTTCTTTGAGACAGAGTTTCACTCTTGTTGCCCAGCCTGGAGTGCAATGGCGTGATCTCGGCTCACCGCAACCTCTGCCTCCCAGGTTCAAGCCATTCTCCTGCCTCAGCCTCCCAAGTAGGCGCCACCAGGCTTGGATAATTTTTTTTTTTTTTTTTGAGATGGAGTCTTGCTCTGTCCCCCAGGCTGGAGTGCAGTGGCGCGCTCTTGGCTCACGGCAAGCTCCGCCTCCTGGGTTCACACCATTCACCTGCCTCAGCCTCCTGAGTAGCTGGGACTACAGGCGCCCGCCACCGTCCCCAGCTAATTTTTTGTGGTTTTAGTAGAGACAGGGTTTCACCGTGGTCTCGATCTCCTGACCTTGTGATCTGCCCACTTCGGCCTCCCAAAGTGCTGGGATTACAGGCGTGAGCCACCGTGCCTGGTCCTTTTTTTTTTTTTTAATTGAGATTTAAGAGTTCTCTATATATTCTGTATTTAGATATAAGTCCCTTATCAGATATGATTTGAAAATATGTGTTCCCTTTCTTTGAATTGTTCACTTTCTTTATAGTGTTCTTTAGCACAAAGATTTTAGTTTTAATGAAGCCTGTTTTATGTTTTTCCTTTTGTTGCAGATGCTTTTGGTGTTAGGTATCTAAGAATCATTGAGAGTCATGAGTATTTACTCCTATGTTTTCTTCTAAGAGTTTTATGGTTTCAACTCTTTTTTTTTTTGAAACGGAGTTTCGCTCTGTTGCCCAGGCTGGAGTGCAGTGGCTGGATCTCAGCTCACTGCAA
>NW_012122154.1:3296726-3300865 GCF_000951035.1 Colobus angolensis palliatus | reverse complement strand
AAAATAAAATAAAATAAAATAAAGACAGTGAGACAGTGGAGTAGTTTTACTTATAATAAAGCGTAGCAGTTCTAGGTAACTGGTTTGGAGTACAACCATGGAAATGGATGGCTGATGTACAGGTGGAGACTGACCTCAGTGCTAAAGTCTTCCCCTAGGAGGAGCCAGGGTTTATTAAAATGAGGCTACAAGAGTTAGATCTGGAAGACACATTTAGAATAAGGATTCCAACCCCATCTCTTAGTCTGAAATATGTGGGAAGTGGAAGAATAAGCTAAAACTTCTGTATTAGAATGTTTCAAAGGAAGCAGTTCCTTCAGTTCCTTCAGGGTAGAGCTAGTAAGAATTGGAAAGAGTACACTGAAGTGGTGGGTGATGTAGGGGAGTTTGTCTCCTCTGGAAAAGGGTTTTGATGACATCCCTTTGCCAAAGCGTGTGACCGTGTGGTAGCACCTTGGCTTCAGTTAGACTAAGCTTTGACTGATTTGGAGCCTCCTCAGCACTGTGCTATTTGTATCTGTTCTGCCCTGGAAACAAAATTAGTTTTTCACTTGAAATAAAGTTGCCTCATTTGACATCTTACCAAAGATCAGAGGGTGGAGCATAAAACAAGGTTTCCTTATTAATCATGTGATAATGCTATTTAAAGGTATTTGAATTAAGTCAGTATGTGTGTGTAGGGAGGTGGAGAATTAAAATCACATACACCAAGTTATTGTAATTTCTGCTTGAAAATCTTCAGGGAAACACAGGATCAAGGAAAGAACTGAATGATTGCCACCTACCCATCCTAGTCTTGAGGAGGGTCTTCATGTAATTAAGGGAAATGGGCAGAATCAATGGTGCTTGGTTGTTAAAAAGCTATAGGTAAACGCTTGATTCTGATAGTGTGGATATAGTCAAACAGTCTCCCTCTATTCGGTTACCCTTCTGGGAATCCTAACCCAAAATACTCAAGGTGAAAATAGTTGAACAACATGGGAGTTAAAAGTGCCTATCCTGTCTGAGTACAGTTGCTCATGCTTCTAATCCGAGCACTTTAGGGGGCCAAGGCAGGAGGATCACTTGAGTCCAAGAGTTTGAGACTAGCCTGGGCAAGAAAGCAAGACCCTGTCTCTACAGAAAAAAAAAAGGACAAAAATTAGCTGGGCATGATGGCACGTGCCTGCAGTCCCAGCTACTCAGGAGGCTGAGGCAGGAGGATCACTCGAGCCCAGGAGTTTGAGGCTGCAGCAAGCCTCGATCACACCACTACACTCTACCCTGAGTGATACAGCGAGACCCCATCTGTTAAAAAGAAATAAAAGGGGGCTGGGTGTGGTGGCTCACGTCTGTAATCCTAGCACCTCAGGAGGCCGAGGTGGGTGGCTTGCCTGAGCTCGGTACTTTGAGACCAGCCTGGGCAACATGGTGAAACCCTGTCTCTGCTAAAGTACAAAAATTAGCCAGGAGTGGTGGCACACACCTGTAGTCCCTGCTACTCAGGAGGCTGAGGCATAAGAATTGCTTGAACCCAGGAGGTGGAGGTTGCAGTGAGCTGAGATCGTGCCATTGCACTCCAGCCTGGGCGACAGAGCAAGACTCTGTCTCCAAAATAAATAAATAAAAAATAAAATATAAAGGACACATATCCCTGTGCAGTAAGAATTCCAAGTATAATTTTTGACTCCCCCCAACTACTAAGTCAGCTGGAAGGTTTACTAATCACATAAACAGTCAGTGAATACGTATTTTGTATGTCTACTATGTACTGTACTCTTAAGTAAGCTAGAGAAAAGAAAATGTTATTAAGAAATCATATTCACTATTAAGGAAACATACTATTTAGTGGAAGTGGATCATCATAAAGATCTTCGTCATCTTTGTGTTGAGTAGACTTCAGAAGAGGAGGGGTTGATCTTGCTGCCTTGGGTGACAGAGGCAGTGGAAGGAGAGGCAGGCATTACTTGCTGTAACTTTTATTGAAAAAAATTTGTGTAGAAGTGGACCTGAGTGGTTCAAACCCTTTGTTCCAGGGTCAACTATACCCAGATGCTGAGCAGGGAAAAACGAGGAAGAGGGATTAATTGGCTTATCTGGGCCAATCAGGCTGACTCAGCTCTATTTGAAAAGATGGCAGAAACTTCGAGTTTGAGAACTTCTCAATCAGGAATTCAGGAATCCCACATTGAGCCTCTTTGACCAGATTATTGGGGCCAGCCTGAGTCTTGAGGACAGGGCAGTCTGGTTCAGATCAAGTATCAGACCCAGTAGGAGAGTGAGAGACCAGTGTACATACATCTACCAGGTTTCAGATGTAACCCATCAATGAGGACACCACCACCTTTCCTTGAAACCATTTCTCTGTGTTCTCGTAGGCCTCCCTAGCCATAGCTCTGCCTCCTTAGGTCCAAGTCTGGGGAGGACAAGGAGAGGAGAGTAACCCTATTCTAAAGCCAGTTCCCTTGTCATGAGCCTTAGCTGCTGCCTTTTCCTACCTAGAACTAGCCACACATCCATTTCCTGGCCCTTTCTAATGGCCTAATGATCCTTTGTGTGTAGACCCAGCACTTTCACCGTCATGAACAGTGCTACCCAATCTTGATGTGGTAAAAGAGGGAAGAAGATAGTAAAAAGGAAAGAGAGAGAGCACTTGGACTAATTTTTTTCATTTCTGAAATGCGATGGTTGTACAAGTTGTCCTCTAAGGTTTTTTAGGTCAAATTTTTGTAATTATGTGATTCTGGATAGTTTCTGACTGCAGGAATTTCCTGCTGCAGAAAACTAGTACTCATAGGTATCAAAAAAGGTAAGCTGCCATTTTCTTTTTTTTGAGACGGAGTCTCGCTCTGTCACCCAGGCTGGAGTGCAGTGGCGCGATCTTGGCTCACTGCAAGCTCCGCCTCCCAGGTTCCGGCCATTCTCCTGCCTCAGCCTCCCAAGTAGCTGGGACTACAGGCACCGCCACCTCGCCTGGCTAGTTTTTTGTATTTTTTAGTAGAGACGGGGTTTCACCGTGTTAGCCAGGATGGTCTCGATCTCCTGACTTCGTGATCCGCCCGTCTTGGCCTCCCAAAGTGCTGGGACTGCAGGCTTGAGCCACCGCACCTGGCCAAAGCTACTATTTTCAAACTTGAGGATAACAGTGCATTTGGAAATCATGGAGTCATTATCAAGAGTTTGCACATCTGGTTGGGCGCAGTGGCTCATGCCTGTAATCCTAGCACTTTGGGAGGCTGAGGCAGGAGGTTCGCTTGAGCTCAGAAGTTTAAGACCAGCCTGGGTAATAATGGTGAAACTCTTGTCTCTACAAAAAAATACAAAAATTAGTTGGGCATGGTGGTGTACATCTGTAGTCCCAGCTACTTGTGGGGGCTGAGGTGGGAGGATTACTTGAGCCCAGGAGGTCAAGGCTATATAGTCAGTTGAGATCAGGCCACTGCACTCCAGCCTGGGCGACAGAGTGAGACCCTGTCTCAAAAAAGAGTTTACACATCTACTCATTCAGTTCTCGTTATCTATAGACTAAAATATACATCTCCCCCTATATATTACTATTTTTGAATATATGTAAATTAATAAAATGTAAACTTAAAATGTTACTGAATGTATAACAGTTTGTTGTTTTTTGTTTGTTTTTGAGACAGTCTCTGTTGCACAGGCTGGAGTGCAGTGGTGCAATCTTGGTTCACCGCAACCTCTGCCTCCCAGGTTAAAGTGATTCTCCTCCCTCAGCCTTCCGAGTAGCTGGGACTGCAGGCACACATCAGTTTGTTGTGTTTTGGTTTTTTTGTTTGTTTGGTTGGTTTTCTTTTTTTGGAGACAGGGTCTCGCCTTGTTGCTCAGGCTGGAGTGCAGTGGCACAATTATGGCTCACTGCAACCTCTACCTCCTGGGCTGAAATGATCTCACACCTCAGCCTCCCAAGTTACTGGGACTACAGGTGCACGCCACCACTCCTGGCAAATTTTTTTTTTTGACAGGGTCTCACTCTTTTGCCCAGGCTGGTGTGCAGTGGTGCCCTCTTGGCTCACTGCAACCTCCACCTCCTGGGTTTAAGCAATACTCTTGCCTCAGCCTCCCAAATAGCTGGGATTACAGGTTCATGCCACCATGTCTGGCTAATTTTTGTATTTTTAGTAGAGACAGGGTTTCACCAT
>NW_012122154.1:3288868-3294320 GCF_000951035.1 Colobus angolensis palliatus | reverse complement strand
AGTAGAAAATTGAAATGCAGCCGGGCACAGTGGCTCACTCCTGTAAACCCAGCACTTTGGGAGGCCGAGGCAGGCGGATCGTGAAGTCAGGAGTTTGAGACCAGCCTGGCCAACAGGGTGAAACCCAGTCTCCACTAAACATACAAAAATTAGCCAGGCGTGGTGGTGGGTGCCTGTAATCCCAGCTACTTGGGAGGCTGAGGCAGGAGAATTGCTTGACCCGGGGAGGCAGAGGTTGTAGTGAGCCGAGGTTGCACCACTGCATTCCAGCCTGAGTGACAGAGACTCCATCTTGGGAGGGGGGGCGAGGTGGGAATTAAAATGCTGTTCAGATCTTATCTGCATCACTAACAGGGAAACTTTTTTCAGGGTGAAGAAGGAGAATACAGTGAAGAGGAAAACTCCAAAGTGGAGCTGAAATCAGAAGCTAATGATGCTGTTAATTCTTCAACAAAAGAAGAGAAGGGAGAAGAAAAGCCTGACACCAAAGGCACTGTGACTGGAGAGAGGCAAAGTGGGGATGGACAGGTCAGTACATTCCACAGTCCTCCATTTTAGAGGCTGGAATAGGGATTATTGAGTCTTGGAAGAGTAAGGATCCCTTTATCTGTCCTCTAGGAGAGCACAGAGCCTGTGGAAAACAAAGTGGGTAAAAAGGGCCCTAAGCATTTGGATGATGATGAAGATCGGAAGAATCCAGCATACATACCTCGGAAAGGGCTCTTCTTTGAGCATGATCTTCGAGGGCAAACTCAGGAGGAGGAAGTCAGGTAAAAGCCACTTGCTGCTGCCACTGTCTAACATGTATTTTAGACATGTAGGCCAGGTACTTTGCTATATGCTTTGCCTGTATTTCATTTATTACAGCATTTTAAGATAAGTATTATGATTATCCTTCTTGTACAAATGAGGAAAGTGGGCTTAGAGTATTTGGTAATTCTTGGTGAGGCAGCTAAGATGCAGACCTAGGGCAATCTGTTTCCAGAACTCATCTTCTCTCAATTATTCTACTTTTTCTTTTCTTAATCTGAGGCATAAAGCCTCTAAGAAGTGAAGTACTTGCATAGGCTGCCATTTAGGAGAAAGGAGATGTTTTTCAAAGGTACTGAGTGGCATGAAATGAAGTCCTTTTCTCATTTCTATGTCTCTTGTATTTGAGCCCAGCAGGCTCTGAGGTTCTGTGATTCACACTTGCTTAGGGTAGGCCCGTTTTTTATAATCTCTTTGGGATGATGAGGAGACTACATGAAGTTCCTATTGTCCCCCTGCCTGACCCGTTTTGTTCATGAACATCTCTACTTGGAGAATTCTGCTGACCCAAGACACTTTTCCTTCGTTTTATCCAGACCCAAGGGGCGTCAGCGAAAGCTATGGAAGGATGAGGGTCGCTGGGAGCATGACAAGTTCCGGGAAGATGAGCAGGCCCCAAAGTCCCGACAGGAGCTCATTGCTCTTTATGGTTATGACATTCGCTCAGCTCACAATCCTGATGACATCAAACCCCGAAGAATCCGGAAACCCCGGTGAGGCATTTTAGAACATAGACTGGGCTAGGCATGGTGGCTTACGGTGGCTTACACCTGGAATCCCAGCACTTTGGGAGGCTGAGGCAGGAGGATTGCTTGAGGCCAAGAGTTCAGGACCAGCCTGGGGAACATAGTGAGACCCTGTCTCCAAAAAAAAGGAAAAAAAAAAAAAATAGACCATAGACTGTAGATATGTTTTAGAAAGAACTCTCTTTGCTTTGCTTTGCTTGCTTGCTTGCTTTCCTTCTTTCCTTCTTTCTTCCTTTCTTCCTTTCTTCCTTGCTTTCCTTGCTTTCTCGCTTTCTTGCTTTCTTTCTTTATTTTGAGACAAAAGTCTCACTTTGTTGTCTAGGCTGGAGTGCAGTGGCATGTTCTTGGTTCACTGCAACCTCCACCTCCCGGGTTCAAGTGATTCTCCTGCTTCAGCCTCCTGAGCAGCTGGGATTACAGGCGTGTACCATCACGATCAGCTAATTTTTGTTTTTAGTAGAAATGGGGTTTTACTGTATTAGCCAGGCTGGTCTCAAACTCCTGGCCTCAAGTGATCTGCCTGTCTTTCTTGATCTCCCAAAGTGCTGGGATTACAGGCCTGAGCCACTGTGCCCAGCCTCCTTTTGTTAATTTCTTAACAGTTTCTTCATTCCATTTTTTTGTAGATATGGGAGTCCTCCACAAAGAGATCCAAATTGGAATGGTGAGCGGCTAAACAAGTCTCATCGCCACCAGGGTCTTGGGGGTACCCTACCACCCAGGACATTTATTAACAGAAATGCTGCAGGTACTGGCCGCATGTCTGCACCCAGGAATTATTCTCGATCTGGGGGCTTCAAGGAAGGTCGTGCTGGTTTTAGGCCTATGGAAGCTGGGGGGCAGCATGGTGGCCGGTCTGGCGAGACTGTTAAGCATGAGACTAGTTACCGGTCACGGCGCCTAGAGCAGACTCCTGTGAGGGATCCATCTCCAGAAGCAGCAGATGTTCCAGTGCTTGGCAGTCCTGAGAAGGAAGAGGCAGCCTCAGAGACACCAGCTGCTGCTCCTGATACTGCACCACCAGCCCCTGACAGGCCCATTGAGAAGAAATCCTATTCCCGGGCAAGAAGAACCCGAACCAAAGTTGGAGATGCAGTCAAGCTTGCAGAGGAGGTGCCCCCTCCTCCTGAAGGACTGATCCCAGCACCTCCAGTCCCAGAAACCACCCCAACTCCACCTACTAAGACTGGGAACTGGGATGCTCCAGTGGATTCTACTACAGGTGGACTTGAGCAAGATGTGGCACAACTAAATATAGCAGAACAGAATTGGAGTCCGGGGCAGCCTTCTTTCCTGCAACCACGGGAACTTCGAGGTAGGTATCATAGAACTGGTGGCTAGCTTTTTCCCCTTTGCATCATCAGGTTTAGGGGCATGGGACTTCTGTCTCGGGAATGTGGTGTCTGACAAGTGTCTACTACTTTTTCTTTTTTTTTTTTTTTTTTGAGACAGAGTCTCACTCTTTCGCCCAAGCTAAATTCAGTGGCGCAATTTGGGTCACTGCAACCTTCGCCTCCCAGCTTCGCCGTGTTAGCCAGGATGGTCTCGATCTCTTGACCTTGTGATCCGCCTTCCTCAGCCTCCGAAAGTGCTGGGATCACAGGCGTGAGCCACCGTGCCGGGCCTTTTTTTTGTATTTTTGTTTTTTTATTTGTTTTGAGATTTATTTGTTTCTGTATTTTTGTTGTTTTGAGATGGACTCTTGCTCTGTCGCCCAAGCTAGATGCAGTGGCACGATCTCGGCTCACTGTAACCTCCACCTCTGGGTTCAAGTGATTCTGCTACCTCAGCCTCCCAAGTAGCTGGGAGTACAGGAGTGCACCACCACGCTGGGCTAATTTTTGTATTTTTAGTAGAGACAGGGTTTCACCATGTTGGCCAGGATGGTCTTGATCTCCTGACCTTGTGATCCACCCGCCTCGGCCTCCCAAAGTGCTGGGATTACAGGCGTGAGCCACTGCACCTGGCCCCAGCTAATTTTTTAAAAATTTTTTGTAGTGACGGGGTCTGGCTGATCTTGAACTCCTGGGCTCAAGTGATCCTCCTAAAGCGCTGGGATTACAGGTGGAACACACTGCACCTGCCCAGTCATCATTGAGCCTCCTGAGTACAGGATCCTTTTCCACAAAAAGTAGAAGAAGACAACGTTATTATTTGAGCTAATGGTTAAATGTTTGAAGGCAAAAATTTATTCAGTTGAATTTTGATCAAGATCTTCTCTAATATCTTTGAAAGGCAAGCTTCCCTTATTTCCTTAATCTTCTAGAGACAGATTGCCCAATAGAACTTTCTGCAATGATTGTACTTTTGTGTTTTTGTTGTTGTTATTATTGTTTATATAGATACAGTTTTTTTTGTTTGTTTTTTTTAGATGGGGTCCCACTTTGTCACCCAGGCTGGAGTCTGGAGTGCAGTAGCGTGACCTTGGCTCACTGCAACCTCCGCCTCCAGGGCTCAAGCAATCCTCCCATCTCAGCCTCCTCAGTAGCTAGGATCACAAGCACACATCATTACACCTGGCTGATTGATTTTTTTTATTTTTTGGAAAGACGGGGTTCTCATTGTGTTTTCCACGCTAGTCTTGAACTCCTGGGCTCAAGCAGTCCTCCTATCTCTGCCATCCCAGAGTGCTGGGATTATAAGCATGAGCCACTGCACCCAGCTGGAATTGGACTTTTAATTAATTGAAACTTAAATGTCCACATTTGGCTAGTGGATATCATACTGGGCAGCATAGTTTTAGAGAGTTAGACCTACATATTACCCATTTTGCCTATTCAGGTTTGTTTTTCTCCAGCCAGATAGATCGAAGGATCTTTCCTTAGTCTGAAATCTGACTTAAATATTGGAACTCTTCATTTGGAGTTATAGCGCCCTTCTTACTATTGGAGGACAATCTCTAGAACATTCCTTTTTGTCTTCAGTCATTTTAGCTAGAGGAGAATCTCCTCTCAAACTTCCACCTAGATCCCTGTGAATGGGATATAATCAAGTAGAGTTACAAAGCATCCCTCCCTTGTCCAGCTGTTGCTCAGAAACTCTTGGGCTGAGATTTTTCAGTATGTCGGATAATGTAATGTGCTAATAATAATCTCCCAATGATTCTATGCAGGGAACAGTTTGATAGGAAAAATTTGAACTTTATTTTCTTTATTGAAGTCATTTTATTTTCATGTTCAAGGGCTTTATTGCTATATTAAGATGGCAGACAGTGGGGGCAAATTTCTAAATGCTGGTGTAGACAGAAAGCAGAGATAGTTTATAGAGAATTTTATTAATTTAAAGAAAAAAGGCATTCCTCATGTCGATACTTAAACCTGTTTCTTGATAGTATCTTTGAGTCCCACTCACATATGTCTGATCTGCAGAAGTAACTTTTTTGGTGTATTACAGGTATGCCCAACCATATTCACATGGGAGCAGGACCTCCACCTCAGTTTAACCGGATGGAAGAAATGGTACAGAAGGGGAAAAGGGTAGATGGGGGAGGGAGCTGCCTGTTACACAGCTTGTTCATTGTTTAAACCAAGATAAGGTCTTTTTTTTTTTGGAGATGGATTCTCACCTCGTTGCCTAGGCTAGAGTGCAGTGATGGGATCGCAGCTCACTGCAAGCTCTGCCTCCTGGGTCCCAGTTCAAGCAATTCTCCTGCCTCAGCCTCTCAAGTAGCTGGCATTACAGGAACATGCCATCATGCCCAGATAATTTTTGTATTTTTAGTAGAGACAGAATTTCACCATGTTGACCAGGCTGGTCCGAAACTCCTGACCTCGTGATCCACCACGCCCGGCCAAGATAACGTCAGTTTTTCCATTGATTATCCATGTTTATTTTAATTTGGATCTCAGAAATGTAAGGTAGAAGGTTTAGGTTCAAATCTTTTTTTTTTTTTTTTT
>NW_012122154.1:3282151-3288766 GCF_000951035.1 Colobus angolensis palliatus | reverse complement strand
TTTTTGTATTTTTAGTAGAGACGGGGTTTCACCGTGTTAGCCAGGGTGGTCTTGATCTCCTGACCTCATTATCCTCCCGACTCCCAAAGTGCTGGGATTACAGGCATGAGCCACCGCGCCTGGCCCTAGGTTCAAATTTTGTTATCTTTCATTATTTTTCAGCTCACTTTGCAAATACCCATTAAACACCTGCCATGTACCAAGTGTTTTTCAACACCTAAAGGAAGGTAGAACTTGACATGAGAGCCCTCTAGAATTCTTATTGTTTAGGCCTCTTTCTTTGTCTCAGGGTGTCCAGGGTGGTCGAGCCAAACGCTATTCATCCCAGCGGCAAAGACATCTGCCAGAGCCCCCCGCCCCTCCAGTGCATATCAGTATCATGGAGGGACATTACTATGATCCACGTGAGTTTTTTCTTACTGTTGGGGTACTTTTCTTGGCAGTGTGAAGTGAAGTAAGACACTAGTCTCCTGGCTCCTGAATTTCTCTTCTTACCTCTCATAGTGGTAATTAAACACTGTCTGGTTGCTGTTTTCTTCGCATGGAATATTGAGAACATCTTTTAAAGGGCTTGGGGAACAAGACTTGTCCATGTGATGTGAAGAGTAAGGGTTTATGAGAGTCCCAATGTGATATCTTACAGTGCAGTTCCAGGGACCAATCTATACCCATGGTGACAGCCCTGCCCCGCTGCCTCCACAGGGCATGCTTGTGCAGCCAGAAATGCACCTTCCCCACCCAGGTAAGTTTAGTGTCTCTGCTTGTATGCTTCCAGTACCTGAGGATATATGTTGGGAGCACCACAAACCCTATCCTCCTGAGTTCTGTGCTGCTAGCCTGGGAGTCTGGCCATCCTGGCTACGTTGGCAACAAATTCCTCTTGTGTCCATCCTGAGGACTTCCATCCTGAGCCTGATTATACTGAGCAGTCCAGCCAGGCCATCCTATGAAAATGATGTTACTTTATTTTTCAGTTTTTTTCTTCTCCTTATCCAGGTTTACATCCCCACCAGACACCAGCTCCTCTGCCCAATCCAGGCCTCTATCCCCCACCAGTGTCCATGTCTCCAGGACAGCCACCACCTCAGCAGTTGCTTGCTCCTACTTACTTTTCTGCTCCAGGCGTCATGAACTTTGGTAATCCCAGTTACCCTTATGCTCCAGGGGCACTGCCTCCCCCACCGCCGCCGCATCTATATCCTAATACACAGGTGAGATGGCTAATGATCATGTTTTTCTAGATACATATTCTTTAATTCAGACAGGAATGTGGTATGGGGAGAATGCTAAAGGAATTTGAGAGAACATTTCAGTGCCACTGATTTGTATGTGACACTAAGACGCCTCTTAGTGGTCAGGAGCTGGAAATGCAGCTTATGTAATGCCCATCATCTTTATTCTTTTCAGTTTTTTTCTCTGTCGCCCAGGCCTGTAGTGCAGTGGCATGATCTCAGTTTACTGCAACCTCCACCTCTTGGGTTCAAGCGATTCTCCTGCCTCAGCCTCCCGAGTAGCTGGGATTACAGCGCCTGCCACCACGCCCGGCTAATTTTTGTATTTCTAGTAGAGACGGGGTTTCACCATGTTGGCCAAGCTGGTCTCAAACTCCTGACCTCAACCAATCCACCTGCCTCAGCCTCCGAAAGTGCTGGGATTACAGGCATGAGCCACCGCACCCAGCGTTCAGTTTCTTTAATGGTGTTTCTTTCCTGTGTTGTGGTACATCATAGGTGGCAGTACCTGCTTTTCACTCTATTGCATAAAGAAGCTGTATTCTACTCCTTATCACCCCACCTCTGTCCTGCTTAACTTCCAGCACGTTGACATAATCAAGTATCTGTAGTGTCGCTACTGAACTCAGCCTTTTCCATTTGTCAGCTGATGTTAGGAATTAGAGAAAGCTGGGCAGTACTTTGAAGAAATAAAAACCAGAGCAAAATAATGACAAATTAAGGCAAAAATGAATAGTCACTTTATTTTGAAGGGTGGGCAGATCAGATATTTTTAAAATTATAAATTCCCCAATACTCTTGTGGATGAATAATATTTCCTGTTCATCATAGGTTGGATGAATTCATTCCTAACTTTTTCTTCTGGCTTGTGGGGTCCAGGCCCCATCACAGGTATATGGAGGAGTGACCTACTATAACCCCGCCCAGCAGCAGGTGCAACCAAAGCCCTCCCCACCGCGGAGGACTCCCCAGCCAGTCACCATCAAGCCCCCTCCACCTGAGGTATGCGAGCTCCTTCCCATACTTAATGCACATGCTCTGTCAGTGGGCTTTCCTTCTCCCCAGAGGATTTCCCTCATTTTTCTGGGTGTGTTTCTCTGGAAAACAGTCTTTTTGGTATGACCTGATAACAAATTCCAACTTTATTATTTCAGGTTGTAAGCAGGGGTTCCAGTTAATATGAGTTTCTGAATATTTTAAATCTTAACATCATATAAAAGTAAGTGCACAACTTACTATGAATATTCTTAAAACTAATGCTTACACTTGCTTAACAAACAAAAATCACTAATTAATGCTTTTTTTTTTTTTTTTTTGAGATGGAGTCTCAGTCTGTTACCCAGGCTGGAGTGCAGTGGCACAATCTCGGCTCACTGCAACCTCCATCTCCTGAGTTCAAGCATTGCTCTTGCCTCAGCCTCCTGAGTAGCTAGGATTATAGGCACGCACAACCACACCTGACTAGTTTTTGTATTTTTAGTAGAAATGGGGTTTCACCATATTGGCCAGGCTGATCTTGAACTCCTGACCTCAGGTGATCCTCCTGCCTTGGCCTCCCAAAGTGCTGGACTTACAGGCGTGAGCCACCCCGCCTAGCCTCTAATTAATGCTTTAAGTTATAATAATCATAGGATATCTCAGGAGGCTTAAAGGAGTCCTGAAATTTGCCAGTTTGTTTGTTTGGCAAGTGTATTGGGCAGGGTTGAAGTAGAAATGACTGTTACATGACAATTTTCAATTTAGAAGCTACAAGGAAAAAATACAGGAAGGCAATTTGAGATGTTATAGCAGAAAAAACCAGTTCTAAAGATCATAGAGGAGAAAGACGGGGGGTTTTGTTGCTTTTGTTTTGTTTAAGGACGTTACTTAATACACATTATTTAGAAATGTGGCTTTTTGAAAACAGCTTGTAAATGCCCAGAAGGCCCACTAACACTTTGGTGGTTCTTCCCTTTTTCCAACCCCTGTCAGAACGGCAGAGGTGAGAACTCAGGAGAGAAGAGAAATACAGCTGGCTATCTACTACCAGAAGGGCTTCAAAGATATAGGGTATGGCTCCTACCAGCAAACAGCTGAAAGAGGAGGACCCCTGCCTTCCTCTAAGGACAGGCTCTGGAGAGAGGGAGAAACAAGTGGACCTCGTCCCATCTTCACTCGAGTTGGCTGTGTTCGGGGGAGCAGAGCCAGACAGCCCCAAGCTTCTGAGTCTAGATCCAGAAGCCCATGTCTTCTGCTGTTCTTCACTTTCTTCTGGGAAATTGAAGTGTCTTCTGTTCTCAAGGAAGCTCCTTCCTGTTTGTTTTGTTTTCTAAGATGTTCATTTTTAAAACCTGGCTTCTTATCCTTAATATTATGTTAGTTTTTTCTCTTTGTCTCTGTTTCTTGCTCTCCCTACCTTTAAATGAAACAAGTCCATTCTTCTGGTTTGCTAGCCCCTCTGGATTCCCTTTTGACTCTTCCCTGCATCCCAGATAATGGAGAATGTATCAGCCAGCCTTCCTCACCAAGGCTAAAAAGACCTGGCCTTTCACTTTTAGTTGGCATTTGTTATCCTCTTGTATACTTGTATTCCCTTAACTCTAACCCTGTGGAAGCATGGCTGTCTGCACAGAGGGTCCTATTGTGCAGAAAAGCTCAGAGTAGGTGGGTAGGAGTCCTTCTCTTTGACTTAGGTTTTTAGGAGTCTGAGCATCCATCAGTACCTGTACTATGGTGGGCTACTGTTCTCTGCTGAGGGCAAATACCCTACTGTGGGGAGAGATGGCAAACCAGATGCTTTTGTGAGAAAGGGATGGTGGAGTGAGAGCCTTTGCCCTTAGGGGTGTGTATTCACATAGTCCTCAGGGCGCAGTCTTTTGAGGTAAGTGGAATTAGAGGGCCTTGCTTCTCTTCTTTCCATTCTTCTTGCTACACTCCCTTTCCAGTTGCTGTGGACCAATGCATCTCTTTAAAGGCAAATACCATCCAGCAAGCAGTCTACCCCATCCTTTGCAATTGCTCTTCTCCACGTCTTTCCTGCTACAAGTGTTTTAGATGTTACTACCTTATTTTCCCCGAATTCTACTTTTGTCCTTGCAAACAGAATACTACACCTGGGCTTAAGGCCTAAGGAAGCCAGTCACCTTCTGGGCAAGGGCTCCTATCTTTCCTCCCTATTCATGGCACTAAACCACTTCTCTGCTGCCTCTGCGGAAGAGATTCCTATTACTGCAGTACTTCTGTCCGCCAGGGGTAACTTGGCCACTGTCCCTGTCCTTCTGCAGAACCTGAGGGTAAAGATGGTGGCTGTGTCTCTCCCGGGTAATGTCACTGTCTCTTTTTATTCCTTCCCTCTAGCAGCTGGCCTAACCACTTGAATCACAGGTGTGGCATGGAGAGGGGGGAGGGGCACTTAATCTGTAACCCCCAAGGAGGAAATTACTAAGAGATTCTTCCAGGGGTAGCTGGTGGTTGTGCCTTTTGTAGGCTGTTCCCTTTGCCTTAAACCTGAAGATGTCTCCTCAAGCCTGTGGGCAGCATGCCCAGATTCCCAGACCTTAAGACACTGTGAGAGTTGTCTCTGTTGGTCCACTGTGTTTAGTTGCAAGGATTTTTCCATGTGTGGTGATGTTTTTTGTTACTGTTTTAAAGGGTGCCCATTTGTGATCAGCATTGTGACTTGGAGATAATAAAATTTAGACTATAAACTTGGCTCTCTTGCCAATGTTTTGCATGAGTCTTGATTTGGGAGGGAGGGAAGAGGACTCCCTGATTCCCCCACAGGGTCACGGTCACAACTCAGGTCAGCCCAGACTTGTGAAACAGAAGCCCAGAGAGATGAGGAGCCCCTTTGAGGCCATAAATGTGTCTGCACTCCCCATCAGTTAATCTTTTTTAACCACATAGATTACCAGGATATCATGCCATCCCTTAGATTGGAAGTGTCAGGGACAGAGAAGTAGAGAGATGCTGCTTATTCACATGAGCATCTAGTATTCTTTATGGCTTCCTTTGTGTTTGGCAGGTAAGTTTCCCAAGGTAATATGCCATCAGATGTCAATATAACTATACCAAGTCCTGGGCTGGGGGAAGTGCAGGTAGCTAGCTTTCTTGAAAAATAAAGATGCCGACACTAAAGTATTAAGGACCACAGTCTTAGGGAGATGATCAGGTCAGGTAAGGGGAAGGGATTTTTTTTTTTTTTTTTTTGTAAGTAGAAATTTTTGTATTTTTTTGTGCCAAAAAAAAAAAAAAATTATATTTTTAGTAGAAATGGGGTTTCACCATGTTGGCCAGGCTGGTCTTGAACTTCTGACCTCAGGTGATCCACCTGCCTTGGCCTCCCAAGGCCAAGTCTGAGTCTGTATTCTTAATGTCCTTGCCAGTGACTCTCCACCCTACCAGATCCAGTGTCACTTTCTTTTTTTTTTTCCTGAGACAGTCTTGCTCTGTCACCCAGGCTGGAATACAGTGGCACGATCATAGGTAGCTGCAACCTGGAGCTCCTAGGTTCAAGCAATCCTCCTGCCACAGCTTCCCAAACAGCTGTGACTACAGGCCCACACCACCATGCCCAGCTAATTTTTTGTGTTTGTTTTTAGTAGAGTAGAGGTCTCACTGTGTTACCCAGGCTGGTCTGGAATGCCTAGGTTCAAGTGATCCTCCTGCCTTAGCCTCCCAGAGTGCTGGGATTACATGTGCAAGCCACCACACCCAGCCCCAATGTTCCTTTCTTTTTTTTTTTTTTTTTTGAGACGGAGTCTTGCTCTGTCGCCTGGGCTGGAGTGCAGTGGCTGGATCTCAGCTCACTGCAAGCTCCGCCTCCCGGGTTTACGCCATTCTCCTGCCTCAGCCTCTGGAGTAGCTGGGACTACAGGCGCCGCCACCTCGCCCAGCTAGTTTTTTTGTATTTTTAGTAGAGACGAGGTTTCACCGTGTTAGCCAGGATGGTCTCGATCTCCTGACCTCGTGATCCGCCCGTCTTGGCCTCCCAAAGTGCTGGGATTACAGGCTTGAGCCACCACGCCCGGCCCAATGTTCCTTTCTTAATAACAAATGTTTTGCAACACTAATCCCAAAGTGAAATTAACAGATAATATGAGCTACGTGGACACATGGTTTCAAAAACAAATCAACTGTGGGTCATGTTTCAGTTTACCTAGTCCACTTGGCCTTTGATGCTTAGAGGGCAGTTCCCACCTTTGAAGTGACTTTTTCCTCTGGGTGGGATGGAAATTTACTACAGAGGCTATCCCTGGTATGGGAGAGCAATTTTCTTTTTTCTTTTTTTTTTTTTGAGACGAAGTCTCGCTCTATCGCCCAGGCTGGAATGCAGTGGCCAGATCTCAGCTCACTACAAGCTCCGCCTCCCGGGTTCACGCCATTCTCCTGCCTCAGCCTCCCG
>NW_012122154.1:3278003-3281216 GCF_000951035.1 Colobus angolensis palliatus | reverse complement strand
TTAGACTGAGTCTCGCTCTGTCACCCAGGCTGGAGTGCAGTGTCATGATCTTGGCTCACTGCAGCCTCCGCCTCCCGGGTTCAAGTGATTCTTTTGTCTCAGCCTCCCAAGTAGCTGAGATTACAGGCGCCCGCCACCACGCCTGGCTATTTTTTTTCTGTATTTTTAGTAGAGATGGGGTTTCACCATGTTGGCCAGGTTGGTCTCAAATTCCTGGCCTCAGGTGATTGGCTGAGCTCAGCCTCCCAAAGTGCTGGGATTAGGCGTGAGCCACCACTCTGGGCCCCTAACTCCTCTTTGAATCATGTCAGTTTGCTTCTCTTCCCCACAGTGTGATGGGTGACTGTAGGCCTGATCTCCCAGGGTCATGCAAAAAATGCCAACCAGCCTTGGGGTGGGTTACTGGCAGGAGGTTTGAGTGTTGGATGCTTCCCCTTTACCCTTGCCTCTTGCTTCCCCAGTCCTTCAGTTAGACCCTATTGCTCTCTCTGTTGCCCTGGTAACCAGCTCTGCAAGAAGAAACTCTCACTCAGCGAAGCCCCCGGGTTCTCTCTATCCTCCCAGCCTGCCTCTGGGTGGTCAGAAAGAAGAGGGTGTGTAAGCAGTAGACAGCCTTAGGTGGCCCTGCCCAGTCCCCTTGTAGAAGCCCATGGGCTGGGCCCTCAAAGCTTTTTCGCCCCTATCTCATAGTTATTATTCATACCACCCTGCTTTCCTCTTTATTTCTTCCATAAGCGGCTGCAAATGCCCTGCCAACCCTCTTCCCCTTCAGGGTCAGCACATAGACCTGCAAACTTGTGGGCAACTCGGAGCACCAAAGACTTGGAATTCCAAAGTCAACTCCCAGTATCTGCAGTCCACTTGGGTTGGACTGTCCCTCTAGGGCAGTGATTTTCAATCCTGGCCATTTGTGTCATGTGAGGAGCTTTTTAAATACCATAAGCCTTGGCCCTGGTTCAGAAATCTGATTTAATTGGTTTGAGATAGGGCCTAGGCATCAGTACTTTTTTTTTTTTTTTTTTGAGACAGAGTCTTGCTCTTGTTGCCAAAGCTGGAGTGCAGTGGCACGATCTCTGCTTATTGCAGCCTCTGCCTCCGGGTTCAAGTGATTCTCCTGCCTCAGCCTCCTGAGTAGCTGGGATTACAGGCACCCATCACCATGCCCAGCAAATTTTTGTATTTTTAGTAGAGACAGGGTTTCACTATGTTGGCCAGACTGGTCTCGAACTCCTGACCTCATGATGCACCCTTCTCGGCCTCCCAAAGTGCTGGGATTATAGGCGGGAGCCGCTGCGCCTGGCCAGTATTTTTTTTTAAATATGGAGTCTCTCACTCAGACTGGAGTGCAGTAGCATGATAACAGCTCACTGCAACCTTCACCTCCCAGGTTCAAGCGATCCTTCTGCCTCAGCCTCTAGAGTAGGTGGGATTAAAGGTGTGTGCCACCATGCCCGGCTAATTTCTTTTTGTATTTTTAGTAGAGATGGGGTTTCACCATGTTGGTCAGGCTGGTCTTGAACTCATGACCTCAAGTGATCTGCCCACCTTAGTTTCCCAAAGTGTTGAGATTACAGGCGTGAGCCACCACGCCCAGTCGGCATCAATATTTCTGAGAAGCTTCCCTGTGATTCCAGTGTGTAGTCAGGGTGAAAACCACCGCCACTCCAGGAGGACCATGACTTGATGCTGGCTCTCCTCACTGATTCAAAATGTTGAACTTAGTCTCTGCCTGATATCCTTGAGCATTTGGGGGAGTGCTGGGGTCCTGTGTCCCAAGCTTCTAGCTTCCAGAAGTCTTTCGGTCCCTTTTATTTTCAACCCCCCACACCGTTCACACTCCCCAATTCGCCCTTCCTAACCAACAATTCCCAAATCCTGCCCAGAGAGAAGGTTACCAAGGCAACCGGCTTAATCTGGTAACTGTGGCATGTGCTGGGAGAGAAGCCCTTCCCTCTTCCTATTCAGTTCATAAAATGCTACCTGGGGAGCTCCAACCCATTCCAGCCACTTTCCCCTTTCAAGCCCGGGGATATCGGGGTGTCCAATAAGGGGAGCACAGGAAGCTGATACTCAGACCTCTGATACAGCTTCTTAGTCAAAATTGTGCACTGTCGTCTTTTTACTGTTTCTAAATCCACAAACAGATGGGTGTGCAAAGCTTTATTTCTGTGAACACATGCTCTAGCACACATGGGAACAGATATGCACATACATTGATACATATGTCGTACACACCCTGTTCAGTTTTACTACCACTCCCAGCCATTAGCATTCCTGTCCCTGCCTGGTTGGTGCTTGGTAAACAGGGGTGGAGCATTGTCTAGAGAGCCTCAACCCACCCGGAACCTGCTGCCACTCTCCGCACCTAGTAAGTCTAACCTGGATGTTCTCACACTTAACATGGCTTTACGCTGCCCCCCCTTTCTGGGGCAGCATATCCTTAAGGACAGAATGCTCCTGGCGTGGGCATCAGGAGTAAGGATTACTTGGAGTGCTAATTTGGCACCACTTTTCCCACTCCATGGCTATGTACACTTGGGCTCTGTGCTTAATGATAGTTGGCAGTTCTGGGGCTTGTCACCTGTCTCCATGGCCCTGCTTCCTTCTGCTGCCATCTGGGCCCAGGTGCCCTTGTGCTCCTGGTCTCCTCTCCATTGCCTATTATCCCCTCCTCACCCCAGCTAGACCTGCCACAACCTGCTGCTCCCTGCCTGGCTCCTACCTGCCTGCCAGTACCTGCCCACAGACCAGGCCCACACCACCTATGGTGCCCTACCAGAGAGGACAGATGGGCACCGCCTCCAGTGACAGTGCTAATTCACCCAAGAGGCCTTCCCAGCCCTTCTCACAGAAGGAAGATAAAGTCCACATATTCCTGTGAGTATGGGAAAGGTGCACACTCTTGGGTTCAGCAATCTGTAGGCCTGACTTGGGTACACAGGTAGTTGAGTCAAGGTGTCCAGGCCACAGACCTGTCCTGACCTTGAAATGATGCTGAGACCCGGTTATCCCTTGAGCCAAGAATCCTTCCCCATTGGTAAATCTCTGCCTTACCTTTGCCCTTAATTTCTTCTGCCCGGAACCCAAGTCCCTTACTGTTTCCCTCGTGGTCAACCCCAGCGCGCGAGTTCAAGCCTCGTGCGGCGCGGGGGCGGGCCCAGGAAGGTCAGGGGCGGGGACTGGGCGGGGACTGGAGGAGGGGGCGCGGTCTCA
>NW_012122154.1:3270035-3277243 GCF_000951035.1 Colobus angolensis palliatus | reverse complement strand
GGGGCCCGGGCCGCTCGGGGGAGGGGGGCCCCTGCGCTCCCCTTCCTCCTACTCATCTGACGAGCTGTCCCCGGGCGAGCCCTTGACTTCGCCGCCCTGGGCCCCCCTGGGCGCCCCCGAGCGGCCGGAGCATCTTCTGAACCGCGTTCTAGAGCGGCTTGCTGGAGGGGCCACCAGGGACAGCGGCGCCTCAGGTAAGGAGCCGGTGGGCTCGAACACCCGGAGCAGGGTCTGGTCCCGGCTCCTCTTCCTTGCCCTTGGAGCGTGGGGGTGGCGCGGTGCTGGGGCCTGGTTATGGGGTTGAGTGGTCCGCGGAAGCCAGCTAGGGGCCTAGCGGAGGCACAGACCCTCCCGCGGAAGAGGAGGGCAGTACCCACCTTCCTCCCTACAGCAGCCTCACCCCCATCTGGAGAAGCAGCTGAGCCTCTTGCCTCTTACTCTCCTTCAGTCACCCTTCCTTTCCCCTGGGCATTGTAGCCACTGACTCCCATGGGTCCCTGATGTTGAATACCTCCTCCTGTGGCTCCAAATTAGGGCCTGACACATTAAGATGGAAGCTGCCCAGCGCAACCATGCCACCTGCCAGAGGTGCTTGAGCCCTGAAAACCCTGGGGTCCCTGACTGTTCAGAGGCCTGCACAGCGCAGGCTGGCCCACCCCAGGAGGAAGTGCCAGACAGGCACAGGCCCCAAGCTGCCTTTTAGGCATCAGCAAAGGATGCGTTGTCCTTAGCAGTTTGGTGGGGGGATAGTGTTCTCCTTGGGGTAGACGCAGAAGGTGTCTGGAAGGGGAGAGGTGGCTGGGTTGGCATCAGGGCCCTGGAGCATCTAGGGTGTCCAAGCGCCTCCAGCTTCCACCCTTCCCTTTCGGTGTCAGGCCTCAGCACACAGCTTTTTTTTTTTTGAGACATAGTCTCACTCTCACCCAGGCTGGAGTGCTGGAGTGCAGTGGTGCGATCTCAGCTCACTGCAACATCCACCGCCCAGGTTCAAGCGATTCTCCTGCCTCAGTCTCCCGAGTAGCTGGACCTACAGGCGTGTGCCACCACGCCTGGCTAATTTTTGTATTTTTAGTAGAGACAGCGTTTCACCATGTTAGCCAGGATGGTCTCGATCTCCTGACCTCGTGATCTGCCTGCCTCGGCCTCCCAAAGTGCTGGGATTACAGGCATGAGCCACCAGCCTGGCTAATTTTTGTAGTTTTAGTAGAGACAGGGTTTCACCAACTTGGCCAAGCTGGTCTTGAACTCCTGACCTCGGGATTCACCCCTCCCCCCAACCTCAGCCTCCCAAAGTGCTGGGATTACAGGCATGAGCCACTGGACCTGGCACATGGCCTCTTTAAAACATAATCACCACACCCTGAGAAGCTTATTCCCTAAATGATGATACTATTTCACCATTCCCTTTCAGCATCCCTACTAAGGGGCCTTTGAGGAAACCAAGGCCCCAAATGGCTGGTTAGTAGGGGTCTCTAGGTCTAGCTCTAGGCATTGCACTAAGCCCAGGAGGGTCTGAGGTTTGGGAGCCCTGGCTGATACCCTAATGCTGAGGGCTTTCACACTTGCTCTCAGCCCTCGGCAGGGAACCCCAACCTAGATGTGTGGAGTGGGGCTCCACTCTCCTAGATCCTTCTCAAGACCTGGGTCCTCTCCTTTGGCGCAGACTGTAGTTGCCCTGGGGAGCTGACACCTTTTGGATTTAATTAGAAAAATATCAGACACACACAGCTCTCCTAACCATAACTTCCCGCCTACACCACACACCCTGTGTCTCCATGACACATTCCCTAGGGAGGCTGCACATTGGCCTAGAGCCTGCCTTGGAAAAGGCAGATGCCCGACTGTGGCCCCCATATCAGCATCTCCTCCACTTTGCCCCATCTTACTCTTCCTTTGCTCCAGCTTAGGAATCCTGTGAGATAAAGTCTATGAAGGATGTCAGGCCTCTCGTTTCCTCACCCCCATCCCTGAAGCTGAGGGTCAGAGCTGGGGGCTCTCTGACTCATTGTAAGAACACAGCAGGGTAGCTGGGCAGGGAGGAAAAGGGAGAAACTGTCTTTCCCCGTTTACAGGGGCCTGGTGCCACATGCTCTGCTCATTCTCCCTTGGGGTAAGACTCCTGAAATGTCACCCATGTTATCTGGCAGCCTTAATTCCCAGAGTAACTGGTTTGGGAAATTCCAAACCAGTCTCAGGGTGAATGAGAATCAGCTTAACCTGCCACTCTGATGTTCTCCAATAAAACCAATGTTCTCAAGTCATCCTGGTCTCCTCCCAGGGTATGTGGGAGGAGAGAACTTACAGAAGTTACTCTTAACCTACCAAAGCCTCTCCAACGTCCAAGCAGCCCCCTCTGACCACTAGGTTTTACCCTAACACTCTGCTTGCCTCGGGCATACTGAGAAAGGAAAAAGACGCAGGATTCTGGGTTCTTATTCCAGCTCCAGGCAAGTCCCTCCCAGCTCTGGGCCTCAGTTTCACATTTGCGAAATGAAATCGTTGAAGTCAATTACTTCATGTTGGTTTTCCTTCTCCACTTTCATGGCTAGAACTGACCACAGGGGATAGTGAACCAAAGGCAGTCAGAAGCCTTGGTTTTGTCCTGGGACCGTGCCTGGGGACCTGGCCCTAACCTGTCCTGGTGAGGACACCTGGCTCCCTCCCTGCACCTTGCCTGTCTGTGTGTGCCAGGCGGCCCTGCCCCACCCCAGGGCTGGCTGCAAGTCAGGGCGACCTTGTACCCGGCTGACTGGCTGAGCCAGGCCCAGACGGGGGTGTGGAGGGGAAAGGGGTGGTGAGAGGAGCCGCTCCCCTTCACCATTCCATCATTAACCCTTCCGTCTCTGGGCACCTAAAGGACGCAGGATTTCTATTTAAAGGTTCTGGGATCAAAGCAATGGCAGTCTCTTCCGGTCAGGCTGGTTCCCACCTGCCTAGTTAGAACTCAAAGCTGTTAGGTAGGGAATGGGGAGGAGAAGAGGGATACACGCGCGCCTGCGCGCGTGCACACACACACACATACACACACACACACACTCCCCACTGATGCTAACCTCTGTGTTTGGAAATACTCTTTGTCTAGAGACTCTTCTGTGGGCTACTTCCTTTTTCATTTCAGGCAGAACTCAAGCTTGGTGTGTTATCTGACCAACTTCCCACATACTCTGAAGAGAAGTGCACATGGCCATCAAAGGCACGCCCCCCCCTTCCCTTCAGCTGCCTTGGCAGCTGCCAAACCCACCCCCGCAGCGGCTGCCCAGAACCTTTACACATGTGTATGTGCGTGTGTGCAGAGCATGACGGGGCAGGTGGCTGGGGCTCCAGCCTGGCTAAAGAGAACTTGCCCTCAGGGGCAAGAGAGGGAGGCACTGCATTTCCAGTTTCATTCTGGAAGTGCCCTCCTGACGTCCGTGGTGCCCACTGATCTTTACAGATGTCCTGCTGGATGACATTGTCCTTACCCATTCTCTCTTCCTCCCGACGGAGAAATTTCTGCAGGAGCTACACCAGTAATATCCTTTTGTGGAGTCTGTAAAAGAAGAGGTCAGAAGGGAGCCACTCCCTCCATCCCACATGCAATTTCAGAGCCTAAACTCTCCCCTAGGAAACTACCTGGGGCTGGGTGTGGTGGCTCACGCCTGTAATCCCAGCACTTTGGAAGGCCAAGGTGGGTGGATCACCTGAGGTCAGGCGATCGAGACCAGCCGGGCCAACATGGTGAAACCCCATCTCTACTAAAAATACAAAAAATTAGCCAGGCATGGTGCCACACACCTGTAACCCCAGCTACTTGGGAGGCTGAGGCAGGAGAATCACTCAAACCCAGGAGGCGGAGGTTGCAGTGCGCCGAGATCGCGTCACTGCACTCCAGACTGGGCGACAGAGTGAGACTCCATCTCAAAAAAAAAAAAAAAAGAAAAGAAAAGAAAACATACCTGGGTTTCAGTCCCAGCTTTTCTACTTGCCAGCTGTGTGACTTGGACAGATTACCTAACCTTGTGGGGACTCAGTTACCTCTTCTGTAAAATGGAGGTAAATAGCACCTGCCTTGCCTATTTATATGAGCTGCTATGAAGATCACTCTGATAGCAGATGTGGGAGTGCTTTGGAGGCTGCAGAGCCCTGTACAAATGAAAGGTGTTATTTATTTATTTATTTATTTATTTTGAGATGGAGTCTTGCTCTGTCACCCAGGCTGGAGTACAGTGGTGTGATCTCGGCTCACTGCAACCTCTGCCTCCTGGGTTCAAGTGATTCTCCTGTCTCAGCCTCCTCTGTAGCCGAGGACTACAGGCGCACACCACCACACCTGGCTACTTTTTGTATTTTTTGGTGGAGACGGAGTTTCACCATGTTGCCCAGGCTGGTCTCGAACTCCTGACCTTAAATGGTTTGCCTGCCTTGGCCTCTCAGAGTGCTGGGATTACAGGCAGAGCCCCTGCACCCAGGCAAGGTGTTATTATTCTACTAAGGGCGCCTCTATCTCCACTGAATTATTGCTCTAAAACATCTGGTTGCCCAGCGAGTTATGCTGGGGTCTGATGTAAACATCAGGCCACAGTTGTGCTTCAGTAGGGTCTGCTAGAGGAGCCGCTGGATGGGCTATTCATAGGGTCTCATGTAAGCATGGGCCTCTCACAGAGTTATTTTAAGACCTAATTGTAAATGTCAGACCACTGAGTACAATGTTACAGGCTCTTGGCCAGGTGCGGTGGCTCAAGCTTTTGGATCCCAGCACTTTGAGAGGCTGAGGCGGGTGGATCACTTGAGGGCAGGAGTTTGAGATCAGCCTGGCCAACAAGGTGAAACTCCGTCTCTACTAAAATACAAAAAAATAGCCGGGCTTGATGGCGGGCACCTAGTAGTCTCAGCAACTCGGGAGCCTGAGGTAGGAGAAATCGCTTGAACCCAGGAGGCAGAGGTTGCAGTGAGCTGAGATCGTGCCATTGCACTCCAGCCTGGGCAACAGAACGAGACTCCCTCTTAGATAAACAAACAAATAAATAAAGTAACAAGCTGCCTTAGAAACACCAGGCCTTCCAGTGAGGTATAGTCAGGTTTGTGGTAAACACCATTGGCCTTTATTAGGTGCACTGTGAGCTCCAGGCCCTGGGCTGGCCAGAGGTTGGAAGGGTCTGGGCAGGTTATCCTCAAGTGAAAATCTAACCTGTCTAACCTGCAGGAGCTGGATGTGGTCAAGTGGTCATCACTACCTACCCTAAGCAAAAGCCTAGGCTAGGGCATTAGGAGGTCTTGGCTCCAGGACCCCTGAAACTCCTTTCTTTCTGGCCCCAAATCTAGAGAATATCTGGGGGCAATTTAGCCTCCCACCTTTCTTTCTTTCTTTTGAAATGGAGTTTTGCTCTTATTGCCCAGGCTGGAGTGCAATGGTGTGACCTTGGCTCACTGCAACCTCCGCCTCCTGGGTTCAAGAGATTCTCCTGCCTCAGCTTTCCGAGTAGCTGGGATTACAGGTGCCCGCCACCATGCCCGGCTAATTTTTGTATTTTTAGTAGAGACAAGGTTTCACCATGTTGACCAGGATGGTCTCAAACTCCTGACCTTAAGTGATCCACCTGCCTCAGCCTTGCAAAGTGCTGGGATTGCAGGTGTGAGCCACTGCACCTGGGCTTTTTCCCTTTTTTTTTTTTTGACACAGAGTCTCCCTCTGTCACCCAGGCTGGAGTGCAATGGCCGTATCTCGACTCACTGTAACCTCTGCCTCCCGGGTTCAAGCGATTCTTGTGCCTCAGCCTCCGGAGTAGCTGGGATTACAGGCACCCACCACCATGCCTGGCGAATTTTTGTATTTTTAGTAGAGTCATGGTTTCACCATGATGGCCAGACCAGTCTCGAACTCCTGACCTCAGGTGATCTGCCTGCCTTGGCCTCCCAAACTGCTGGGATTATAGGCGTGAGCCACTGCACCCAGCCTAGCCTCCCATCTTTCTTCTCAGTTCCTCAGGTCTGCTTGCCTAGGGATTTTTCTTAACTTAAGGGTCAGCTTTGTTCGGGCAGGAGGCATGGAGGGCCCTGAGGGGCTGGGCCGGAAGCAGGCCTGTCTAGCCATGCTTCTCCATTTCTTGGACACCTACCAGGGGCTGCTTCAAGAGGAAGAGGGGGCCGGCCACATCATCAAGGTGGGCCTGGGGGAAGAGAAGGTGGGTAAACAGGCTATTAGCTCTGGAAGGGGGCCCCTGTGAAGGAGCCATACTTCTTATGCTGGGTACCTGGAAGGAAGAGATGCCAGGGGGCTTTAGCTTATATGGCTCTCCTGTGCTCAAAGGCATGGAGACCTTGCCCGGCCCCTGCAGAGAGTAGCCCTTGGGATGAGACCCCTTCCTTCACCTTCTTTGTCCTCCTCTCTCCAGGATCTATACCTGCTAATTATGAAGGACGAGTCCCTTTACCAGGGCCTCCGAGAGGACACTCTGAGGCTGCACCAGCTGGTGGAGACGGTGGAACTAAAGTGAGGGGGAGTGGGGCAGGGGTGGGAACAGGAAAGAGGTTCCCTGCGTTCCTCCACTACAGGGGCTGCCTCTGGCCTATTGGCTCCAATATGGATTTGCTTGTTTGTTTGTTTTGAGACAGAGTCTTACTCTGTTGCCCAGACTGAAGAGCAGTGGCGCAATCTAGGCTCACTGCAACCTCCACCTCCTGGGTTCCAGGGATTCTCATGCCTCAGCCTCCTGAGTAGCTGGGATTACAGGGGTGCACCCTGCCTGGCTAATTTTTGTACTTTTTGTAGAGATGAGTTTCATCATGTTGGCCAGGCTGGTCTTGAACTCCTGGCCTCAAGTGATCTGCCCGCCTCAGCCTCCCAAAGTGCTGCGATTACAGGTGTGAGCCACTGTGCCCGGCTTCCAATATGGTTTTATTTCAGCTCTTTTCTCTCACAGGAGGGTGGCACAAAGTGCTGTCTCCAGTCACTTTTTTGTCCATTCTGCCATTCATTTGTCTGATAATCCAGTGGTGTAATGGTAAATATTTAACAACAAGTGCTGCAGGAGAAAGAACCCTGATTTGTAGCTTTTGCTGATTCCTACAGTGTAAACTCTGTCACCATGGCTGATTTCAAGCTACCAACGTGACAGCACTGAAGGAGGAGCTGGGAAGAGACGTGCAGCACAGGCCATTATGTAGTATCTCCACCATATAGTAGATGCAGTAAAAGGTAGTAAAATGGCTGGGCAAGGTGGCTCACGCCT
>NW_012122154.1:3260068-3269545 GCF_000951035.1 Colobus angolensis palliatus | reverse complement strand
AAAAATTAGCCGGGCACCGTGGCATGTGCCTGTAGTCCCAGCTACTCAGGAGGCTGAGGCAGGAGAATGTCTTGAACCCAGGAGGCAGAGGTTGCAGTGAGCTGAGATTGCATCACTACACTCCAACCTGGGTGACAGAGTGGACTCCGTCTCAAGAAAAAAAAAAAAAAAGGTGGGCTGGGTGTGGTGGTTCACGCCTGTAATCCCAGCACTTTGGGAGGCCGAGGTGAGCGGATTACGAAGTCAAGAGATCAAGACCATTCTGGCCAACATGGTGAAACCCCGTCTCTACTAAAAATACAAAAATTAGCTGGGTATGGTGGCATGCGCCTGTAGTACCAGCTACTTGGGAGGCTGAGGCAGGAGAATCGCTTGAACCCAGGAGGCAGAGGCTACAGTGAGCTGAGATTGTGGCACTGCACGCCAGCCTGATGACAGAGCGAGACTCCGTCTCAAAAAAAGAAAAAGTGAAATAGGAAGGAAACTGCTTTTTTTGTAATAACTTATTTGATTACAAATTTTATGTATGACTTATTAATTTGTATTATTATTTTTCAATAGAGACAGGGTTTCATTATGTTGTCCAGGCTGGGCTCCAGCAATCCTCCCGCCTCGGCCTTCCAAAGTGTTGGGATTCTAAGTGTGAGCCACCATACCTGGCCTGAATATAAGTTTAAAACATATATATTTATATATGGAGATACATGTATTTATTTATATTTTAATGGCTCTTTAAAAAACAGTTGGCAAAATCCCCCAGAACTTAACAATATGCTCTTGTGAGCCAGTGTGAACCAGCTTCAGGACACCAGTGCATCCATCCATCCATCCATCCATCCATCCATTCTGCCCTTTTAGTTTCTCTCTTCTCTGTCCCCAGCACCACAATTAGGGAGGCCTCAGCTTGTGGTCTAGCATCCTTCTCTCCCTTCTCTGTGCTGACACTAGAGAGATCTTTCATGCTCCTATTCCAAAGGCATCCCTGCTCCCCATGCTTCCAAGAGAAAGTGAAACATCCCAGCATCTGATACCCTTCCCTTTCTGCCTTCTGCTGTTCCTTCCCATCTCATCTACATCCCATCCATCCATAACACCTCAAATCCTGCACTCTCCAACTTCCCACAGTCGGTTATATTGTCCACCCCAGAATGCCAGAATGCCAGAATGCCCTCCTCCCACCCCCTTCTTTTTTTTTTTTTTTTTTTCTGAGACGGAGTCTTGCTCTGTCGGCCAGGCTGGAGTGCAGTGGCGCGATCTCGGCTCACTGCAAGCTCCGCCTCCTGGGTTCACACCATTCTCCTGCCTCAACCACCTGAGTAGCTGGGACTACGGCGCCTGCCACCATGCCCGGCTAATTTTTTGTATTTTTTTTTTTAGTAGAGATGGGGTTTCACTGTGTTAGCCAGGATGGTCTAGATCTCCTGACCTCATGATCCACCCGCCTCGGCCTCCCAAAGTGCTGGGATTACAGGCGTGAGCCTCTGCACCCGGACATTTTTTTTTCTTTTTTTTTTTTGAGATGGAGTCTTGCTCTGTCGCCAGGCTGGAGTGCAATGGTGTGATCTCGGCTCACTGCAACCTCTGCCTCCCGGGTTCAAGCGATTCTTCTGCCTCAGCCTCCCAATTAGCTGGGATTACAGGTGCACACCACCAAGCCCTGGCTAATTTATATATTTTTAGTAGAGACGGGGTTTCACCATGTTGGCCAGGCTGGTCTTGAACTCCTGGCCTCAAGTGATCTGCCTACCTTGGCCTCCCAATCCCTCCCAAAGTGCTGGGATTATAGGTGTGAGCCACTTCACCTGGCCTCCACCTCCTTCTCTTCCTGCTCTCCTCCAAGGTCCAGGTCAAATGCTATCTTCTTGATGAAAACTTCCTAGATCTTCCTTTTAGGAATAGCTTTCTCCTTCCCCCACACCAGCAGAACTCTCCTGGTACCTTTGTTACATCATCAACGCCTCCTGCCTGGCTTTAGAAGTAGCTGGATGCCTGTCTGTCTCCTTCCCAGACTGTGAAGTTCTTTTCAGCAAAATTCAGCAAATGGCTGATGACCTACTACCTACCATGTGCCAGGCAGTGTGCTAGGCCTTGGAGGATGAAAAAATATTCAGTAGGAACCAAATCCCAGTCCTCAAAAGCTCTCAAACTCATAGAAGAGATAAGAGGTGAACATAAACATTATCCCAATGTTCTATAGTAGTTGAGACAAGAAAGTGACCTTCCTGGTGGGTGGGGTGGACCAGAGAAGAATTCATGGAAAAGATGGCATTTGATTAGGGTTACTTGGACAATTATCTCATCCTGCTCATTGTCCTCTCTTCTGACCCCCTTAACCACCTTCTGAAACTGTTGCTGGTGCATCCTTGACCCAATTCTGATATTCTTGCTTGATGTTGCCTGCTTGGTGTTGGTTGTCCATATGCCTGGCAGGGCGTGCTGATGCCCAGCTGTGTCCATGCCAGGATTCCAGAGGAGAGTCAGCCACCCAGCAAGCAGGTGAAGCCACTCTTCCGCCACTTCCGCCGGATAGACTCCTGTCTGCAGACCCGCGTGGCCTTCCGGGGCTCTGATGAGAGTGAGTGTGGGCATTAGGAGGGGCAGTTGTCCTGAGTGGTTCAGGGGGACGTGTCTCTGGGTCTTGGGCACCCTCAGTGGCATCTCCCTGGGTGGTAGAACCAGCCCCTTTCACAGGACCTTCTTCAGAGGTGGGGAACAGTGGCACCCTGGAGGAAACTGTACCAGCTGCTGCCACTCTGCCCTCTGTTGAAAGCCATTTTCCTGTTTCCGTCCAGTCTTCTGCCGTGTATACATGCCTGACCACTCTTATGTGACCATACGCAGCCGCCTTTCAGCATCTGTGCAGGACATTCTGGGTTCTGTGACGGAGAAACTTCAATATTCAGAGGAGCCCGCGGGGCGTGAGGATTCCCTCATCCTGGTAGCTGTGGCCTCCTCAGGAGGTGAGGGTCAGGAAGAACTGGGCTGATGCTCCAAGAGGAGAAACTCACAAGCTCAGTGCCCTGTGGGAGGGGAAGAGACTGAATTCTAGGCCCTTGCTACTCAAAGTATGGTCCTGGGACAAGCCTCATGTGCATCACCTGGGAGCTTGTTAGGATGCAACATCTTGCTAGGTGCAGTGGTGCAAACCTGCAGTCCCAGCTACTCAGGAGGATTGCTTGAGCCCAGGAATCCAAGGTAGTACATTATGATTGCACCTGTGAATAGGCACTGTGCTCCATCCTGGGCAACATAACAAGACTCTGTCTCTAAAAGAGATGCAGCATATGAGACCCCACCCTAGACCTGCTGGTCTTGTTCAAATCAGCATTTCAACAAGACCCCTAGGAGACTCCTATGCCTACTAAAGTTTGGGAGGCACTAGCTGGGCATGGTGGCGTGCACCTGTAATCCCAGCTACTTGGGAGGCTGAAGCAGGAGTATTACTTGAACCGCGGAGGCGGAGGTTGCATTGAGCCGAGATCGTGACACTGTGCTCCAGTCTGGGCAACAAGAGCAAAACCCTGTCTCAAAAAAAAAAAAAAAAAAAAAAGTCTAGGATGCCCTGGTCTAGGACTCAGGTTCTGACCTGGGTGCTGCCCCTCACTCACCTGTGGATTGTGTTCTGGTCCTTTAACCTCCCGGTGTATGTAAGGATGCCACATTTCTCAGGCTAAAGACACAGGATGAGTGGGAAGGCAGAAAGCCAGCAATGTCGCTGAAGCTTTGTTTTCCTCCACGGTAGGAAAAAATTTCAGCCTTCCCAGTGTCACAAGGACAACAGAGTAAGAGAAAAGCTGTGAAAGAAAGGGAGTAGAAAAAAGTTATAAGTGCAAAAGAAATCATCATTTGTCCAATTCCAGATAAATATGGCATAAACTGGTGATAATATGAGTTCCATTAGTCTACAATGTGTCAGTGTGGGGTGAGGAGTTTTTGGATAGGACAGAGCCAAGTGTGGGGTGTGTGTGAGGGTCCAGGCAGCAGGGGCTGAGGATAAGCAGCTCTTTCTCCTGCAGAGAAGGTCCTTCTCCAGCCCACTGAGGACTGTGTTTTCACCACACTGGGCATCAATAGCCACCTGTTTGCCTGTACCCGGGACAGCTATGAGGCTCTGGTAAGAACTTTCCAAGGCCTTGGCTGGAATGGAGGGCTGAGGGGGGCTGTGAGCAATCCCTCACCGTGCCACCAGGAGCCCAGCTCCTATACCCCTGCCTGCCACCAGGTGCCCCTCCCCGAGGAGATTCAGGTCTCCCCTGGAGACACGGAGATCCACCGAGTGGAGCCTGAGGACGTTGCCAACCACCTAACTGCTTTCCACTGGGAGCTGTTCCGATGTGTGCACGAGGTGGGGACCGAGGCTGGCGCTGTGCTGGGGGGCTGGAGGGAAAAATGTGCCATTGGGAGACGGTGTTCGCAGCACAACGTCCTGGTTCAAGGCTCTCTTGCAGCAAGCCCTTGGGTAACGCATGGCTGTAACCTCTCTTTGTTCCCCCATCTGAAAAAAATCGCAAAGAGAGAGACCCCAGAGCAGAGTGGCCCAGGGCCCAAGTGCTGCTTACACAGAACCTGACCCAGGATTTGTGTTTTTAAAATATTCACTATTAAAGAAATAAAATAAGGCAGAGACAATAATGCCTAGCAGATGGTTGTCTTGAGGATGTCAGCCGTGAGTGCTTGCCAGGCACCTAGTAAGTGCTCAGTAGCTGGTGATATATTATTAATGCTGGTTGTTTTCTTTTTCCGCATCTTTGCCGCCTCCTGTCCCTTCTATTTTTCTATTTTCCACCCCTTCCGCCCCTGCCCTCCTGCCTTTTGCTCCTCATCGCCTTACACTGCCATCTTCCCACCCACTCCCCTCACTCCCGGGCGTCCTGGCCGCCTCTCCGCTGCCGTGGGTGCAGCTGGAGTTCGTGGACTACGTGTTCCACGGGGAGCGTGGCCGCCGGGAGACGGCCAACCTGGAGCTGCTGCTGCAGCGCTGCAGCGAGGTCACGCACTGGGTGGCCACCGAAGTGCTGCTCTGCGAGGCCCCGGGCAAGCGCGCACAGCTGCTCAAGAAGTTCATCAAGATCGCGGCCCTGTGAGTGCGGCCGTCGGCGGGAGGGGGAGCCCAGGCCGGAGGCCCGAGGCCCGCGCCGCCGCCCGCCCCTGACCCCGCCTCCCACCCCCGCAGCTGCAAGCAGAACCAGGACCTGCTGTCTTTCTATGCTGTGGTCATGGGGCTGGACAACGCTGCTGTCAGTCGCCTTCGACTCACCTGGGAGGTGATGAGACCCCTCCCGTTCCTACCTGGGGATCTGGGCATCCCGGGCTTCCCGAATTGCGTCCTCTCGGGACGGCCGCTGGCCTTGTGGGAGTCTTTGTGCCAGTTGGAGAGAGGCGCCCTCTTCTGGCATACGCAACCCCAGGGCGCACAGCTTGGCTAATGGACCCTGTCTTTGTGCAAATTAGTGAAAAGCCAGGATCCCGCCTGAGTCGCAGCAGGCAGCCCTTGGCCAGGTCAGGTCGCAGACTTGGCTGTGGGAGTTGGGCTGATTTTCAGCCATAGTCAGTGGGGCCATCTTTGTACAAAGCACCTACATAAGAGAGACCTGGCCTTCCCCAGAATGATGAATTCCTCTGGGCTGTTTCAAGCTTCTAGACTTAGCCAAGGCCTGACTTCGTTTCCCCACCCACCAGCTTCCCAGCCCCCTACAAGCTGTACAGGCCCTTTTGCCCTCCAACAGGGAGAATTAATCCGAGGCTCCCATGTAACCCAAGGAGCTCCACTCTAATATCTCTTCTCCTTCCTTCAAACTCTGCAGAAGCTGCCAGGGAAATTCAAGAACTTGTTCCGCAAATTTGAGAACCTGACGGTGAGTGGGTTTGGCTCTTTCTTCTGCTCTTGGACTTAGAGCGCAGAAACCCTCTGTTCGCATAAACCCCCTTCCTCAAGCTTCTTTCAAGGTGTTTAGTGCGTGCGTGCGACCCCCACCCTCCTTACCATGCTGGAGGGGGAGGGCGGAAGGATTGCGCCCCTGTGTTTCTTGAAGTAAAGGGGGAGTAGTCAGGCTCCTCCCCACCACACCATTAGAAAGCCCCCAGTACCCCTATCTGATCAGGAATGTATACAGGGCAGGGGGTGAGGGAGGAAGCTGGGGACATCTTTGGGACACATTGGCTAGTCTGTCCCTTGACCTCTCTCCTGTGGAATACTAGGACCCCTGCAGGAACCACAAAAGCTACCGAGAAGTGATCTCCAAAATGAAGCCCCCTGTGATTCCCTTCGTGCCTCTGATCCTCAAAGGTGAGAGAGTAACTCCCAAGCTGTGCCGCTTCCACCCATGCTTCCCTTCTCCTATATCCCGCTTCAGACTTCCAGCCCCCTCTCGACTCAGCCCTGAGTATCTGCCTGGAGAGGAGCCCCCCACCCCAGACAGAGTGGGTTCTGGGGAAGAGCCGGGTCCTCAGGTGCAGTGGCCCCTTTGGACCGCCTCTCTTATCCTTTCCTCACATTGGATTCTCTCCACATCCCCTAGATCTGACTTTTCTGCACGAAGGGAGTAAGACCCTTGTAGATGGTTTGGTGAACATTGAGAAGCTGGTGAGTGAGTGGCACTGCAAACCTCTAGTCCCACAAGTGAGGGGCTTGCATCCTCTCCCTCTCTCATCACCTCCCAAAAATAGCAGCCTTCCTCCAAGTGCCCAGCTTGCCTAACAGACTTGACTGTCTCCCTGGTGGCATCACTGTGGCAACCCACCCACGGGTGGCAGAGCTGACAGGCAGCTTGGGGGCAACTCCACCTCCCCCTCACCTGGCACTCTGTTACACCCACTCCTTTGGTCCTTCAGAGACCCTCCAGAATTGGAGACTGGAGGGAGTAAAGCAGAGTTGGAGAATGGCGGAGGGGGAGCATAAGAGGGGGAGCCTCTTTCTGTGCCCCTTTCAGGGCTCATTCCTTGTCATCTCCCAGCATTCAGTGGCCGAAAAAGTGAGAACAATCCGCAAATACCGGAGCCGGCCCCTTTGTGAGTACCCAGGGTACCGAAAGCAGTACAGGTAGAGCTTTGACTGAATGGGAGGGTTCAGGGCAGAACTCCCTGTCCAAATGTGTATTTCCATACACTTGCTGGTTCCCCATTCTCTCCTTGCCTCTGCAGAGGCCTTCTTGCCCAACATCTGTCTCAGTCCACAGCCTGATCCTCTGCCCGGTGTGTGTGTAGAGGAAAAAGGGAGGCTGGGAACCTGACTGCCTCTCCCTCTTTACCCACTAGGCTTGGACATGGAGGCATCCCCCCATCACCTGCAGACCAAGGCCTATGTGCGCCAGTTTCAGGTCATCGATAACCAGAACCTCCTCTTCGAGCTCTCCTACAAGCTGGAGGCGAATAGTCAGTGAGAGTGGAGGCTCCAGTCAGACCCGCCAGATCCTTGGGCACCTGGCACTCAAGCACTTTGCACGATGTCTCAACCAACATCTGGCATCTTTCCTGTGGAGCAAATTCCTGCTCCACGGGAAAGAGTTGGATGGATTTACCCCTGGACCCATAAGTCTGTTCATCCTGCTGAAGTCCTCTCCCCATTGCTCCTTCAAGCCAAAACTACACTTTGCTGGTTCCTGTCCCTTCTGAGAAAGGGGGCAGAAAGCTCCTTCCTCTATCCCCTCCCATCGAGATCTGTTCTGGGGATGGAGCTTCCAGCTTCCTCTACCCAGCAGGAAAGAATGCCGCCCACCCTTCTGTCTTGCAGAGTGGGATTGTGGGAGGGATTGGCAGCCTTCTTCTCCACCACCTGTCCAGCTTCTTCTTGGTCAGGGCTGGGACCCCAAGGAATATTATGTTGCTGTGTGTGTGTGTGTGTCTCCTTTTAGGGAGCAGGAGTGCATCTGGTAATTTGAGGGCGGATGTTGGGTGTACTGGAGAGGGGTCCTTCTGTTTGGTGCTACCCTTGTCTACTCTGCCCCTGGATGGTACGGGGTGCTTTCTCCACCCCCACACTCTCTGCTCAGCTCCTCATGCTGCCCTGCATGCCCAGGCTGGTGAGCCAAGCTGCTTTTCAGGGCAGGGAGTGGCAGCAGGTAGGAGGGGTTACCCATCAGCCCTTGCAAGTCCCCCACTCAGGCCTCCTGAAGGTCCGGGAATGGACTCTGATGAGAGGGTAAAAGATGCTCAGGGAAACACAGGCCTCAGCTGCCTAGAGGACCCTCCCCCTGCCTTGTAGTGGGCTGGGGTAGAGCAGTATCAGGAGCTAGGGGTGTCTGCTGCCCACATTCCTGCTTTTTGGGGTATCTAACTGCTAAGGAGGGAGTTGGCATCCCCCTTCTGACTCATGTGTCTGACACCAACAACATGGTCTCTGTCCCTCTCCCTGTCTTGACTCCTCCTTTGTCCTCCCCGTAGAGCTGGGGTGGGGTGGATCCCTATACCTGGGGCAGGCAGCCCCAAAGTGGGGGAGGGGGATGGCGGAGACTGTAAAGGCGCCACCGGACTCTGGCAAGGCCTTTCTTACCTCTGCTCCCCTCCCTCCCATCACCAGCCTCAAGGCCTGAGGGGTGCAGGGGCTCCTGGCAGCTACTGGGTGAGGTTTCCTGGCACAGCCTCACCCTTCTTTCTGGCACCACCTCTTTCCCTTTTGAAGAGGCAGCAACAGCAGTAGCAAAAGCAGCTGCTGTTCCTGCTATGAGGGTGTATATATTTTTTACCCAAAGTTCTGGAATTGTACATTTATTTTTTAAAACTCAAAGAGGGAAAGAGCCTTGTATCATATGTGAACATTGTATCATAGGTAATGTTGTACAGACCCTTTTATACAGTGATCTGTCTTGTTCCTGTGGCAAAAATCCTCTGTGAACATAGGCAGGCGCTGTGTCCCATGCCCTCTTGCCCTGACAGTGTCCCATGGGCCCCCTCCTATTCCTTGCCCCCTCCCTGCTACTGCTGATGCACTCTCCTCTCCCTGCAGCCCCCAGCTTCCCAGCCTTCCTCCTGACCCCTTCCAGCAGCCTTGGAACTCCAGCTGCCACCACCCTCTGGGTCGAATACTGGGACACACTGGCCCAGTCTTTGCTGCTGCTCACCCCTAACCTTGATGCCTGCCCGGGGACCCCCAGCCCCCTCCCCTTGCCCTGCAGCTTTAACAGAGTGAACCATGTGTATTGTACAGGCTCGGTTGTCATTGCAGAAACTGCTGGGTGGAAAAGAAGCCGATAAAGTCTATGAGTCAACCTGTCTGCTGTTCTCCATTCTGTTTTCTTTGAGGCTGTGGAAGGGCTGAGGGAGGGGAGAGGGGATGACCCCTCAGTGCTGCCAGGAGCAGAGCTGTTTTGGAGAGACTTTGAAAATGTGGGTGGCTGGGTACAGTGGCTCATGCTTGCTTGTAATCCCAGCACTTTGGGAGGCCGAGGCGGGCAGATCACCTGAGGTCAGGAGTTCGAGACCAGCCTGGCCAACGTGGTGAAACCCTGTCTCTACTAAAAATACAAAAATTAGCCAGGCGTG
>NW_012122154.1:3258333-3258773 GCF_000951035.1 Colobus angolensis palliatus | reverse complement strand
TAAAGTGCTGGGATTACAGGAGTGAGCCACCGTGCCTAGCCCGCGCACCCAAGTTTTCAAGGCAAAAATATAGGACTCACCATTGGTGCCTCTTTCTCCCACCCCTCATTCATCTCAGCCAGTCCCATCAGCTACAATTCCAGAGCATTTTCTGAGTGATCCACTTCTCTGTGACTCCCCTGTGACCACACTAGTCCAAACCACCTTCATATGTTCCCAGCCTCCTTCCTGGTCTGTCAGCTTCCTCTCTCCGATCCATCCCTACCTGCCACCAGTGTGATTTCCACATGGCAGCCAGGGTGTTCTTTCAAAAGCAACAATCACGCTGGGCATGGTGGCTCAAGCCCATAATCCTAGCACTTTGGGAGGCTGAGGCAGGAGGATCACTTAAGCCCAGGAGTTCAAGACCAGCTTGGGCAACATAGTGAGACCCTGTCTCT
>NW_012122154.1:3249758-3251203 GCF_000951035.1 Colobus angolensis palliatus | reverse complement strand
TTCACCGTGTTAGCCAGAATGGTCTCGATCTCCTGACCTCATGATCCACCCACCTCGGCCTCCTAAAGTGCTGGGATTACAGGCGTGAGCCACCGCACCTGGCTGTAACAGATTTAAAATAAAAAAATTCTCCCTTCCTGGCCAGGCATGGTGGCTCACACCTGTAATCCCAGGACTTTGGGAGACTGAGGCAGGCAGATCACTTGAGGTCAGGAGTTCAAGACCAGCCTAGCCAATATGGTGAAAGCCTGTCTCTACTAAATATACAAAAACTAGTCGGGTGTGGTGGCGGTCACTTGTAGTCCCAGGTACTCAGGGGACTGAGGAAGGAGAATCACTTGAACCCAGGAGGCGGAAGTTGCAGTGAGTCGAGATCCCGACACTGCATTCAAGCCTGGGTGACAGACCGAGACTCTGTCTCAAAAATAAATAAATAAGGTGTCCTCTTGATGAGGTGTGCTGTGTGCAGTGAAGAATTTAAGCAGTGCCCTTTGAATCCACTAGGTGTCACCACCAAGATTGTTTTCTCAACCTGCCTGGGGATGGGGGAGGAGGCTACAGAGTACAGAGGATAGGGCCTTGCTTGGGGTAATATTGAATCCTTCTGAGAGGGTCTATCCCCAGGTATAAGTCATATTTGACCAGAAGAACTTGTTTCTTCAGTCTCTCCCTATCTATGAGCTCTTTCATCTTTAGCGTTTAAACCCTCTCAAGCCTCCATTTTTAAAAACACTTTCCTTCTGTAGTCCTAGTGGGAGGATCACTTGAGCCTAGAAGTTTGAGGCTGTAGTGAGGGTCACACCACTGCATGCCAGCCATGTAAACAGACCAAGAACCTGTCTCAAAAATAAATAGGCCGTGTGCAGTGGCTCATGCCAGTAATCCCAGAACTTTGGGAGGCTGAGGCAGGAGGGTTGCTTGAGCTTAGGGGTTCGAGACCAGCCTCGGCAACATAGTGAGACCCCCCATCTCTACTAGGAAAAAAAATAGCCAGGTGTGGTGGCGTATGCCTGTAATCCCAGCTACTCGGAAGGCTGAGGCATGAGAATTGCTTGAACCCGGGAGGCGGAGGTTGCAGTGTGTGGAGACTGAGCCATTGTACTCCATCCTGGGTAACAAAGTGAGACTGTCTCAAAGCAAACAAACAAACAAACAAACAAACAACAACAAAAAGAATCCTAATATTTGGGGGAAAAAAGAGAAAACATTATGTTTAAATGTGTTGTGTAATATTTCAATCATACAAAAAGTTTAAAGACTAATATAATGAGCACTTGAGTCCGCACCTCCCAACTTAAAAAATGAAATCTTGACCAGGCGCCGTGGCTCACTCCTGTAATCCCAGCACTTTGGGAGGCCAAGGTGGGCAGATCATGAGGTCAGGAGATCGAGACTATCCTGGTTAACACGGTGAAACCCCATCTCTACTAAAAATACAAAAAAAT
>NW_012122154.1:3245755-3247978 GCF_000951035.1 Colobus angolensis palliatus | reverse complement strand
AAAAGAAAAGAAAAGAAAAAAGAAAGAAAGAAAAAAGAAAACAGAAAGTCTCCTTCCAGATCTCAATCCTCAGTGAAACTCTGCATAAAACTAATTTTTATTCTTTAAATGCTGGGTTTCTCCTTCCTTCCTTTCTTTCTTCCTTCCTTCCTTCCTTCCTTCCTTCCTTTTCCTTCCTTCCAGGCTTCCTTCCTTCCTTCCTTCCTTCTTTCCTTCCTTCCTTCCTTCTTTTTTTTTTTTGGCAGGAACTTACTCTGTCGCTCAGGCCAGAGTGCAGTGGTGTAATCACAGCTAGCTGCAACCTTGACCTCCTGGACTCCAGTGATTCTCCCACCTCAGCCTCTCGAGTACCTGGGACCACAGGCATGCACCACCATACTCGGCTAATTTTTTAATTGTTTGTAGAGATAGGATTTCGCCATGTTGCCCAGGCTGGTCTCAAACTCCTGAGCTCAAGGGATCTTCCCATCTCAGCGTCTCAAGTGCTGGGGTTATAGGCTTGAGTCACTGTTTCCAGCCAAAATCTCAATTTTTCTTTCATCAACAGTATAACATTCCTGTAAACTTGTACTACATTTGTATACATCTCCAAACAGTGTGTTGCAATTTTGGGGACAACAGTTTTATTGAGATGTAGTTCACATACTATGTAATTCACCTAAAGTGTACAAATCAATGGTTTTTAGTATATTCACCAAGTTGTGCAACCATCACCACAGTTTTTTGTTTGAGATGGAGCCTCGCTCTGTCTCCCAGGCTGGAGTGCAATGGTGCGATCTCAGCTCACCGCAACCTCTGCCTCCCAGGTTCAAGCAATTCTCCTGCCTCAGCCTCCCGAGTAGCTGGGATTACAGGTGCCCACCACCATGCCCGGCTAATTTTTGTATTTTTAGTAGAGATGGGGTTTCGCCATGTTGGCCAGGCTGGTCTCGAACTGCTGACCTCGTGATCCACCCGCCTTGGCCTCCCAAAGTGCTGGGATTACAGGCGTGAGCCACTGCGCCTGGCCAATTTTAGACATTTTCATTACCCCCCAAAGAAACCCCCTGTACAAGACTGTTCATAGCAACATTATTTGTAGTAGCCCAAAGTAGATAAACTAAAATGTGGTATATTCATAAGAATATTCATACTATTCCATCATAAAAAATAATGTATTTGCCCATTCTCACACTCCTATAAAAAACTACCTAAGGCCGGGTGCGGTGGCTCACATCTGTAATCCCAGCACTTTGGGAGGCTGAGGTAGGTGGATCACCTGAGGTCAGGAGTTCGAGACCAGCCTGACTAACATGGTGAAACCCCATCTCTACTAAAAATACAAAAACATTTAGCTGGGTATGGTGGCACATGCCTGTAATCCCAGCTACTCGGGAGGCTGAGGCAGGAGAATCACTTGAACCTGGGAGGTGGAGGTTGCAGTGAGCCGAGATCGTGCCACTGCACTCCAGTCTGGGCGACAGAGAGAGACTTCGTCTCAAAAAAGAAAAAAAAAAAGGAAAAAGAAATGAAACGCTACCCTCCAGCTGAACCTGGTACCTGTCCCCAGTCACATCCTCTTTCTTTCTTTCCAGAGACAACTACCCTCTTGAGTATGGTATTGTGACACAAAGTAGCAAACGTAAGTAGCCACTTTTGCTAATTCCGCTTGCCAGCAGAATTTCACCAATTCCCTTGGCAGCAGAATTTCACAAAGCCCCTGACTCAGTGTGAGCACAGTCCCCAGCCCAGAAGAATGCCCTGAAAATGATAAGCAGGATAGGGCACAGCTTCCTGTGTCTCTTGCCAAAGTCACTGCAATTTCCGAAAAGATAAGTTCAGTGATCCTGGCCTTTGCTTCTTCCTGTACGTAAAACAATGTGAGGGATTAATGATTATGCCTCTGTAATCTATAAGCAGATGTATCTTCGCATCCAAACTTTGATGAGATTTTGCTCTAATGTAACTTCTGAGCACACACACAACCCCCACCACCTGCGTCTTCACTGCTCTGGAGCAGCCTAACGGAAGCTCTGTGAGTCTCCTCCCAGGTGGGGCACAGTGGCTCATGCCTGTAATCCCAGCACTTTGAAGGCTGAAGCAGGTGGATCACCTGAGATCAGGAGTTTGAGACCAGCCCGGCCAACATGGTGAAACCTCGTCTCTGTTAAAAATACAGAAAATTAGCCAGGCGTGGTGGCGGGCGCCTGTAGTCCCAGCTGCTCGGGAGGCTGAGGCAGGAGA
>NW_012122154.1:3240832-3241660 GCF_000951035.1 Colobus angolensis palliatus | reverse complement strand
ACTGCATTCTCTGCCTTCCGGGTTCAAGCGATTCTCCTGCCTCAGCCTCCTGAGTAGCTGGGATTATAGGCGTGCGCCACCACGCCTGGCTAATTTTTGTATTTTTGGTAGAGAAAAGGTTTTACTATGTTGGCCAGGTTGGTCTTGAACCCCTGACCTCAGGCAATCCACCCGCCTTGGTCTCCCAAATGCTGGGATTACAGGCGTGAGCCATGTGCCTAGCCAGTGCCACACACTTTCAAACAACCAGATCTCATGAGAACTCATTTATTATCACAGAATCAGCAAGGGGGAAATCTGCTCCCGTGATCCAGTCACCCCCTGCCAGGTCCCTCCTAACACTGGAAATTACAATTTGACATGAGATTTGGGCGGGGACACAGAGTCAAACCAGAGCGAGGAATGAAGTACTGACATCTACTGCAACGTGGATGAACCTCGGGAACACTGTGCTAAGAAACCAGGCACAAAAGGCCTCATATGGTATCATTCCATTCATGTGAAATGTCCAGCATAGGCAAATCCACAGAGACAGAAAGTAGATAGTGGTTGCCAGGGGCTGGGGCGAGAGCAGAATGGGGAGAGGCTATTAATGGGTATGGAGTTTCTTTTAGGGTGATGAAAATGTTTTGGAATTAGATAGTGGTGATGGCTGTACAACATTGTAAATATACTATATACTCACTGGGATACTTTAAAGTGGTTACAATGGTGAGTTTTATGTTATGTGAATTTTATTTGCTTGGCTTGTATACTCATCACACCAATCTCTGCCTCCATCATTACAAGGCATTCTCCTCTGTGTGTGTGTCTCTGTGTCCTCTCTTC
>NW_012122154.1:3236362-3239765 GCF_000951035.1 Colobus angolensis palliatus | reverse complement strand
CAGGATCTTGCTATATCACCCAGGCTGGAGTGCAGTGTCACGATCTCAGCTCACCGCAGCCTCTATCTCCTGGACTCAAGTGATCCACCTCAGCCTACCGAGTAGCTGGGACCACAGGCGTGCAGCACCAAGCACAGCTAATTTTTGGGGGTTTTTAGTAGACAACAGGGTTTTTGTCACGTTGCCCAGGCTGGTCTCAAACTCTTGGCCTCAAGCAATCTGCCTGCCTCGGTCAGCCTCCCAAAGTGCTGGAATTACGGGTGTGAGCCACCACGCTTGGCCAATTGAATGTTTTTGTATTTTATATAAATATTATACTGGATGTGGTTCAGCAACTCCCCACCCACAACACTGTGCCTGTGAGGCTCATCCAGGTCAGCATGTATAGTCTGGTTTGTTTAGTTTTGCTGTTCTGTGTTTCTCTTTGATTCTCAACCCAGTGCATCTGCCTTTCTCTGTCATCACTCACTGAAGCTGCCTGGGTCAAGAGTACCAATGACTCCCATATTAGCAAATCCAAGAACACTTATCTTCCTATTGCCGGCATTTGATATTTCTGATCATTCTTCCTTCTGGAACACTTACTGCTGCTTCCAGAATGCTACGTTCTCAGGATTTCCCTGTCTTCTCTTTCTCAGTCTTCCTTGCTGGCCTCTCCCTCAGCCTGGTCCTTGTATGTGGAATGCTCCAACTCTCTCTGGAGCCCTTTTTTCTTCCCTCCGTAATCCTGGGCTTAGATTTAATCGTTATATTTGTATTTGGCTATCTACTGCTGCATAACAAACAATTCCAAACTTAGTAGCTTAAAAATGACAACTTTGTTTTATTTTATTTATTTATTTTTTTTGAGACAGAGTCTTTCTCTGTCGCCCAGGCTGGAGTACGGTGGCATGATCTTGGCTCACTGCAACCTCCACCTCCTGGGTTTAAGCGATTCTTGTGCCTCAGCCTCCCAAATAGTTGGGATTACAGGCAAGTGCCACCACGCCCAGCTAATTTTTGTATTTTTAGTAGAGACAGGGTTTCACTATGTTGCCCAGGCTGGTCTTGAACTCCTAACCTCAGGTGATCCGCCTGCCTCGGCGTCCCAAAGTGCTAGAATTACAGGTGTGAGCCACTGCACCTAGCCTAAAAACAACCACCATTTTATAACTTCTCATGATCCTCCGGGCTGATGGGAGTTTAGCTGGAAAATTCTTCTGGTCTCACTAGAGGTCTCTCTTGCTGCAGTCAGAAGGCCACTGGAGGGCCGGGCACGGTGGCTCACACCTGTAATCCCAGCACTTTGGGAGGCCGAGGAGGGCGGATCACCTGAGGTCAGGAGTTTGAGACTAGCCTGGCCAGTGAGGCAAAACCCTATCTCTACTAAACATACAAAAATTAGCCGGGCGTGGTGGCAGGTGCCTGTAATCCAAGCTACTCGGGAGGCTGAGGCAAGAGAATCTCTTGAACCCGGGAGGTGGAGGTTGCAGTGAGCCGAGATCGCGCCACTGCACTCCAGCCTGACAAAGCGAGACTCAGTCCCCAAAAAAAAAAAAAAAAAGTCACTGGAGCTAGCTAGGATACCAGCTCACATGTCCTGAGCGCTGGTGGGAACAAAGGGACCACAAGGATGGCTGGGCCTTTCTCTCCACGTCCAGGCCTCTCCCTCCAGGTGGTTTCTGCAGCAGAGTACATGATTTCTCACATGAGAGATGAGTCCCAAAACAAAAAAGTAGAAGCTGTCAAGTCTTTTTAAAATTTAGTCCTCGACCTGGTACAGCCTCACTTCTGCTGCATTCCACTGGTTAAGAGCAGTCACAGGCCAGCCCCACATTCAATAAATACCAGGACTCCTGGTTCACTGGGAACCATCTTTGAAAATTAGCTACCACGGTTTATGAGTCTCAGATTCCTAGGATTACTCTCCTAAGTTTCAGACCCAAATATCCAGTGATCTAAGGAATCTCTCTTCTTGGTCATTCCACTCTGCTCTTCAGGCTCCTCCAGCGCCCCAGCCCCTCCTCTTGCTCTACAACTGTTTCCAGCTAAGTGTTAACATCACCTCCATGCAGGAGTTCAAGTCAGAAGCTTAGCAATCATATTTGGATCCTCCCACTCTTTGGTCCCGCATTCCTTTTCTTAAAGAACTCTAGACTTACTCCTCTCCATCTCTGTTGCTGATACTCTAATAGCAATCATGGCTAAGATTGGTGAGTAGTTTCCATGTGTGTAAACACTTGGGATGCATTCCATTTGGGCTTATCTGCTTATTTTGCAGATGAGGAACCTGAGGCTGGTAGGGATTGGATAATTTGCCCAAAGTCTCACCCTATTCAAGAGTGGGGAGAACTAAGAGGCCTTAGGCTCTGCAGACAGACAGGCAGCCCTGCTTTCAGAGGCTTTGTGGCAAGCCGGTGTCCAGCTGCCACTCAGTGTAGCCAACTGTCATCTCTCAGTTGGCCTTTCCCAGCAGTCTCCCAACTGGCGTTCCTGCCTCCAACCTGGCCCCATCTGATCCATCCTCCATGCTGCAGTCAGAAGTATCTTTCTAGACTACCAAGAGGCTCCTGGTCTTCTCTGCTTAAGCCTTTCAGTGGTTTCCCTTGAGATAAAATCTAACTTTTCCCAATACGTAGTTAAGTCCTTCACAAATTGGCCCCTGTCAGCTTGACAGTACAGCGTGGGGCAGTAGCTCTTCATGGCAGCATTTTGGAAATGCGATTGTCCATCTATGACAATGGTAACAACGTGCTACTGGCATTTGATGGTCAGTGCTCAAGGATACTGGAGTGCTGTAATACAAGGGACACCCAACCAAGAATTATCCTTGCTTTCCACAAAACTCTCTTTTTTTTTTTTCCCAAGAGTCTTGCTCTGTCACCCAGGCTGGAGTGCAGTGGCACAATCTTAGCTCACTGCAAGCTCTGCCTCCCGGGTTCAAGTGATTCTCCTGCCTCAGCCTGCCGAGTAGCTTGAATTATAGGTGCCCGCCACCACGTCTGGCTAATTTTTGTATTTTTTATTTTTGTTTTTGGAGACAGAGTCTCCAAAAACACAGACGTGCCTAGCCCTGTATCTTTTTAATGTATATATTTTTTGATATGGAGTCTCACTCTTTTGCCCAGGCTGGAGTGCAGTGGCACAATCTTGGCTCACTGCAACCTCTGCCTCCCGGGTTCAAACCATTCTTCTGCCCCAACCTCTGGAGTACCTGGAATTACAGGCACCTGCCATCATGCCCAGCTAATTTTCATATTTTTAGTAGAGACGGGGTTTTACCACATTGGCCAGGCTGGTCTGGAACTCCTGGTTACAAGTGATCCACCCACCTCAGCCTCCCAAAGTGCTGGAGTTACAGGCGTGAGTGGGCCCCATCTTTATGGAGGGGGAATCTCCTATTAAATTCCCCTCTGAAGACTGG
>NW_012122154.1:3229156-3235297 GCF_000951035.1 Colobus angolensis palliatus | reverse complement strand
GAGACCATCCTGGCTAACATGGTGAAACCCTATCTCTACTAAAAATACAAAAAATTAGCCGGGCATGGTGGCGCATGCCTGTAGTCCCAGCTACTCGGGAAGCTGAGGCAAGAGAATCGCTTGAACCCAGGAGGCGGAGGTTGCAGTGAGCCGAGATTCTGCCACCACACTCTAGCCTGGGTGAGAGAATGAAACTCCGTCTAAAAAAAATAATAATAATAAAATAATAACAATTTTTATCTGGGATTTTTAGTTGTTTTTTGGGGAGACAGAGTCTTCCAGGTACTTGGCGTGGCAAAGGAAGGCATAAACATGAAATACCTTTGCATGTATTTAGTATGACTTTTTTCCAAGAATGCAACTACTGTGTAAATTGTTTTGTATTGTTCAGAACTTTATCAAAAGTTGTTTACTATTTTGGAAAATAGTAACACTAATGGCGATGCTGTTCTATACAACACCCTTAGGTAAGTTTGCATTTATCTCTACCACATTCTTAGTGATTCTAGGTATGGGTGCAAGTATCTGACTACTTTATCTTCCAGTGTAATGGTGCCTGGGTGTTTGCATATTGAATCGCCATCCTTCTATTTGTCTTTTTTTTTTTTTCTTTTGAGACGGAGTTTCAATCTTGTTGCCCAGGCTGGAGTGCAATGGCACACCCATACACTCTCAGCTCACTGCAACCTCTGCTTCCCGGGTTCAAGCGTTTCTCCTGCCTCTGCCTCCCGAGTAGCTGGGATTAAAGGTGCCCGTCACCACACCTGGCTAATTCTTTGTATTTTTAGTAGAAATGAGATTTCACCATGTTGGCCAGGCTGGTCTCAAACTCCTAACCTCAGGTAATCCACCTGCCTCTGCCTCCCAAAGTGTCGGGATTACAAATGTGAGCCACCGTGCCCGGCCTAGTTGTCTTTTTTATAATCAAAACATCATATTGATTTGTTTTTTGAAATCATGTGTCCAGGCAGGTTATATTATCTGTTAATTTCACTCTGGGATATTAGTGTTGCAAAATATTTGTTATAAGAAAGGAACACTGAGGCTGGGTTTGGTGGCTTGCACATGTAATCCCAGCACTCTGGGAGGCTAAGGCAGGAGGATCACTTGAACCTAGGCATTCCAGACCAGCCTGGGTAACAAAGTGAGACCTCGTCTCTACTAAAAACAAACAAAAAAATTTAGCTGGGCATGGTGGTGTGGGCCTGTAGTCACAGCTGTTTGGGAAGCTGTGGCAAGGGGATTGCTTGAACCTAGGAGCTCCAGGTTGCAGCTACCTATGATCGTGCCACTGTATTCCAGCCTAGGTGACAGAGCAAGACTGTCTCAGAATAAAAAAAGAAAGTGACATTGGATCTGTTAGGATGCAGTCACTGGCAAGGACATTAAGAACACAGACTCAGCCAGGCATGGTGACTCATGCCTGTAATCCCAGCCCTTTGGGGAGGCTGAGGCAGGCGGATCACGAGATTAGGAGTTCGATACCAGCCTGGCTAACAGTGAAACCATTTCTAAAAAAATGCAAAACTTAGCCAAGTGTGGTGGTGCACGCCTGTAGTCCCAGCTACTCAGGAGGCTGAGGCAGGAGAATTGCTTAAACCCAGGAGGTGGAGGTTGCAGTGAGCCAAGGTCACGCCATTGCACTCAAGCCTTGGTGACAGAGTGAGATTCCATCTCAAAAAATAAAAAAGAAAAAAAGAACACAGGCTCAGCTCAGCGCGTGCAGTGGCTCACGCCTGTAATCCCAGCACTTTGGGAGTCCGAGGCGGGTGGATCACAAGGTCAGGAGTTCCAGAGCAGCCTGGCCAAAATAGTGAAACCCCGTCTTTACTAAAAAATACAAAAATTAGCCAGGTGTGGTGGAGCACCCCGGTAATTCCAGGTACTCAGGAGGCTGGGGCAGGAGAATTGCTTGAACCCAGGAGGCGGAGCTTGCAGTAAACTGAGATCATGCCACTGCTCTCTAGCCTGGGCGACAGAGCAAGATGTGTCTCAAAAAAAAAGGGCCGGGCACAGTGGCACATGCCTCTAAAATTCCAGCACTTTGGGAGACTGAGGCTGGCAGATCACCCGAGGTCGGGAGTTTAAGACCAGCCTGACCAACATGGAGAAACCCTGTCTCTACTAAAAATACAAAATTAGCTGGGCATGGTGGCGCATGCCTGTAATCCCAGCTACTTGGGAGGCTGAGGCAGGAGAATAGTTTGAACCCAGGAGGCAGAGGTTGTGGTGAGACGAGATTGTGCCATTGAACTCTAGCCTGGGCAACAAGAGTGAAACTTCGTCTCAAAAAAATAAAAAATAAAAAATAAAAGGGCTGGTGCGGTGCCTCACACCTGTAATCTCAGCACTTTAGGAGGCCGAGGCAGGTGGATCGCTTGAAGTCAGGAATTCAAGACCAGCCTGGCAAATACGATGAAACCCCATTTCTACTAAAAATACAAAAATTAGCCTGGCGTGCTGGCGTGTGCCTGCAATCCCAGCTACTCAGGAGGCTGAGGCAGAAGAATTGCTTGAACCCGGGAGGCGGAGGTTGCAGTGAGCCGAGATTGTGCCATTGCACTTCAGCCTGGGCAACAGAGCAAGACTCTGTCTCAAACAAACAAACAAACAAATAAACAAAAAACACAGACCCTGGAGATACTTTTACTTTTGCTATTTACAGGTATGTGACTTTGAGCAAGATGGTTAACCTTGCTGTGTCTGTTTCTTCATCTGTAAAATGGGCTTCAAAATACCTGCCTCAGAAAGTTACTGTGAGGATTAAATGAGTTATGTGAAGTTTGGACAGTGCCTGGCACATGGTAAGTGTTACTAAATGTCAAACCTACAATGACTTCTGTAACCTAATTTCTTGCCTCCCCCAGAAGTACTAACTCTAACCTTATCAACATGCTTTATGGGCTAGGTGAGGTAGCACACGCCTGTAATTCCAGCACTTTGGGAGGCCCAAGTAGGAGGATCACTTGAGGCCAGGAGTTCCAGACCACCTGGGCGACAAAGGGAGACGCTATGTCTTTGAAAAGAAAACAGCCGGGCGCCGTGGCTCAAGCCTGTAATCCCAGCACTTTGGGAGGCCGAGGTGGGCGGATCACGAGGTCAGGAGATCGAGACCATCCTGGCTAACCTGGCGAAGCCCCATCTCTACTAAAAATACAAATAGACAGGCGTGGTGGCGGGTGCCTGTAGTCCCAGCTACTCGGGAGGCTGAGGCAGGAGAATGGCGTGAACCCAGGAGATGGAGGTTGCAATGAGCTGAGATTGCACCACTGCACTCCAGCCTGAGCAATGGAATGAGACTCATTCTCGAAAAAATAAAAAGACTGCAGTGAGCCATTACTGTGCCACGGCACTGCAGCCTGTCTCTAAAAGACCCTGTCTCTTAAAAAAAAAAAAAAAAAAAGTGCGTTATTGGAATGTGCCATGATTATTCTTGCTTTGCACAACCTCTCCCTACAATGCTTTTCCCTCACTTCTTCCCTGGTCAATTCCTACCTGTCCCTCAAGTCTCACTTAGAATTTGGGTATGGCCTCACTTAGTTACTTTTTGTTTTCTTCCTTGAGACAGAGTTTCACTCTATTGCTCAGCCTGGACTGTAGTGGCACAATCATGGCTCAGCCCAGCCTTGATCTCCCAGGCTTAAGTGATCCTGCCACAGCAGCCTCCCAAGTAATTGGAACTACAGGCTCACACCACCGGGCCCAGCTAATTTTTTTTTTTTTTTGGGACAGAGTCTCACTCTTGTTGCCCACGCTGGAGTACAATGGCGTGATCTTGGCTCACCACAACCTCCACCTCCTGGGTTCAAGTGATTCTCCTGCCTCAGCCTCCCGAGTAGCTGGGATTACAGGCATGCACCAACACACCTGGCTAATTTTGTATTTTTAGCAGAGACGGGGTTTCATCATGTTGGTCAGGCTAGTCTCGAACTCCCGACCTCACGTGATCCGCCCGCCTCGGCCTCCCAAAGTCCTGGGATTACAGGCATGAGCCACCATGCCCGGCCATATCCGGGTAATTTTTGTAGTAATAAGGTTTCACCGTGTTTCCCAGGCTGGTCTTGAACTTCTGGGCTCAAGTGATCCACTCCCAGTCAGCCTCCCAAAGTGCTGGGATTACAGGCATGAGCCACTGTACTTGGGCCACTTAGTTACTTTTTTCCTGAAGCCTGTATCACTATCTCCCCAAGTCTGGGTGAGATGTCCCTATATTCATCCCAGTGGCTGCCCTTGTCATACAGTGTAAGTGTTATAGAGCATGGGAGTTTACATTAACTACAGTGGGCAGTGAATGCCCTCTGAGGAAGAAGCATTTGCAGTAAGGCTTGAAAAATAAGGAAGTGGCAGAGGATAGCTAGTACAAAGTCCCTGAAGTGGGAACTGCTGAATGAGGTACATTGCAGTGAGTGAGGAGGGGACAGGCAGGGGACGAGGTTGAAGAGCTGGGAGGCTCTGGTAAGGTGTTTAGACGCATCATCTCCCTGGCTCCATCGCCCCACCTATGGCCACGCAGGATGTAGACAGCTGAAAATCTTTACCTTGTGTCCCTGATCCCTATGCCTGCAATGTGTTCCCTGCCTTCTCTGATTAATAATAAAATTCCATTGATCCTTCAAGGCCTAGGTCCAAACCATTTACGAAACCTTCTTCCATTCTTTAGCAGGAATTAATTGCTCCCTTGTCTGAAGTCCCACAGCACTAATCACATGCTGACTTGTATCTCAGCTATCTGTTTATGCCAGTCTGCCCACCAACATAGAGAGTTCCCTGAAGGCAAAGGCTCTTAGTCACCTCTGTAGCCATCTCCTGTTTAGCAGGTACTCAATGTGACATTTACTTGACTAGTGGGTGGTGCCTAGTACTACTCATGGCAGAATAGAAGGAAAACAAAAATAGTAACAATTCATGCTCTATCACGTTTCCCCATTCATTACCTGATTTCAGCCTTCCAACAACTCTATGAGACAGATGGGACAGGCACTATTGGACCCATTTTACAGATAGGGTAGCTGAGGCCCAATGGCACACAGCTTGTAAGTAATGGGGACTAAGTCTCAAACTTGTCCCCTTACTTCGGATTCTGTGCTAGGAATGGAATTAAACCAAAGAGTATTTTGAAGCTATAATGGAAAGCGCTTTTCTGGGTGGACTGGGGAGAGATCCTTAGTCAGCTGTCAGGGGTTAACAGCAGCTCCATCAAGGAGGGCACAGGATTTCTCTCTCTGGCCCAAGCAGCTAGAGGAGTCCACAGCACCATCCTACAGCCCTGGAAGCTGGAGGAAACCCCAGCCCGAGAAAGAAGAGACTGGTGTTCGGGTCAGGTGGGTAAGATGACGTAAATGATAACTTGTGAGCAGAGGCCTGCCTCTGTTGCTATGACAACCGGAGCCGACTACTTGGCCTTTGCAAGGTTGGCTGAGGCGGGTTCTTCTTTAATTCGAGATTAAGGAAGGATATTTAGCGGGGAGAGTGTGTGTGTGTGCGGCAGATTAAAGACGAAAGGAGTGTATTCAACTGACTGTTTAGCTCAGTGTTCTCCACCTTGGCAACACGTTACAATCACCTGCCACAATTTCCTGATGCCTAGGCTGCACCCCAGAATTAAATTAGAATTTCCAGGAGTGGGAACCAGGTATCATAGGTATTTAAATCTGGCCAGGTGATTCCAATTGCAGCTAAACTTCCAAACCCAGGTTTTAACTCGTAAGCGGCATTCTTGTGACCTTCCCAAGATGGCGGGCACTCAACCGCTTCCGCCTTTACGTGACCGGAAGGGGGCGGGCTTCCCAGGGGCGCATGCGTCCCGCGTCTCTTCGCTCCCTGCTCCCTCCTCCTTTTTCCCCCGCCTCCATTTTGTTCGCGGACGCTGGGGACGGTGGGAGCAGATCCATTTCCGGGTTGGCAAAAGGGGCGGCGGCGGCGGCGAGAAAGAGAGCTTGCCGGGGGGCGAGCAGGACAGGACGAAGCCGGAGCGTAGGCGGCGGAGGATTCGCTCCCAGAGCAGCTGTGGCCAGGTCGGAAAGAGGCAGGGGCGGCTGGGTCAGTCGTTGAAATGACCTGCGGACCTGAGTGGGAGGAAAGCCGCGGGGAGGGGGACTCGGGGCGGGGCTTGAGAAGAGAGGGGCATTAGAGGAGGGGCCG
>NW_012122154.1:3227878-3228971 GCF_000951035.1 Colobus angolensis palliatus | reverse complement strand
GGGGCGGGGCCTGAGGGGCGGGGGGCCTGGGGACTGAATCGGAAGAACCTGGAGGAGAGAGGGCGTGGGGAATCTGGGGAGGAGTGGTCGGGTATTGGTATGGGGCGAGCGCGGACTGGGAAAATGGGGAGGAAGGTTTTTGAGAGACAGGTAATAAGGGCTCCTGAAGGATTGGGTGAGATAAGGCGGCAGCTCAGGGTGAGGAACGAGGTAATCGTGCGCAAAGAGGGAGACGGGAACGGAGGACCTGTTGGGAACAGCTGATTAGCAGGATGCTGTGAGTGAGGAGTCCAGTGTGACATTTTGGGGACTGAGTTAAATGAAAGCTAGCGTTTGGGAAGATGACTCGGGAAACTGCTTACACTAGAGGGAATCTTGAGAGCGTTCGTTGAAAAGGAATCAGAATCTAGTTAAAGGTTGTGTTGAGAATGTTGAGAAGCGCATTGGAACGTCTGGAGTTGAGGGTTCATGTTGAAGTGGTGTGAAGTGAGGGAAGATGGAATTTTTTTTTTTTTTTTTTTTTTAAAGGGGTCTGGCTATGTTGCTCACACTGGTCGTCTTGAACTCCTGGGCTCGAGCGATCTTCCCACCTTGGCCTCCCAGAGTGCTGGCATTACAGGTGTGAGCCACTGTGCCCGGCCAAGATGGAAATCTTAAAGTGTTCAGCATGAGTGTGTATGGTCGAGTTTTTGATCAGGAAGGAAAGTTCTTAAAGATAACATTGGGGCAAGGAACTGGTATGTGATGGATTTTTTTTTTTTTTTTCTTTTACGAGACGTGAGCTCACTCTGTCGGCCAGGCTGGAGTGCACTGTGGCATGATCATGGCTTCTTGAAGCCTTGACCTCCCGGGCTGAAAGTGATCCTCCCACCTCAGCCTCTCCAATAGCTGGGACCACAGGTGTGGCCACTACTCCTGCCTAATATATATGTGTGTGTGTGTGTGTGTGTTTTATTGTTGTTGTTGGAGACAGAGTCTTGCTCTGTTGTCCAGACTGGTCTGGAATTCCTGGGCTCAAGTGATCCTCCTGCCTTGGCCTCCCAAAGTGCTAGGATTACAGGTATGAGCCACTGTGCCTGGCCCAGAATTCGTT
>NW_012122154.1:3222997-3227133 GCF_000951035.1 Colobus angolensis palliatus | reverse complement strand
CAATGGTGCACCTGTCTGTGGTCCCAGCTGCTTGGGAGGCTGAGGCAGGAGGATTGCTTGAGCCTAAGAGTTCAAGACCACTGTGGGCAACATAGCAAGACCCCGTCTCTCTCTCTCTCTCTCTCTTTTTTTTTTTTAAGATAGAGTCTCGTTCTGTTGCCCAGGCTGGAGTGCAGTGGCGTGATTTCAGCTCACTGCAACCTCCGCCTCCCAGGTTCAAGCGATTCTTCTGCCTCAACCACCTGAGTAGCTGGGATTACAGGCATGTGCCGCCACGCCCAGCTAATTTTTATATTTTTAGTAGAGACAGGGTTTCACCATATTGGCCAGGCTGGTCTCGAACTCCTGACTTTGTGATCCGCCCGCCTCGGCCTCCTAAAGTACTGGGATAACAGGCGTGAGCCGCCGTACCTGGCCAACCTGTCTCTTAAAGTAAAACAAGACCAGGCGTGCTGGCTCACGCCGATAATCCCAGCACTTTGGGTGGCCAAGGCGGTGGATCAGCTGAGGTCAGGAGTTCGAGACCAGCCTGACCAACATGGTGAAACCCGGTCTCTACTAAAATACAAAAATTAGCTGAGCATGGTGGCGGGCCCCTGTAATCTCAGCTACTCGGGAGGCTGAGGCAGGGAATTGCTTGAACCTGGGGAAGTGGAGTCTGCAGTGAGCTGAGATCGCGCCACCGCACTCCAGCCTGGGCAACAAGAACAAAACTCCACCTCAACAACAACAAAGACAAAAAAAGGAAACATGACTTTCTTCCTCTCAGCCTTGCCGCTGCTGCTGTGTGTGTGTGTCTGTCTGCGTGTCTGCATGCCAGCCAGGGAAGAACTGGTTTTGATTTGATGCATGTTCAGTTTTTTTTTTTTTTTGAGACAGAGTTTCACTCCTGTTGCCCAGGCTGGAGTGGAATGGCACAATCTTGGCTCACTGCAACCTCCGCCTCCCGGATTCAAGCGATTCCCCTGCCTCAGTCCCCCAAGTAACTGGGACTATAGCCATGCACCCCCATGCCTGGCTAATTTTTTGTATTTTAGTAGAGATGGGGTTTTACTACCTTGGTCAGGCTGGTCTTGAACTCCTAACTTCAGGTGATCTACCCGCCTCGGCCTCCCAAAGCGTTGGGATTACAGGCGTGAGCCACCACATCTGGCTGCGTGTTCAGTTCTTACTAGTGTCAACTTTTAAAAGTAAAAATTTCATATTGTGTTACATTGTATTGGTTGCCATCAAGATGAAGATAGGGAAGTTAAGAGTTGGGGAAGGTGGAGATGAATGAAGTCAGTTGATGGAGACTAGTAGAATGCACTGTTTTTATTTATTTTGAGACAGAGTCTCGCTATGTTGGCCAGGCTGGAGTGCAGTGGCGCAGTCTTGGCTCACTGCAGCCTTCGTCTCCTAGGTTCAAGCAATTCTCCTGGGTCAGCCTCCCAAGTAGGTGGGATTACAGGCATGCGCCACTGGGCCCGGCTAATTTTTGTATTTTTAGTAGAGACGGGGTTTTGCCACGTTGGCCAGGCTGGTCATTTACTAATTCCACCTTACACTTGATACTAGAGTAGTGTTTACCCTAGCTGGTACTGATAAGTTATGTGATAGCAGCACCAAGGTGAAATGCAGGGGAGGTGTGAACATTGGAGTTTTCAGATTTTACTGATGGCTTTTATGAAGGGAAGAGACTCTAGACTCACTAGGTGTTTTTAGAAAAAAAAAGAAAAAAGGGCAAGAGACAGAAGTCTTGTTCTGTTGAAGAGAAAATTATTAAATGTTCTTTTCTTTACTTGGGCTCTCTGATTGGGAGAGTGACCTGGTATGCTTTAGTCTGTTTTCCTGCTCTGAAATAACAGCAGAATTCATGGCTCTTGGTTTAGGCAGCTTCAGCAAACGTAGTCTTTTTACAACCCCAGGAAGAGCTGCAGGCTACAAAATATATGCACTTATTTGGGAGTAAAATCCTGCTTAATATTATGCTATTTCAACCTACAGTGTACCTTTTTTTTTTTTTGAGACAGAGTTTCACTCGAGTTGCCCATGCTGTAGTGCAGTGGCACAATCTCGACTCATTGCAACCTCCGCCTCTTGGGTTCAAGCAGTCCTCCTGCCTCAGCCTCCCGAGTAGCTGGGATTACAGGCACGTGCCACCATGTCCGGCTAATTTTGTATTTTTAGTAGAGACAGGGTTTCACTGTTGGCCGGGATGGTCTCGAACTCCCAACCTCAGATGATCCGCCCGCCTCGGCCTCCCAAAGTGTTGGGATTACAGGTGTGATCTTACCGCACCCGGCCCTGGGATTACAGCTGTGATCTTACCGCACCCGGCCCGGGTTTGTTTTTTAAGGGGATTTTGAGGTAATTTATGGAGGCTTAGTGCTCCTGGGCAGACTTTTGGTGCAGCCTGCTTCTTTTTTTTTTTTTTTGAGATGGAATCTCGCTTTGTCCCCTAGGCTGGAGTGCAGTGGCGTCATCTCGGCTTACTGCAAGCTCCGCCTCCCGGGTTCACGCCATTTTCCTGCCTCAGCCTCCCGAGTAGCTGGGACTACAGGCGCCTGCCACCATGCCCGACTGATTTTTTTTTTTTTTTTTTTTTAGCAGAGACAGGGTTTCACCATGTTAGCCAGGATAGTCTCGATCTCCTGACCTTAGGATCCACTGGCCTGGGCCTCACAAAGTGCTGGGATTACAAGCATGAGCCACCACGCCCAGCCCAGCCTGCTTCTGTAATGTAATGAGTTCCCATTTTTCCTATCCTGTCACAGTTTTCCATTGCTCTGCTTGAGCCAGTCCTATGTGGAAAATGGCAAATTACATATTTTTTCTCCCCTTTTAGTCTCTGGTGGACATCTTGTCTGTGTCACAGTTTGATACTGCCAAATTGAAAGGATTCTTCATTGCTTCAAATGGGGAGGGTGACAGAAGCTGAGCTGTTTCCTGGGTCAGAGAATGGACTCTGTCAAAGCAAAGAATAGTTGTAGAGACACAAACTGGGCCCTTGAAGCTATGACTAACATTTTGGCAACATGCATCCCTTTGCCAAATAACTTCTTTTCTTCTTGAGTGTGATTGTTGATCTCCTTCTCAAAGTAGGCTCTTGTTGCTACTGTTCTTCACACAACTCCCAAGCAAAAGTTGGCATAGTTCCGGTTGACTGACTGGGTCTTGAGGGATATGCCCTGGATTAGAGTGGATGGGGCGTTCCATGTTAAAATGAGGTTCATTGGCAGATCCTGAGAGCTGCTCTGCAAAGAAATAGAGGCAGTGCTCTTTACTGAATGTACTTGCAGTCCTTTATCTTTCTTCTAAATTCAAGCCTGTTTCTTATTCATCGAGTGATTAAATGCGGAATCATTGCCTTTGCCTAGCTTCGTGGGCATGGTGGAAGAGAAGACAGTATTTCCAACTATTTTTTTTCTTGTCTCATTTTCAAGCCATTGAGCCTGAGGAACTACAGGCTAAATTTATGAGCATGTCTTCATATTATCTATGGAGGGCTACTAAAAAAAGTGCTGAATAGACCTTTATGGGGAACAACAATGTTAATAGGAAAAGAAGGTGATGTGTTTGCTAATGTACTATGTCAGTCTTAACTCTCTTAAAATGTTGGCTTAGTTTGGCTTAAGAGCCTGCGGAAGTATGTAAGTTATCAAATAGGAGAGCCGGGAATTGGTTTCTTCTTGCCATTTAGGCTTGGCAAAGTTAGAGCAATTTGGCATGGCTGTCCAATAATGTGTTCTACTTAGTAAATACTCTCTTGTTTTTTAGGGAATAGTTAGCTAAAGGTAGGGTTATCTCCAATATGTTTTGGGATGGATTGTGAAGATCATTCCGTTTTTATTTTGAGACAGGATCTCTGTCTGTTACCCAGGCTGGAGTGCAGCGGTACGATCTGTAGCCTTGACCTCCCCAGACTCAGGCTCAGGTATTCTTCCTACTTCAGCCTCCTGTGTAGCTGGGACTACAGGCGCACGCCACCATGCCTTGCTAATTTTTATTTTTTGTAGAGATGGGGTTTTGCCATGTTGCCTAGCCTGGTCTTGAACTTCTGGACTCAAGCAATTTGCCAGCCTTCTCGGCCTCCCAAAGTGCTGGGATTATAGGTGTGAGCCACCGGGCTCAGCCATTATAATTGATTTTCTTTT
>NW_012122154.1:3219073-3222352 GCF_000951035.1 Colobus angolensis palliatus | reverse complement strand
TTCTTTTTTTTTTTTTGAGATGGAGTCTCATTCTGTTGCCCAGGCTGGAGTGCAGTGGCACGATCCCAGCTCACTGCAACCTCCGCCTTCCGGGTTCATGGGATTCTCCTGCCTCAGCCTCCCGAGTAGCTGGGACAACAGGCACCCGCCACCATGCCTGGCTAAATTTTTTTTTGTAATTTTAGTAGAGATGGGGTTTCACCATGTTGGCCAGAATGGTCTCGAACTCCTGACCTCGTGATCCGCCCACCTCAGCCCCCCAAAGTGCTGGGATTACAGGCGTGAGCCACTGTACTCGGACTTTGGAATTTTCTTCTAAGGTAGTACACTAGTATGGGATGCAGTGTCTGAGATTTGTGGATAAGTGAGTTTTCCGTCTTCCATTTCTGCCCTCCCAGTGCTCAGCCAGTAGGGAGGATGTTTATCATCTAAGATCCAGGTGTGAGACATTTAAACTGTTTCTTTCCCTGTCTTAGAAATAAGGACAGAGCTGTTTTTAGCAAATTTTATTTTTTTCATTTTTTAAATTTATTATTGTTATTATTATTATTATTTTTGAGACTGAGTCTCGTTCTGTCGCCCAGGCTGGAATGCAGTGGCACAATCACATCTCATTGCAGCCTCTGCCTCCTGGGTTCAAGCGATTCTGCTGCTTCAGCCTTCCGAGTAGCTGAGATTACAGGCACACGCCACCACGCCCAGCTAATTTTTGTATTTTTTAGTAGAGACGGGGTTTCACCATGTTGGCCAGGCTGGTCTTGAACCCCTGACCTAGTGATCTGCCCGCTTTGGCCTCCCAAAGTGCTGGGATTACAGGTGTGAACTACCACGCCCAGCCTATTAATTTTTTTGAGACAGAGTCTCGCTCTGTCAGCCAGGCTGGAGTGCAGTGGCACGATCTGGGCTGACTGCATGCTCTGCCTCCCAGGCTCAAGCAATTCTCCTGCCTCACCCTCCTGAGGAGCTGGGATTACTGGCGTATGCCACCACGCCTGGCTAATTTTTGTATTTTTAGTAGAGATGGGGTTTCACCATGTTGGCCAGGCTGGTCTCAAACTCCTAACCTCGTGATTGCCTGCCTCACCCTCCCAAAGTGCTGGGATTACAGGCGTGAGCCACCGCGCCTGGCCACAAATTTTATATTTTAAATGAATAATACAAAATTTAAAAGACGAAAAAGTATATAAGGAGGATGGTGGCCATGGAAGTCAGAATCCACTAAGGAGTATGTATCAAGTCACCTGACAAGAAAAAGAAAGTATATAGTGAATGCCCTTGGAAACATCTACGTTTGTCTTCCTATCAATTCAGTTCATCTTCCTAGAGGCAACTCATATTATTATTTTCTTAAGATCTGTTCAAGGCCGGGTGCGGTGGCTCACGCCTGTGATCCCAGCATTTTGGGAGGTCAAGGCGGGCAGATCACCTGAGGTCAGGAGTTTGAGACCAGCCTGACCAACATGGTGAAACCATGTCTCTGCTAAGAATATAAAAATTAGTGGGGCATGGTAGTGTGCGCCTGTAATCCCAGTTACTCGGGAGGCTAAGGCACAAGAATTGCTTGAACCTGGGAGGCGGAATGGTGAGCTGAAATTGTGCCACTGCACTCCAGCCTGGGTGACAGAGCAAGACTTTGTCTCAAAACAAAACAAAGCAAATAACAAAAACAAATTTGTTCCAGAGATACCAGGTACATATAAAGCAAATATATATATTTCTTGCATTTTTTTTTTTTTTTGAGACAGAGTCTCGCTCTGTCACCCGGGCTGGGGTGCAGTGGCCGGATCTCGGCTCACTGCAAGCTCCGCCTCCCGGGTTCCCGCCATTCTCCTGCCTCAGCCTCCCGAGTAGCTGGGACTACAGGTGCCCGCCACCTCGCCCGGCTAGTTTTTTTGTATTTTTTGGTAGAGACGGGGTTTCACCATGTTAGCCAGGATGGTCTCGATCTCCTGACCTCATGATCCGCCCGTCTTGGCCTCCCAAAGTGCTGGGATTACAGGCTTGAGCCACCACGCCCGGCCTCTTGCATTTTTAAAAAAATAAATGTAGCACACTGTTAATATTATCTATGTCTTTTGCTTGTTTTTTTTTGTTTTGCTTTTTAAAATTGTTTTTGAGATGGAGTTTCACTCTTGTTGCCCAGGCTGGAGTGCAGTAGCGCGATCTCTGCTCATTGCAACCTCCGCCTCCAGGTTTCAAGCGATTTTCCTCCCTCAGCCTCCTGAATAGCTGGGATTATAGGCATGCACCACTGTGCCTAGCTAATTTTGTAGTTTTAGTAGGGATGGGGTTTCTCCATGTTGGTCAGGCTGGTCACGAACTCCCGACCTTGGGTGATCTGCCTGCCTCTGCCTCCCAGAGTGCTGGGATTACAGGTGTGAGCCACTGTGCCTGGCCCTTTTGCTTGTTTTTATACCTCTTTTGGCGGTTACTCCGTATCAGCAATAAAGATGCTTGGCACCTACCCTGCACTGGTAGGATAGTGTTTCCAGTCTTTTGCTGTTACAAACTATGCCCCAGTGAAGAAGCATATACACTTAGCTCTTTGCATGTATAACTCTATCTGTAGGGTTAATTCTTAGAACTAGAATTGCTGAAGCTGGTTTTCTTTGATGTTTGTTATTCATTTATTTAACAAGAACTTTTGAGTTCCTGCTGTGTGCCAAGTACTGTGGTAGGGGATGCAGATAGGGCAGTGAACAAATTTTCTTGGTCTTTTTTTTGTTTTTTTTTTGAGACAGAGTCTCACTCTGTCATCCAGGCTGGAATTTAGTGGTGCAAACATGGTTCATTGTAGCCTCGACTTTCTGGGCTCAAGCAATCCTCTCACCTCAGCCTCCTGTGTAGCTGGGACCACAGGTGTGTGCACAACGTCTGGCTAATTTTTAAAATTTTTTGTAGACATGAGGTCTCACTTTGTTGCCCAAGCTGGTCTGGAACTCCTGGCCTGAGGTAGGAGAGGGAAGTTGCTGTGAGATGTTGCAGCAGCACTGCACTCCAGCCTCGGAGACAGAGTGAGACCCTGTTTCAAAAAATAACAACTAAAAGAGTAATAGCATAGTGAATTTTGAGGTCAGCCTCTAGAGCTTTTATTTTATTTTTTCCTTTCAGTTCTTTTTTATTTTTTGAGATGGAGTCTTGGTGGAGTGCAGTGGTGTGATCTCGGCTCACTGCAACCTCCGCCCCCCGGGGTTCAAGCAGTTCTCCTGCCTCAGCCTCCTAAGTAGCTGGGATTATAGGCGCCCGCCACCATGCCCAGCTAATTTTTGTATTTTTCTT
>NW_012122154.1:3215981-3217798 GCF_000951035.1 Colobus angolensis palliatus | reverse complement strand
TCCCAGCTACTCGGGAGGCTGAGGCAGGAGAATGGCTTGAACCCGGGAGGCGGAGCTTGCAGTGAGCGGAGATCGCACCACTGCACTCCAGCCTGGGCGACAGTGAGACTCCGTCTCCAAAAAAAAAAAAAAGAAAAAGAAAAGAAAAAACCTCTTTACTGTTAGGGAATGTTGACTGTTTTAAAAATAATCTTCATGGTGCCAGAGAGAGAACAGATGTTCTTATTTTGAACCGATGCATATAGTATTCTGTCATACCCATCATCTAGACCATATGTCTTAGCACGACATGTAAGTCTTGTTGGGCACACAAGGTAGCCCAAGGGCCATTATAATTCTGAGTATATGAGAGCGTTTTTTATCTGCAAGTACATTGACTTTTGTTCAGAAATCACAGTACTCAAAACCCAGATGGTCCTGTTTGATTTAGTATCTTTCTTGTTTAATTGGATTAGCTTGCCCTGTTTTTATAACTTAAAGTAGACTCTTGACTTAGCAGCGTTTCACTAGTGATCAAGGGACGGAAATGTGCAGATTTTCTAGCATTTCAGCAAGGAGCATCTGTGTTTCTGATGGCTTAAGGGTATTAGAATGCAAGAGAAGAGACTCCTTGACAATGGAAGTCACAGCTTTGTTATTAGATTGTCTGTGGTGAGTTGGGACTTAATATATTATGTTTGAAATGAGGCATGACACTTCTCTCCATGTGAAGTCTGGATCAGCATTTTATGGAGCATCTGTTTAAGTTTTCTTTCAGGCCTTTTCTTAGTGGAGACTGTCATCACTGGATTTTCCTTCTATCTGACTGTTCTGTCTGTGCTTTTCTACTTTTATATATGGAGTGTGCAAATGAAGGCTGGCTCCTGGAAGTTGGGAGCTAGTAATATGAGATACGGCTAGCTTAAAATCTGAGAAGATCTGTTTTTTTGGTCATCAATGACTAGGTTTCAGCCTGCCTTGTGATCATATTTTAAGTCTAAATAACAGTTTCTTAGAACAGATTCTTTTATTTTTTATTTTTTATTTTTTAGCAGTTAGTGGCATTACATTGAAAACAACCTAAAAGAGGGTTAAGGTAATTGATTTTCCTTTTTTTTTTTTGAGACAGGATCTGGCTCTGTCACCTAGGCTGGAGTACAGTGGTGCGATCTCTGCTCACTGCAACCTCTGCCTCCTGGGCTCAAACGATCTTCCCACGTCAGCATCCTGAGTAGCTGGGATTGCAGGCACATGCCACCACGCCTGGCTGATTTTTGTTTTTGAAACAGGGTCTCGCTCTGTTGCCCAGACTAGAGTGCAGTGGCATGATCTTAGCTCATTGCAGTCTCTGCCTCCTGGGTTCAAGCAATTCTCATGCTTCAGCCTCTGGAGTAGCTGGAATCACAGATGCCACTACACCCAGCTAATTTTTGCAGTTTTAGTAGGGACAGGGTTTCACCATGTTCGCTAGGCTGGTCTTGAACTCCTGACCTCAAGCAGTCCACCTGCCTTGGCCTCCCAAAGTGCTGGGATTACAGGCATGAGCCACCATTCCTGGCCTAATTTTTGTATTTTTGTAGATGGTTTCACCACGTTGCCCGGGCTGGTCTCAAATTCCTGAGCTCAGGTGATCCACCCACCTCGGCCTCCCAAAGTGATGGGCTTACAGGTATGAGGCACCGTGCCCAGCCAGTAATTGATTTTAAGATTCATTTGTCTCTCTTTTTTTTTTTTTAATTTGAAGTAGAGTTTCGCTCTTGTTGCCCAGGCTGGAGTACAATGGCATGATCTCAGCTCACTGCAACCTCCGCCTCCCAGGTTCAAGCGATTCTCCTGCC
>NW_012122154.1:3211212-3212246 GCF_000951035.1 Colobus angolensis palliatus | reverse complement strand
GGGGGAAAAAAACATTGCAAAAGTGGTTAAAAACAAGCAGAAATAAAGCAGTTTTTTTTTTCTAATTATAAGCTTTGTAGTACTATTTGATTATTTATGTATTCTTACTATTTTGACGACAAATATTACCAAAAACCAAAAACCCACCACAGGCGTGGTGGTGCATGTCTGTAATCCCAGCTACTCGGGAGGCTGAGGCAGGAGAATTCTGAATGCGGGAGGCGGAGGTTGCAGTGAGCCGAGATTGCGCCATCACACTCCAGCCTGGGCAACAAGAGCAAAACTCCATCTCAAAAAATAATTAAAAACAAAAAACAGGCCAGGCGCGGTTGCTCATGCCTGTAATCCCAGCACTTTGGGAGGCTGAGGGCAGGCGGATCACAAGGTCAGGAGATTGAGACCATTCTGGCCAACATGGTGAAACCCCTTCTCTACTAAAAATACAAAAAGTTGCTGGGTGTGGTGGTGCATGCCTGTAGTCCCAGCTACTGGGGAGGCTGAGGCAGAAGAATTGCTTGAACCCGGGAGGTGGAGGTTGCAGTGAGCCGAGATCACACCACTGCACTCCAGCCTGGTGACAGAGTGAGACTTCATCTCCAACAACAACAACAACAACAACAACAACATCATCAGCAAAAACCAAAATTATCTGGGTATGGTGGCACACGCCTGTAGTTCCAGCTATTTGAGAGGCTTGAGGGGTGGGAGCACTTGAACTGGGTAGGTCAAGGCTGCATGCAGTAAGTCGGATCACACCACTGCACTCCAGCTTGGGTGACAGAGCGAGACCCTTTCTTCAAAAAAAAAGAAAAGAAAAACCATTTTTGGTATTTCAAAGAGGACATTTTAGATGCTTACAAGACCATTGGAGGGCTGGAAGAGCATAGGTCAGGGAAACCTTGTTGCAGGAATTTTAAGAAATTGCTTCCAGGCCGGGCGCGGTGGCTCAAGTCTGTAATCCCAGCACTTTGGGAGGCCGAGACGGGCGGATCACGAGGTCAGGAGATCGAGACCATCCTGGCTAACATGGTGAA
>NW_012122154.1:3203997-3207992 GCF_000951035.1 Colobus angolensis palliatus | reverse complement strand
TTTTTGAGGTAGAGTCCCATTCTGTCACCCAGGCTGGAGTGCAGTGGCACAATCTTGGCTTACTGTAACCGCCACCTCCTGGATTTGAGTGATTCTCCTGCCTCAGCCTCCTGAGTAGCTGAGATTACAGGTGCCCGCCACCATGCTTGTCTAATTTTTGTATTTTTAGTAGAGACGGGGTTTCACGATGTTGGCCAGGTTGGTCTCGAACTACTGACCTCAAGTGATCCGCCTGCCTCGGCCTCCCGAAGTGTTGGGATTACAGGCGTGAGCCACCACACCTGTCCTGACCAGATAATTCTTTGTTGTGGGTGGCTGTCTTATGCGTTGGAGGATGTTTAGCAGCATCCATGTTTTCTATCCACTGGATGCCAGCAGCACTCCCTACCCTAGTTGTGACAAATATGTCTCTAGACATTGTCAATGACTCTGGGGAACAAAATCCCTCCTCGTTGAAAGCCATTGTTCTAGAAAAATACTTTGGCAGTCAGTGGGTGCTTCAATATTTGTTAAGTGGATTAAGTGGTGGATATTTAATTGGATGATGGATGCATGAGTGCATTCAGCATATTAAAAATTTTTGGAGCATTGAACAACGCGTATAGCCTTGTGTTCTTCCTTTCCTCTTTTCATAGATATCTCCATTCTTCTGTCTCTTTTCTGTTTCTGGCATGTTGATCCATCCTTTGCTGCATTTTCCTCCACCCACATTTGATTGCTCTTTTAGACAGTGCTACTCTTTATTTTTTTTTCAAGTCTCACTGTCGCCCAGGCTGGAGTACAGTGGCATGATCTTGGCTCACTGCAACGTCTTCCTCCTGGATTCAAGCAATTCTCCTGCCCTAGCCTCCTGAGTAGCTGGGATTACAGGCACGTGCCATCACACCTGGCTAATTTTTGTAGAGATGGGATTAGTAGAGATGGGGTTTCACCACCTTGGCCAGGCTGGTCTCGAACTCCTTACCTTGTGATCTGCCCGCCTCGGCCTCCCAAAGTGCTGGGATTACAGACATGAGCCACTGTGCCCGGCCATTTATTTTTTAAGAGATGGGGTTTTGCTGTGGGGCCCAGGCTGGGCTCAGACTCATGGGCTCAAGTTATACCTCCAGGTAGCTGGGACTACAGGCTCATGTCACTGTGTCTGGCTTCTGTTTATTTTTAAGAATGAGACACTTAAGAAGCTCATCAAGTGATGGACACTGCTATAGGGTATTGGGATTACGAGCAGCCTGGCAGGCTGTTAAAAGGACTCCTCCAGTCCTCTGCCTAGAGAGTATAAACCAGTGGCAGGTGTTTGAGTATAAGTCTGGCTGCCAATGTTTTTGGAGCCAAGTGAGAGAAAAGAGCTGGGGACGGAGGAGAGGTCTCACTGTTGACTCATTAGGCTTTCCACTTGACACCCTTATTTCAGTCACTGCCCTTAGCTGTGACTTAATTCCTTTGGACTCTTTGGTTCAGCTTTTCTTTCTTTCTTTTTTTTGTTTTTGAGATGGAGTCTCACTCTATCGTCTAGGCTGGAGTGCAGTGGCGCTATCTTGGCCCACTGCAACATCTGCCACCCGGGTTCAAATGATTCTCCTGCCTCAGCCTCCCAAGTAGCTGGGATTACAGGTGCCTGCCACTGCACCCAGCTAGTTTTTGTATTTTTAGTAGAGATGAGGTTTCACCATGTTGGCCAGGCTGGTCTTGAATTCCTTACCTCAGGTGTGCCACCTGCCTCGGCTTCCCAAAGTGCTGGGATTACAGGCGTGAGCCCCCCGTGCCCAGCCTGGTTCAACTTTTCTAATTTGCTTGGCAGCATGGGGAAGGATGAAGGAATCTATTTGTTATACAGACTTTCTGGATTTGTTTGTTTGTTTGTTTGTTTTTGATGGAGTCTTTGTCGCCCAGGCTGAGATTGCAGTGGTGCGATCTCAGCTCACTGCAACCTCCACCTCCCAGGTTCAGGCGATTCTCCTGCCTCAGCCTCCCAAGTAGCTGGGAACTACAGGCGTGAGCCACCACACCTGGCTAATTTTTTTGTATGTTTAGTAGAGACGGGGTTTTGCCAGGTTGGCCAGGCTGGTCTTGAACTCTTGAGCTCAAGTAATCCGCCTGCCTTGGCCTCCCAGACTTCTGGGATTACAGGCGTGAGCCACAGCGCCAGGCCCAGACTTTCAACCAGTCCTCCTGTTCAGCACCTTCTACACTATCACCCACTCTTCCCGAGGTACCAGGTGTCTCTAATTTCTGAGACATGTTGAATCAGAAGTTCATCTGTGGTGGGAATCTGCTTGCTTCTTCCCACTGCAATGTTTATTTTTTTTACTTTTGTGAAATTATTTATCACTAGTGCATTTGCTTTTTACCTTCCAAAACTTTGTTGACATCTCTCTCTCTCTGCTGTCTCCTTTCCCAATTTTTTTGCTTGTTGTTTGGTTTATGTCTTTATAAAAAAAATCCCTTTGCTGTAATTTTAATGGTGTTTTATGATGGAACATCGATTAATGCATGCAATCTATTATGTTTAAACATGTTATTCAACATATTCATCAGCTTTTCCTTGCCAGTATCCATTCAGACACCATAATGTCTTTACAGTTCATTACTAATACTCCTTTAGAATAGTGTTTTCTAGACTTCTCTAACACCAAGAATCACTTAAAGTGCTTGTTGGATATACAGATTACCAGATCATTCTCCTGGAAAACTTCTGATTATAGTTGGTTTAGATTAGCACCCAGGAATCTTTTTTTTAAAGTGTGTTTGATTTTCAACAAATGCCCTAAATGTATCTTATCTTCAGACAAGTTTGGAAATCCTGCTTTAGAAGGATTCTTTTTAAACCATTAATGCCATCTTACATCTCCATGGCAAACTCTTTAGCCTTCCCCTAATACTGCTTTTGTATTCAGACTTTGTTTTAGCCTGTTTAGCTTTGGTCTGGATTTCTAAATTAGCATGTGTGTCTTTCATCTGATTAACTCCCCTCTTAATATTAAATGCTGGCTGATGGTAATAACTTTGGCCTTGTGTGACTTCATTTTTTTTAGTCAGAGTCTCTAAACCTACTGCTTCCTGGGATGTATAGGGGAGGAAATACTAGTTAGGAACATTGAGCTACTCTGCATCAATTCACTAAGTCCAGGAATCAGTGTTTTTGGTGAAATGGAAAATTGACTCAGGCTTTGAAAACAGATGTCCTAATCATCTGCCTTGGGTTTATGCAGCATCATGTTTGGAGATGTTGAAGCACTGTGAAGTTTGTTTTTAACTTTACAATCAAAAGGACACAATTCTCCCTTTTGTATTATAGATTCCTAGGCCTAGAAAGGAAAAAGGATTGTATCATTTACTGCCAGTCTGTAAAACATCTGGAAATGTGTTTGCAGCTGCTCCTTGGTTGTTGTGAATTGCTTAGAGGTTAAGAGCCAAGTAGTACTTGTCCTAGTAATGTTGCAGAGGCTAACTGTGGTACCCTAGTCTCAGTTCTTGGAAATCTTGTGGCTGTTATTACCTAAAATACAGCTGAGGAGGCCATGTTGGCTCTGACACAGAGTTGATTCGCATTCTAAGATGAGCAGCTCTATAGAAATAGCTGTAATACATTTTTACAACTTCCATTGAAACAGTTTTTTGAAAGGCTAAGGCAGAAGGATTGTTTGAGGTCAGGCGTTTGAGACCAGCCTGAGCAACATAGTGAGATCCTGTCTTTGCAAAAAAGAAAAACAAAACAAAACAAAAAAAAAAACAATTAGCCAGATGTGGTAGTCCCAGCTACTCAGGAGGCTGAGGTGGGAAGATTGCTTGAGCCTGGGAGGTTAAGGCTGCAGTGAGCTGGGATTGTGCAACTTGCACTGCAACCTGGGCTGTAGGGTGAGACCCTTTTTCAAGGAAGAAAGAAAGAAAGAAAAAAAACAGGTTTTTTTTGTTGTTGTTGTTTGTTTGTTTGTTTGAGACGAATCTCGCTCTGTCGCCCAGGCTGGAGTGCAGTGGTGCCATCTTGGCTCACTGCA
>NW_012122154.1:3196871-3200177 GCF_000951035.1 Colobus angolensis palliatus | reverse complement strand
GCCAGGATGGTCTCGATCTCCTGACCTCGTGATCCGCCCGTCTCGGCCTCCCAAAGTGCTGGGATTACAGGCTTGAGCCACCGCGCCCGGCCTATCGGCTTATTTCTTGAAGTGAGTGCAGACACCGTTCCCCAAGGGAACCACCTAGCCCGAGTGCTGTCCGGTTCTTTGTGGTTAGAGCAAATAGCTCTATTGGGCAGCCAGCCTATAGTGGCATCTCACTGGCAGGAGTTGGGACTTTAAAGACTTTTACAGTCTCATTTCTGATCAAATTCTACTCCCCTGCAGTAGTTTTTGGTTTTATAGAACTTTTGGAAAAATTACCCTTTCCTTTCATCATTCCCAGAGCATTGAGAGAAGTATTAAATTACTCCATTATTGACAGAGAGGTTTTGGTCACCCATGTAAGGAGTTCAGAACCAGGCCTTCCCAGTGAGCTGCCGTGCTGGTTTGATTTTTTTTTTTTTTTGAGACAAAGTCTCACTCTGTTATCCAGGCTGGAGTGCAGTGGTGCGTTCTCGGCTCACTGCAACCTCCGCCTCCTGGGTTCAAGCAATTCTCCTGCCTGAGCCTTCCAAGTAACTGGGATTACAGGCGTGCACAACCACACCGGGCTAATTTTTGTATTTTTAGTAGAGACGGGATTTCACCTTGTTGCCCAGACTGGTCTTGAACTCCTGGACTCAAGCCGTCTTCCTGTCTCGGCCTCCCAAAGTGTTGGGATTATAGGCATGAGCCACCACGCCTGGCCTCCTAATCTTATTGGTCACCTTGCTTAGAAGCAGTTCTTCCATGGATTGATTGGTGAGGTTGATTACCCTCTTGAACCTTCCTTGTCATCTGTAAGTTGTACTCATGGTGGCCATCTTCTTTTGGCTTCCATTTTTTGGGGGGAGGGGGTCAAAAAATGGGATTTCCTGAAAATGGCTTTGTGAGGGTATTGTTCTTGAGTTCTGGTTTTAGTCTGATCTGTAAAATGAGGATTACTCACAGACTATAATAGAGGGACAACTATATAGTTTTTGAGTGTTAAGTGTTTGGTGACCTGATAAATGGCTATCAGATTCCAGGGATATGACTATACCAGATGTTGGTAAACTGTGGCCCGTAAGTTAGATCTGGTCTACAGCCTGTTTTCTTATGGCCCATAAACTAAGAATGATTTTTCCTTTTTTTTTCTTTTTTTTTGAGACGGAGTTTCACTCTGTTGCCCAGGCTGGAGGGCAATAGCACGATGTTGGCTCACTGCACCTCTGCCTCCTGGGTTCAAGCAATTCTGTTTCAGCCTCCCAAGTAGCTGGGACCCCGGCACACATCATCATGCCTGGCTAATTTTTGTGTTTTTACTAGACACAGGGTTTCAGCATGTTGGTCAGGCTGGTCTCGAACTCCTGACCTTGGGTGATTCACCCACCCACCTTGGCCTCCCAAAGTGCTGGGATTACGGGCGTGAGGCACTGTGCCCGGCCTGATTTTTACATTTTTGAGAGGTTATAAAAATAAAGAAAATGAGAAGATAAACCACAGACTGGGAGAAAATACTTGCAGAAGATATATCTGTTAAAGGACTGTTATCCAGAATATACAAAGAGCTCTTAAAACTCAACAATAAAAAAGCAAAAACAACCCAATTAAAAATATGGGCCAACCGGGCATGATTGCTCACACCTGTAATCCCAGCTGGGGGGCTGAAGTGAGATGATTGCTTGAGGCCAGGAGTTGGAGACAAGCCTGGGCAATATAGTGAGCACCCATCTCTAATTTTTTTTTTTTTTTGAGACAGAGTTTCGCTGTTGTTGCCCAGGCTGGAGTGCTGTGGCGCAATCTCGGCTCACTGCAACTTCCGCCTCCTGGGTTCAAGTGATTCTGGCACTTCAGCCTCCCGAGTAGCTGGGAGCACCTGCCACCATGCCTGGCTAATTTTTTTTGCAATTTTAGTAGAGATGGGGGTTCCACCGTGTTGGCCAGTCTGGTCTCAAATTCCTGACCTCAAGAGATCCGTCTGCCTCGGCCTCCCAAAGTGCTGGGATTATAGGCGTGAGCCATTGCGCCTAGCCTAAAAAATATTTCTTATTAATTAGAGACAAGTTCTTATTTTGTTACCCAGGCTGGTCTCTAAGCACAGGCGATCCTCCTACCTCAGCCTCTCAAAATGTTGGGATAGCAGGCTTGAGCCATAATGCCCTGCCTGACTCTCTTTCTACCAAACATTTATGTTTCATCTCTGATACTGTTAGGGAGATTTCATTTGATTTGAACTATGGGATCAGAAGAATTCCATTAGGGAGGAGTGTCTGGAATCTTTTTCTTTTGAAGACACAACTGTCTTCTCCTTAGATTATCTGGGAGATAGAGTAGACAAAGCTATTGTGGTTTTTTCAGAGAGGATCCTGAAATTTGTTTTACCTATCTCTGTTTCTTTGTATTGATAAATGGTTTATTAGGATATTAAATAATTAAACATATATTTAAGAAAAAAAGATGATTTTCTTGTTGATGTCTCAGATTCCTATTCATATGACTGATTCTTGTAAGGAAGAACTGGGACCTTAAGATTTTGCTGAGGGAGGGAGGTAACCTGTTTTTTTAAGGTCAGTTTTTTCCCCTTGTGGGATTTTGTTCAGTGCTTTGATACAAAAACTGTAATTTACTCTGTAGTCAAAACTGACATCAAAGGAAAGTACTGTTACCTGAGGCATGAAAATAGAAGACAGCATTAAGATTTAGAATTTTTCTTGATTTTTGTGTCTTTTTAAAATAACTTGCAATTGAAACCTGAGTTTTAGAGCAGCAGAATGCCATTTGAATAAAGGCCCCAGATTGTAGTGGTAACTAGGATACCTCTTAGATAATTTTAAGTGTACCAGAAAAGCAACAACTAAATTGGATTCTTCATTTATCCCATGTAAAAGGTAGTAGTTGGTGTCTTTGTACTAAGGAAGTCTCCTGTTTTTAAAATGTAGGAATATTTGAAGTGAAACATTAGGAAATTGAACAGAAAAATAGGCTTTGTCTTTTTAAAGACGAAGGAAGCATTTTTTTTTTTTTTTTTTGAGATGGATTTTCGCTCTTGTTGCCCAGGCTGGAGTGCAGTGGCACAGTCTTGGCTCACTGCAACCTCCGCCTGCGTCCTGGGTTCAAACAATTCTCCTGCCTCAGCCTCCTGAGTAGCTGGGATTACAGGCATGCGCCACCATGCCCGGCTCATTTTGTGTTTTTAGTAGGGACAGGGTTTCTCCATGTTGGTCAGGCTGGTCTCGAACTCCTGACCTCAGATGATCCGCCTGCCTCGGCCTCCCAAAGTGC
>NW_012122154.1:3189096-3190576 GCF_000951035.1 Colobus angolensis palliatus | reverse complement strand
TTTGAGATGGAGTCTCGCTCTGTTGCCCAGGCTGGAGTGCAGTGGCCAGATCTCAGCTCACTGCAAGCTCCGCCTCCTGGTTTTACGCCATTCTCCTGCCTCGGCCTCCCGAGTAGCTGGGACTACAGGCACCCACCACCATGCTCAGCTAATTTTTTGTGTTTTTAGTAGAGACAGGGTTTCACTGTGTTAGCCAGGATGGTCTCGATCTCCTGACTTCGTGATCCACCCACTTCAGCCTCCCAAAGTGCTGGGATTACAGGCGTAAGCCACCATGCCCAGCCCCAACAATTTTTTTTTAATTAGCTGGGCGTAATGGCACGTGTGCCTGTAGTCCCAGCTACTCGAGAGGCTGAGGTGGGAGGATCGCTGGAGCTCAGGAGTTCTAGGCTGTGGTGAGCCATGATTGTGCCACTGTGCTTCAGCCTGGGCAATGGAGAGAAACCCAGTCTCTTTAAATAAAAAAAGGACAGAAGTCCTAAGTAGACACCTTACCAGAGAAGAAAAACAGATGACAAGTAAGCATATGAAAAGCATATGAAAAGATGTTCAGCATCATAAGTCATTAGGAAATTGCAAATTAAAACAATTGATTTAAACAGATTTACCAAGCTCTGGACTGTATCACAGTGGAACTAGAAGATGAGGTGTTCAGTCTCTTTCAGTTACCATGCCTAGTTCTCTTGTTCTCCTGGGCACTTGTATCTAATGGTAAAGCTGTTCTTATGAATTTCTGTTTCATTTGCAGGTATATGAATGACCTAAAGCTACAAATAAAGACGGAGAGAGAACAGTGCCAACTGGGAGCAGGGCAAGAATGCCAATTCCTCCTCCCCCGCCACCCCCACCTGGCCCTCCTCCACCTCCCACGTTTCATCAGGTAGGTAGTCCTTCCATCAGGCTATCTCAAAACCTTTGAGTAAATAGGTTGATGGTCCTCACATATTATTATTTTTTTTAAACCCCTTTTGGTTAAAATTTCTAGATTTTCCTACCCGTAGCATTCCTATTCTTTAATTCTGTTTTTAACATTCCAGATTGTTATTCCTAGCATTAAAGGATACATAGGGCTTCCTTGTACAAGACATAGTGTATAATCAATGACATGTGGTACAGGAAGGTGGAGAATAAACAAGTCCATCTTCTTCAGCTGGTTCTGATTCCTGAGAGGTCCTCTTAGGACCATAATGGCATGTCTGGTTTCCTTGTCCTGGTTCACTCTAAATGGAGATTTGGACAGGTGGCATTGGAGTAGGAGCTAGTGTTTTCCCCTAAAACTATTTGCTGTATAAAAGTTAGTTTGTTGTTTCTTTGGCATTTTTGAGAAAAGTGGTGAGGAATCTTTTTTTTTTTTTGAGGCAGTCTCGCTTTGTCACCTAGGCTGGAGTGCAGTGGTGCAGTCTCGGCTCACTGCAACCTTCACCTCCTGGGTTCAAGAGATTCTCCTGCCTCACCTCCTAAGTAGCTGGGATTACAGGCA
>NW_012122154.1:3183612-3184795 GCF_000951035.1 Colobus angolensis palliatus | reverse complement strand
GTGTGTGTATGCGTGCACGCATAGGTGTGTATGTGTGTTTATGTGCATATGTTAAGTGTTTTACAGTTGAGAAATTGTACCCTGAAGAGGAAAAGTGACTTGCCTATCTAATTTGTTTCAGAACTAGAACTAGAGTTCAGGTTTACCCACTTCTGTTTGTTTTCATAACCTGTAGTTTTTAGACATTTTGTTTTAAGAATATGTATGAACCGCCTTTTAGATGAAGTTTTGTGTGGAAGCCCAATAAATGAAGCAGATAAAAGCAGAGCTTGGCCGGGCGTGGTAGCTCACACCTGTAATCCCAGCACTCTGGGAGGCTGAGGCAGGTGGATCAGTTGACGTCAGAAGTATGAGACCAGCCTGGCCAACATGGCGAAACCCCATCTCTACTGAAAATACAAAAATTAGCTGGGTGTGGTGGTTGGGCACCAGTAATCCCTGCTTGGGAGGCTGAGGCAGGTAAATCACTTGAACCCCAGAGGCAGAGATTGCACCCAGCCCTTTGGGAGGCTGAGATAAGCAGATCACAAGGTCAGGAGATCGAGACCATCCTGGCCAATGTGGTGAAACCCCATCTCTACTAAAAATACAAAAATTAGCTGTGCGTGGTGGCATTTGCCTGTAATCGCAGCTACTCGAGAGGCTGAGGCAGGAGAATCGCTTGAACTAGGGAGTCAGAGGTTGCACTGAGCTGAGATCACGCCACTGCACTCCAGCTTGGGCAACAGAGTGAGACTCTGTCTCAAAAAAATAAAGCAGAGCTTGTATGGTTATAGTCGGGGTAGAAAGAGGAGGCAGTCAATGAAGGCGTTTAGGTAGGTGGTGATACTTGAGCTGAGTCTTAAACCATGAGTAGAGCTTAGCCAGAAAGAAAGGAGGGAGGGAGGAGGGCACTTGAAACTGAGGAAGCAGCATGTGGAAAGATACTGATTTGGTATTAATTAATTAATGAATGAGACAGGGTCTCACTCTGTTGCCTAGGCTGGAGTGCAGTGGTTGTGATCATAACTCACTGCAGCCTCTAATTCCTGGGCTCAGTGAGCTGCTTGCCTCAGCCTCCTAAGTAGAGGGGACTATATGTGCATGACACTGCACATAGCTAATTAAAAAAAAAATTTTTTTTAGGCGGGGTGCAGTGGCTCATGCTTGTAATCCCAGCACTTGAAACTCTGTCTCAAAAAAA
>NW_012122154.1:3182378-3183510 GCF_000951035.1 Colobus angolensis palliatus | reverse complement strand
GAGTAGCTGGGACTACAGGCGCCCGCCACCTCGCCTGGCTAGTTTTCTTTGTATTTTTTAGTAGAGATGGGGTTTCACCCTGTTAGCCAGGATGGTCCCAATCTCCCGACCTCGCGGTCTATCCGTCTCGGCCTCCCGAAGTGCTGGGATTACAGGCTTGAGCCACCATGCCTGGCCTGTCCAGTTGTTTTCTTAAAATGAATTCCTAGAAGTAGAATTCTTGTGCCACACATTTTCAAGCCTTTTTTTTTTTGAGACGGAGTTTCGCTCTTGTCGCCTAGAGTGCGATGGCACGATCTCAGCTCAGTGCAACCTCTGCCTCCCGGGTTCAAGCGGGTCTCCTGCCTTAGCCTCCCAAGTAGCTGGAACTACAGGCGTGTGCCACTATGCTTGGCTAATTTTATATTTTTAGTAGAGACAGGGTTACATTATGTTGGCCAGGCTGGTCTCAAACTCCTGACCTCAGGTGATCTGCCTGCCTCGGCCTCCTAAAGTGCTGGGATTACAGGCATGAGCCACTGCACCTGGCCTGGACATTTTTAAGGCTTTTGATACATATTGTTAAATTGCTTTCTAGAAAGATTATACCAATTTATCTTATCCTAGGTAGTATAAAAGTTCCCTTTTCCCTGAATCCTTAATGACTACCATAGAGTAGTTATTCATCCCGTGCATTTATTTATTTTTCATTTTTAAATTTTAATTATTTGTTTATTTTTTGAAGCAGAGTCTTGCCCTGTCAGCCAGGCTAGAGTACAGTGGTGTGATCTCGGCTCACTGCAACCTCTGCCTCCCAGGTTCAAACGATTCTTTTGCCTCAGCGTCCCAAGTAACTGAGATTACAGGCATGCACCACCATGCCAGACTAATTTTTGTATTTTTAGTAGAGATGGGGTTTCACCATGTTGGCCAGGCTGGTCTCGAACTCCTGACCTCATAATCCACCCACCTCGGCCTCCAGAAGTGCTGGGATTACAGGTGTGGGCCACTGTGCGGGCCTCGTGCTGATTTGTAAGAAAGCATATAGAGGTTTAGATTATTGCTTGAGGGGATGTGATAGCAGATGCAGCTAGAGATGTAAGCTGAGGATTTAGATTTTTCTTCTGACCATCATGAGGAGTTGTTGAAATAT
>NW_012122154.1:3173034-3180298 GCF_000951035.1 Colobus angolensis palliatus | reverse complement strand
TCTTATCCTCCAGGCAAACACAGAGCAGCCCAAGCTGAGTAGAGATGAGCAGCGGGGTCGAGGCGCCCTCTTACAGGACATTTGCAAAGGGACCAAGCTGAAGAAGGTGACCAACATTAATGATCGGAGTGCTCCCATCCTCGAGAGTGAGTCTGAGCTTCATTTCCTAGTGAACCAGCAGGATCCCAGGAGTGACTTGGAGACTTGGCTGTGTTGTTATTTTTATTGGGGCTTGAGTGGGAGAGTTTTGTCCTGGGATGTGCTTTGGCTCTCTTCTCATTCTTCTGAACCTTAGAAGTTTCTTCTTGACTCTTGGAGAGCATCTCAGGTTTAAGATTACCATCTCACTGGGCGTGGTGGCTCATGCCTGTAAGCCAAGCACTTTGGGAGGTCAAGGTGGAAAGATTGCATGAGCCTAGAAGTTCGAGGCTGCAGTGAGCTGTGATCACGTCACTGCGCCACTGCACTCCAGCCTGGGCAACAGAGCAAGACTCTCTCTCTCAAAAAGGAAAAGAAAAAAAAAGAAGGCTGCCGTCTCTTATTGTAGCTAATACTCATCAGGGCACATCCTTGACTGTCCTTTGAGGATACTGCCACATTCCTAGAAACCTCTTGACTGAAACCAAGGTTGATTTTATGATTGCTACAAGTGTCCGTTCCTGTAGGCCTCTGGAGAGGGCTCACATATTGGTCCCTGATCCGTTAGCCTTCTATCTATCATCTGAGATGTGGAGAGGAGAGTCCAGATAACTATGTTGAACTTTTCTTTTTTTTTTTTTTTTTAGCCTGAGTTTCGCTCTTGTTGCCCAGGCTGGAGTGCAGTGGCGTGGCCTCAGCTCACTGCAACCTCTGCCTCCTGGGTTCAGATGATTCTCGTGCCTCAGCCTCCCAAGTAGCTGGGATTACAGGTGCATGCCACCATGCCTGTCTAATTTTTTTGTATTTTTAGTAGAGACGGGGGTCTCACTGTGTTGGCCAGGCTGGTCTTGAACTCCTGACCTCAGGTGGTCCACCTGCTCGGCCTTCCAAAGTGCTGGGATTACAGGCGTGAGCCACTGTGCTTGGCCCCCCAAACATTTATTTAACCCCCTTATCCCTTTGCCCTAAATAAAGGAAGATCAGCCACTTGTTCGTTTTTTTTTTTTTGAGACGGAGTCTTGCTCTGTCACCCGGGCTGGAGTGCAGTGGCGCGATCTCGGCTCACTGCAAGCTCCACCTCTCGGGTTCACACCATTCTCCTGCCTCAGCCTCCCAAGTAGCTGGGACTACAGGCACCAGCCACCATGACCGGCTGATTTTTTGTATTTCTAGTAGAGACGGGGTTTCACCGTAGTCTCTATCTCCTGACCTCGTGATCCGCCCACCTCGGCCTCCCAAAGTGCTGGGATTACAGGTGTGAGCCACCGTGCCCGGCCTCACTTGCTCTTTCTCTTTCATCACAACAAAGAGTTTCATCCCTACACAAAGCTGTGGAGCAGAGACGCCTAGCTTTCCTTTCTTTTCTGTTCTCTCTTTTTTCTTGAAACAGGGTCTTACTCTATCTGTCGCTCAGGCTGGAGTGCAGTGGTATGATCACGATTCACTGCCACCTCGACCTCCCAGGCTCAATCAATCCTCCCATCTCAGCCTCCCAAGTATATAGGCATGCATCACCATGCCTGGGTAATTTTTGAAATTTTTTGTAGAGACAGGGTCCTACTATATTGCCCAGGCTGCTCTCGAACTCCTGAGCTTAAGTGATCCTCCCATCTTGGCCTCCCAAAATGCTGGGATTAATGACATGAGCCACTGTACCAGGCCTGCTTTTTTAAATAGAAGGGCAAAAACAAGACTGGTTTGTTTGCAAGCGATAGCCCAGACAGAGGAGGGGTTCCCCTCATGATTGACTTGGTCATCATCTGAGAGCATGTGAAATGAAAACCCTACTGGTATGCTTTCCAGAGCCCAAAGGAAGCAGTGGTGGCTATGGCTCTGGAGGAGCTGCCCTGCAGCCCAAGGGAGGTCTGTTCCAAGGAGGAGTGCCGAAGCTTCGACCTGTGGGAGCCAAGGACAGTTCAGGTATCTGATGAGTACTTTCCCAGGATATTTCTCTGGTATGTTAATTTCTGATGTCCCAAGTGGACCATCTCAGGTTGAGGAGTGTGGTAAAGGTCTGGGGCAGAAAGACTTGGGAGCAGGGGAGGAATTATACAGTAGAATACAGCAAAAGCTGAGGGATTAAATGAAAGCGGATGCAACTTAGATAAAGAAAATGTGGTATATATACACTAGAATACTATTTAGCCTTAGAAAAGAAGGAAACTTCTGTAATTTCTGATAATACGGATGAACTTGGAGGACATTATACTAAGTGAAATAAGCCAGGTACAAAAAAACAAATACTGCATGATCTCATTTATCTGTGGGATCTGAAACAGTTGAACTCATTGATAGAAGTAGAGAGTGAAATGTTGGTTACTAGAGGCTGGGGGCACTAGGTGTTGGGATGGGGAAAGGGGAGATGTTGGTCAAAGGGTACAAAGTTTCAGTTAGACAGGAGGGATAAGTTTTAGCGATCTATTGCAGCAGTCCCCAGTCTTTTAGGCACCAGAAACTGGTTTCATGGAAGACAATTTTTCCATGGATGGTGGGTGGGGGATGGTTTCGGGATGAAGCTGTTCCACCTTAGATCATCAGGCATTAGTTAGATTCTCATAAGGGGCATGCAACCTAGATCCCTCACATGGGCGGTTCACAGTGGAGTTCGCCTTCCTATGAGAATCTAATGCTGCTGCTGTTCTGACAGGAGGCGGAGCTCAGGCAGTAATGCTTGCTCTCTCACCTTCTGTGTGCCCCGTTCCTAACAGGCCACTGACCTGTACAGGTGTGTGGCCCCAGGGGTTGGCGACCCCGATTATACTTCATGTATATTTGAAAATTGCGAAAAGAGTTTTATTTTATTTTATTTTTTTATTCTTTTCTTTTTTTTCCTGCTGAGATGGAGTCTTGCTCTGGCCCAGCCTGGAGTGCAGTGGCGCCATCTCGGCTCACTGCAACTTCCCCCTCCTGGGTTCAAGCCATTCTCCTGCCTCAGCCTCCCAAGTAGGTGGGATTATAGGCACAGGCCACCACACCTGGCTAATTTTTGTAGTTTTAGTAGAGATGGGGTTTCGCCATGTTGGCCAGGCTGGTCTCAAACTCCTGACCTCGAGTGATCTGTCCGCCTTGGCCTCCCAAAGTGCTGGGATTACAGGCATGAGCCACTGCGCCTGTTGTAGAGTAGATTTTAAGTGTTTTCACCATAAAAAGAAAAATAGGTGATGGATATGTTAGTTTGATTTAATCATTCCACAATGTATACATTTAATAAGGCATTGTATCCCATAAATACATAAAAGTATTACTTGTCAAAAATAAAGTAAAATTTAAAAATAAATAACAATGTATCCTGAGCCTGAAACCATATTAAAACCTAGAACTAGGCCGGACATGGTGGCTCACTCCTGTAATCCCAGCACTTTGGGAGGCCGAGGTGGGTGGATCACCTGAGATTAGAATTTCGAGACCAGCCTGGCCAACATGGTGAAACCCCGTCTCTACTAAAAATATAAAAATTAGCCCGATGTGGTGGCGCGTGCCTGTAATCCCAGCTACTCAGGGGTCTGAGGCAGGAGAATCACTTGAACCCATGAGGCAGAGGTTGCAGTGAGCTGAGATCGTGCCATTGCCCTCCAGCCTGGGCAACAACAGCAAAACTTCATCACAAAAAAAAAAAAGCAAAAACCCAGAACTATGCAAGTCCTTTCCCTGCTGCCATGCAGGTTGCACTAAGGAGCTGAGTGAAGTAGAGATACTGACCAGTATCTGTCTAGCTCCATTGACCCCATGTTTGTGTATTTGTAGAGAACCTAGCTGGTAAGCCGACCCTGCAAGTTCCCAGTTCTCGAGCTGCCGCCCCAAGGCCTCCAGTATCTGCAGCCAGCGGGCGTCCTCAGGATGATACAGACAGCAGCCGGGCCTCACTCCCAGAACTGCCCCGGATGCAGAGACCCTCTTTACCGGACCTCTCTCGGCCTAATACCACCAGCAGTACGGGCATGAAGCACAGCTCCTCTGCCCCTCCCCCGCCACCCCCAGGGCGGCGTGCCAACGCACCCCCCACACCTCTGCCTATGCACAGCAACAAAGCCCCCGCCTACAACAGAGAGAAACCCTTGCCGCCGACGCCTGGACAGAGGCTTCACCCTGGTCGAGAGGGACCTCCTGCTCCACCCCCAGTCAAACCACCTCCTTCCCCTGTGAATATCAGAACGGGACCAAGTGGCCAGTCTCTGGCTCCTCCTCCTCCGCCTTACCGCCAGCCTCCTGGGGTCCCCAATGGACCCTCTAGCCCCACTAATGAGTCAGCCCCTGAGCTGCCACAGAGACACAATTCTTTGCATAGGAAGACACCAGGGCCTGTCAGAGGCCTAGCACCTCCTCCACCCACCTCAGCCTCCCCCTCTTTACTGAGTAATAGGCCACCTCCCCCAGCCCGAGACCCTCCCAGTCGGGGAGCAGGTAAGTGCTTGGAAGCACCTTTTTCCCTATTGTGCTGTGAATTGATTTTATCTTTTCCCCAGAGCACTCCTTGAAGACAGTAATTCATTTATTCATTCAGTGGGTTTATTGAGTACCTTTTTATGCGTCAGATCTGTTGGTAGGGAAATAGCAATAAATAGAAAAGACAAAAAGTTCCTGTTTTGGACAATCAAACCAGTAAGATATGTAAATACATAGTATGTAGTATGCTTTAGAGAATTACAAAGCAGAGGAGAGGAATAAGATGTACTGGGGCGGAGGTCGGATGATGATAACTTAAATTGGAGCAGTAGTGAGAGAGTCAAGACAGTCCTTACTGATAAGGTGAAAATTTGACAAGGACCTGAAGAAAGTGACGAGTAAGCTTAGTAGTTTTCTAGGAGAACAGCTGTTGCAGGCAGTGGGAACAACAAATGCAGAGGCCGTAAGGCAGAAGTATTCTTGAAACATTTTGGGAATAGCAAGGGGGCTTTTGTGGCAAGACTAGAAAGACTGATGGGGGGAGGGAAGAGTGGTAGTACTTAGAGGTTGGAAAGCTGAAGCTGCAGGGGAGAACACTGCAGGACTTTGCAAAGACCTTGAATTTAACTTTGTGAGATGGGAAGCCACTGGAGGGTTTTAAACAGAGAAGTAGCATGATTTGACTCACCTTTTAAAAAAGATCACTAGCTCGTATGTTGATAACAGACTGCAGTAGGACAAAGGTGACAAAAGGAGACCAGTTACTGGGCTGTTGCAGTAAATGGCCAGATGGTTAGGACTACTGCGAATTTGTGGGAAGATAGGTGTTTGGTTTGAGACAAGTTTGAGATGCCTGTTAGGTACTCAAGAAGAGATAATGAATTGGTACTTGGCTATCAGACTCCAAAGTTGAGGGAAGAGGTCTCGGCTAGAGAGACACATTTGAATGGTATTGAAAACCACATGCTAGATGAAGTCACCTAAGGAGTGAGTATGGATAAGAAGAGTCCTAGGAGACTGAGGCAGGAGAATTGCTTGAACTCAGGAGGCAGAGGTTGCAGTGAGCCAAGATTACGCCACTGCACTCCAGCCTGGGTGACAGAGTGACACTCCGTTTCAAAAAAAAAGATGAGGGCTAAGCGCCCTTGCCCTCCTACATTAGAGGCAAGAGAGATAAAGAATACCCAGTGGAGGAAACAGAAAAGCTTCTAGTGAGGATGGAAGGAGAAAAACCAAGAATGTGATGGAGAAACTCCAAAGAGTAAGTGGTCAGCTGTGCCCAGTGCTGCAGATGGGTCGGGTAAGTTAAAGGCCAAGAACTGGCATTGGTCTTAGTATCATGGGACCCTTTGGAGTAGTCTCAGTGGAGTGGTGGAGGGCGAAAGTGAAAGCTTAATTGGAGTGGGTTCAAGAATGCAGGAATAGGAGGAGAGAATTTGGAGATAGCAATATAGAAATCTCTTAAAAGAGTTTGCTGTAAAGTCCAGGAGAGAGGGGTGAAGATAAGTGAAGTGAATGTTGGAGGAAGATGTGGGGTTGAGAGTTGTTTTTTTCCCATCCCAAGATGGGAGACCTATTTGTATGCTGATGGAATGAGTAGCATGAAACTTAGGAGAGAGGGAAAAAATTGAATCAGAGGAGAGGGAACAGATTGCCTGAATAATGACCTTAGGAGGCCAGAGGAGAGGGAATGTGATCCACAGGTAAAAGGCTGGCCTTAGATAGAAATGTGGTTCTTCCACAGTAACAAGAGGGGAGGCAGAGCATATAGGCTTAGAAGCAAATGGGTAGATGGGTGTAGTGGTAGAAGCAAGTGGAAAGTTTATTCTAATTTGCTTCTGTTTTCTCAGTGAAATGGAAAGCAAGAGCATCAGCTGTGATTGAGGCGAGGGAAGGAGAAGGCGAGTTGAGGAGAGAGAAGTGGCATGAAATGGTCATCTGGAGCATGGGAGTATGGGTGGATTAGGGAAATGTGCTCAGATAGGCAACCACGCGAAGGGCCCACTTGAGATTATGGGCCATACATTTCATGTGAGATTAATTAGTCTCGTGTGTTCAGCTGTGATTTGCAGGTACAAAATAAGAGTAGAGCTCTGTTTAACCAGTGTTAGCATGTTTTAGGCATGTGCGACTCTAAGGGAGAGTGAGGCAGGAAGGAAAGGGTGTATGTGAGGGAGTGATTGCAATAATGGAGCCTAAGCTGGGTGAGGAGGGAATTCAGGAACCCTGGAAAAAGAAGAGATTGTGTAATCTCCTTATAATTAGCATAACTGAAATTTTAGAGGGAGGGGAGACCATGACAGCTCTCTGGGGCCTTATTGGACCTGGGAATTTTGGCTCCCATATCCTTGTATCATTAGACTTTGAGATATAAACAGCTTCTGTTTATATCTCCACAAACAGCTTCTTAGCCTTTATTTATTTATTTGTTTATTTGTGTTTTGAGACAGAGTCTTGCTCTGTCGTCCAGGCTGGAGTGCAGTGGTGCGATCTCTGCTCACTGCAACCTCTGCCTCCTAGGTTCAAGTGATTGTTGTGTTTCAGCCTCCCAAGTAGCTGGAATTACAGGCAAGTGCCACCATACCTGGCTAATTTTTGTATTTTTAGTAGAGACAGGTTTTCACCATGTTGGCCAGGCTGGTCTCAAACTCCTGACCTCAAGTGAGCCGCTGCGCCCAGCCCTTAGCTTTTATTTTATTTTATTTTTTTATTTTTATTTTTATTTTTATTTTTTTATTTTTAT
>NW_012122154.1:3170376-3172258 GCF_000951035.1 Colobus angolensis palliatus | reverse complement strand
GCCTGGCATGATGGTGCATGCCTGTAGTCCCAGCTACTCGAGAGGCTGAGGTGGGAAGACCACTTGAGCCTGGGAGGTGGAGGTTGCAGTGAGCCGTGATAGTGCCACTGCACTTCAGCCTGGGCAACACAGCAAGACCTTGCCTCAAAGGAAAAAAAAAAATGGTAAAGGTTATATCATTAAGTAACAAGGCATTAAAAGCCTGTTAACCTGTGTGCAGCTGCTTTATTTGGTACACACAGATTTGTACTCTGGCAGCTGGCCATCTAACATAGGGCAGCCAAACAGTGGCCTGCTGCATTCCTGATCCCATATCTCCCTAGCTTTAGCCATAAGGAGGTAGTCCTAAGGTGGACCTTGATTCTGTAAAGTTCAGGTTTGACTTTTTTTTTTTAACTCAGGGATTTTACAAAAGACTCTTTGTCTGAGCAAAGCTCATATCTTTCTGACCTCATTCAGGAATAGAAGAAGAGAAAAATGCAATTTCCGTGGGTTGAGCTGAGTACGTTTAAATGTCTGCAGGCTTTCTTGCTTCCCACTTTTCCATTCTTTCTCTGTGATAGCTAGGGCTACAGGGGTGTTGCCACCATGTCTGGCTCATTAAATTTTTTTTTTTTTTAAGATGAGGTCTGTGTTGCCCAGGCTGGACTCAAACTCTTGGGCTCAAGCCATCTTCCCACCTTGGCCTCCCGAAGCCCTGGGATTACAGATGTGAGCAATTGTACCCGGCTAGCGCAGCAATTCTTAAGAGTGATAAACCGGAAAAAAATTGAGGTATTTTAGTCAGAGATCATTTGAGTATTACCTCGATTTGTTGTGTGACATTGGACAGATCACTGATTCTCTCTTTTGTCATCTGTAAAATGTACATTTGAAAAGTACAGTGGGGGTAAGGCACAGAGGCTCACACCTGTAATCCTAGTGCTTTGGGAGGCTAAGGCAGGAGGATCGCTTGAGACTGGGAGTTCAAGACCAGCCTCGGCAACATGGTGAAACCCCATTTCTACAAAAAATAAAAAAAGTAGGCCGGGTGCAGTGGCTCACGCCTGTAATCTTAGCATTTTGGGAGGCTGAGACAGGCAGATCACCTGAGGTCGGGAGTTCAAGACCAGCCTGGCCAACATGGTGAAACCCCGTCTGTCTAGTAAAATACAAAAATTAGCCGGGCATGATGGCGGGTGCCTGTAATCCCAGCTACTCAAGAGGCTGAGATAGGAGAATCGCTTGAACCCGGGAGATTGTGGTTGCAGTGAACTGAGATTGCACCACTGCATTCCAGCATGGGTGGCTGAGTGAGACTCTGTCTCAAAAAATAATAATAAATAAAAATAAATTTTAAAAACCTAGCCAGGCATGGCAGCATGTGCCTGTGGTCCCAGCTACTTGGGAGGCTAGGATGGGAGGATCACTTGAACCCAGGAGGCAGAGGCTGCAGAGAGTTGAGATCACACCACTGCACTCCAGCCTAGGCAGCACAGCAAGACCCTGTCTCAAAAAAAAATCCTAAAAACACAAAAACTAGTATTATTGGTTCATAGAGTTTGTTTCAAGAATTTTTTCTTTGCAGAGTAAAACACTGTCCATTTTTAAGGGAATTAAAAAAAATTGAAACCATCGTACTTTTCTCAAAATTAGGGTTAATCTTGGATTACAAAAGGCTGTCTCGCATCCCAGGACTTCTTTTGCAAATTGTTTTTTAGGGACTGGAGTTCTGGCTCTGTCACTTGAAACAGTCTTAAAACTGGATCTGGGGCCGGGTGCGGTGGCTCATGCCTGTAATCCCAGCACTTTGGGAGGCTGAGGCGGGCGGATCACGAGGTCAGGAGATCGAGACCATCCTGGTGAACACGGTGAAACCCCGTCTCTACTAAAAATACAAAAA
>NW_012122154.1:3164990-3166554 GCF_000951035.1 Colobus angolensis palliatus | reverse complement strand
AAAATTAGCCGAGCGTGGTGGCGGTACCCATAGTCCCAGCTACTTGGGAGGCTAAGGCAGGAGAATGGCATGAACCTGGGAGGCGGAGCTTGCAGTGAGCCAAGATCATGCCACCACACTCCAGGCTGGGCAACAGAGTGAGACTCCGTCTCAAAAAAAAAAAAAAAGAAAAAGGCTCAGAGATCTGCTGGGAGGTATAAGATTTCTCTTTAATTATTGCATCTAGTGTCCCCTGTTTCTACTTGAACAAAACTTGGAAACAGGAAGAGTTGACATTCTGAGTGTGTCTTATGGGAAGCAAAAACATTTATTGCGCTTATTGTGCCAGCTTGTGTGTGTGTGTGTGTGTGTGTGTGTGTGTGTGTTCCATTACCGTGTTACATGCTTAGCTATAGTCACTACAGAAATTCTGACATTAATCAGGAGGAATAAGAAGACACTCTTCTTCAAGACAGTCTTGCTTTGTCATCCAGGCTGGAGTGCAGTGGTGTGATGTTGGCTTATTGCAACCTCCACCTCCCAGATTCAAGCTCCTCCCACCTCAGGCTCCAGAATATCTGGGATTGCAGGCATGCGCCACCATGCTTGGCTAATTTTTGTACCTTTTTTAAAAATTAGAGGTGAGGTTTCATCATGTTGCCCGGGCTGATCTCGAACTCCTGGCATCAAGCGTTCTGCCTGCCTCAGCCTCCCAGAGTGCTGGGATTACAGACGTGAGCTACTGTGCCCGGCCAAGATACCGTTTTATTACTAAAAACAGTTTTGTCTGTTAAGCTGAGTAGTCTCTTCACGTACTATTTAGGTAACAACTATTTATCGGGCCTCGTGCTGTGACACATGCCTATAATCCCAGCCCTTTGCTGAGGCTGGAGCATTACTTGATCCCAGGAGTTTGAAGCTGCAGTGAGCTATGATTCCACCACTGCACTTCAACCTGGGTGACACAGTGAGACCCTGTCTCTAAAAAAAAAAGAACATGGCCCAGATACCAAAAGATGCACTTCCAAGCCACTGAATTGTAAATCTGGTTGGAAAGATACTATGCAGAATACTGGGAGTTATGAAGAGCAGTGTGGGAGAGTAGAAAGAGCAGACATGTGCCTTGCCTGTTTTTATTTGATCTGCGACCTTAAACAAATAACCTGAGTCCCAGTTTTCTCATTTGTGAAATGGGGATAATACTACATTCTTTACAGGTGTGCCTATAAGACTTTTTAAAGATTTAATACACCTAAAATGCCTGGAACATAATAGATACCCAATAAATGGTAGCTGCTATTATTGTTAGTTAATACAGAGCATAGGAGTAAGACAACTTAAACACATTAGAATCTATTGTATTCCAGTCATATTGCCATGTCTTCACACATGCTTTTGACGTTACCTTCTACTTGGTGGCAAATTTTCATCTTTTAAGAGTGAATTTGATTTTTGGAAATGACCAAAAAGCAGATTCAGACACAGGTATGAATATTTTCTTTTTTTTTTTGAGGCAGAGTTTTGCTCTTGTTGCCCAGGCTGGAGTGCAATGGCACAATCTCGGCTCACTGCAACCTCCGCCTCC
>NW_012122154.1:3162516-3164940 GCF_000951035.1 Colobus angolensis palliatus | reverse complement strand
GCTCAAGCAATTCTCCTGCCTCAGCCTCCCGAGTAGCTGGGATTACAGGCATGCGCCACCACTCCCGGCTAATTTTTGTATTTTTAGTAGAGACTGGGTTTCTCCATGTTGATTAGGCTGGTCTTGAATTCCCAACCTCAGGTGATCCTCCCGCCTCGACCTCCCAAAGTGCTGGGATTACAGGTGTGAGCCACCACGCCCGGCATAGGTATGAATATTTTCATTGGTGGTGGGGCGACCTCAGAAATGAAATGTGACCATCATATAATAGTGTTTATAGCTCTGTCTGATAAAACTTGCTTTGGAGGCAGTTCCAAAATAGGTGTTTGCAATGTTTGAGCAATGAGACTGTTACTGGACATTTGTAACTTCCCACAATGAATCTGCTGTGTATATTTTGAAAGTCGCTCATTGATATTAGAGTAAGTGACATAGCCTGTATATGCTGTGGGAGAGCAGAGGTGGAGGGACTCGGAAGAAAATGGATTGCTTTGGGAAAGCCTTGAGAAGATGGGCCTTGGATTGAACCTTGAAGGGCAGGGAGGATTTGGTAGTAAGGGAAGGGGGGATATCAGAATATTGTGAGGGGAGTCACAAGAGCAAAGCATGTAATTCAGTTTATTCAGCAGACATTGATTGAACACCTGCTGTGTGCTGTACTTGGGAACCCAGAAGGAGGAACTGCTCTGACATCAAGGGGTACACAGTATACTGGGGGAAGAGTACACAGAAGAAATTATTGTAACAGTCTATTCAAGTGGTAGGTACGTACAAGCTGCAGTGGAAGTGCAGAAGAGGGCTCCTGACCTAGCCTAGCAATAAGAAGGGAAGAAGAGAAACCAAACTCAGGCTGATAGGCATGGTAGGTTAGTATGTAAGCAAAGGCTTTGAGACTTTATTTATTTATTTACTTATGTATTTGAGATGGAGTCTTGCTCTGTTGCCCAGGCTGGAGTGCAGTGGCACAATCTGGGCTCACTGCAACCTCCACCTCCCAGGTTCAAATGATTCTTGTGCTTCAGCCTCCTGAGAAGCTGGGACTACAGGCACACGCCACCACACTGGGCTAATTTTTTGTATTTTTAGTAGAGATGGGGTTTCATCATGTTGCCCAGGCTGGTCTCAAACTGCTGAGCTCAGGCAATTCCTCCCACCTTGGCCTCCCAGCGTGCTAGGATTATAGACGTGAGCCATCATACCCAGCCACGGTTTCAGACTTTATGATTTAGGCAGTGCAAAGGCTTTGAAAAAATTGGATCAAGTTTTTAGGGAGATTAGTGAGTTGGTGTTATGCAAAATGAATTTGGAGGGGTAATAGACGAAGCAAGGAGAACATTCAGAAGGCTTTTGCAGTGAAACAGGCTAAATATAAGGAAGACCTGAATTAGAATTGTGGAGGAAGGCCTGGAAAAGCAGAAAAAAAATCAAGAACAGATAGGGTTCTTGACTGACTGGTACGAAATGTAAAAAGGCCATACATTTATTCTGAATATTGGTATCTGGAAGAATGGTGATGTTATTCAAGTAATAAGGACAAAGGGGAACCAGGCACTGTGAGCCTCTGTGGGACGTGTTATTCTTTTAGCTCATGTGTTTCAAGTCATTCTACCGCTTGCCATCTCCACATCCAAACCTAACTACTTTGGATTTTAATTGCAGCTCCTCCACCCCCACCACCCGTGATCCGAAATGGTGCCCGGGATGCTCCCCCTCCCCCACCACCATACCGAATGCATGGGTCAGAACCCCCTAGCCGAGGAAAGCCCCCACCTCCACCCTCAAGGACGCCAGCTGGGCCACCCCCTCCTCCTCCGCCACCCCTGAGGAATGGCCACAGAGATTCTATCACCACTGTCCGGTCTTTCTTGGGTGAGTAGCTAGCTATCTGTAGTCTCATGGTTCCTGCGGTGACTTCACCCACTCCACTGCCATGGCTGCCAGATGGCCACCGTAGAGCGGGAATGGCCACATGGGATCCTTTGTTCACAATAGTTCTCCTCCTGACTTTATCCTCAGACTTAATGGGCTGTGTTCATTGACTTCCTTATCTTGATGTGAATTCTAAGCATGGATGCTTTGGAATAGATTGAAGTAAGATCAGCAAGTGTTGTGCTAGCTTAACTCTAAAGCCACTCCAAAGATCAGTTTCTGTAGCTCGCTTTTAGGTCAGAGACTCTGTATCTTCTTTAGGATTATTCGGACAGGACTTACGTATTCTCCTAGGAAGGAGTGTTCCTTTCTAGCTCTTCAAAAACAAAACATTTGATTGTTCTTGGAATTACTTTTTTAAATTATTTTTTATAGAGACCAGGTCTCACTTGTTGCCCAGGCTGCTGTCAAACTCCTGGGCTCAAGCAGTCCTCCAACCTCGGCCTCCCAAAGTGCTGGGATTACACATGTGAGCCATCACACCCAGCCTCACAG
>NW_012122154.1:3153621-3161550 GCF_000951035.1 Colobus angolensis palliatus | reverse complement strand
CCACCATCAAAACCACATGCAAAAAAAAAAAAAAAAAAAATGAAACCCAAAACATACACGTTAATCCAAAGCCACTAACTAGCAGTGTTATTTTGAGGAAGCCACGTTACTCCTTGGGGCCTCACTTCCCTTATTTTGTAAAATTAGGTTGACTAGATGAGAAGTGTTTCAGATTAACTTTTCCAAGATTATAAATGTTGGGGGGCTCTACCTAAGAGATTCCAATTCCTTGGTTATGGGATGTAACCCTAAGTAAAGGTTGTCCAAAGGCTATTGTTAGACCCCTCTGTTGAGGACCCCTGGAAAAAATCTCTGAAAGGTCCCTTGCAGGCCTAACACTCTAGATTCTTTTTTTTTTTTTTTCTTTGAGATAGCATCTTGCTTTGTCATCCAGGCTGGAGTGCAGTAGCACAATCACGGCTCACTGCAGTCTTCACCTCCCAAGCTCAAGCAATCCTCCCATCTCTCAGCTTTCCAAGTAGCTGGGACCAGAGGTGTGCATCACCATGCTTGGCTAATTTTGTATTTTTTTTGTAGGGATGAGGTTTTGCCATGTTGCCCAGACTGGTCTCGAACTCCTGAGCTCAAGCTACATGCCCACCTCGGCCTCCCAAAGTGCTGGGATTACAGGCATGAGCCACCATGCCCAGCTTCTAGATTCTTTAATGGTTGCTGTCTTTACCCCCTGTCCTCCATGTTCTAGTCTATTCCTATTAGGCATGCCAGGGTTTTTGCTTTAAAGATATATCCTTATTGTAGAAACCTTTGGGATGTGATCAAGCCACACTTATAGAAAATTTGAGCCTTCTTGTGGAGGGGCCATAGAAAATAGGAGTAGAAGCCATGTTGGCTGTCCCAGCTATGTAAGTGAAGGTAACATGGGCTGAAAGGGAATTATCTGCCCAAATCTCTCACTAGCCATAGACAAATATTCCCATTTTAAATTAATTTCTACCAATTTCTGGATTTAGATCAGTTGTTTTGCCATCATGACAGTCCGTAAGGTGTTATTAAAACACAGAATCGGCTGGGCCTGGTGGCTCACACCTGTAATCCCAGCACTTTGGGAGGCCGAGGAAGGTGGATCACTTGAGGTCAGAAGTTCAAGGCTAGCCTGGCCAACATGGTGAAACCCTGTCTCTACTAAAATTACAAAAATTAGCCAGGTGTGGTGGTACATGCCTGTAATCCCAGTGATGCTGGGCAGGAGAATCGCTTGAACCTGGGAGGCGGAGGTTGCAGTGAGCCAAGATCACGCCACTGCACCCCAGCCTGGGCAACAGAGTGAGACTCCGTCTCAAAAAAAAAATTTCTTTCTGCTTATTCAGAAAGAATTATATTTCTTCCTGCTACCATGCAAACAACTGGGCTCCTGTCCTGTTCTGTGCCTGACTTGATGGCAAGGTTTAAAGAATCGGCTCAGGCTAGGCACAGTGGCTCACACCTGTAATCCCAGCATTTTGGGAGGTCAGGTGGGCAGATTGAGCTCAGGAGTTCGAGACTAGCCTGGGCAATATGGTGAAACCCCGTCTCTACTAAAAATACCAAAAACTAGCCAGGCAAGGTGGTCGGCACCACTGCACTCCAGTCTGGGTGACAGAGTGAGACTCTTAAAAAAATATATATATAAAGAATGAGCTCAAAGATGCACTTACTTAGTACAGAGAGGTTTCGAATACGTGCCCTGTGCATGCAAGGCGCGTGGGGTGATGCTGCTGCTGTTCTCAGGGTCGTTAGTTTGGTGGTGCAGTAGGTCCTCACGGTACCTCAGAATGCCTGAGAGATTAGTAAGTGGGAAGGGTTGAAGTGGTCAGAGGCCTTGGGAGCACAAGCAAGGATGATAGGAATTAATACTCTGTTCTTTTCGCAGATGATTTTGAGTCAAAGTATTCCTTCCATCCAGTAGAAGACTTTCCTGCTCCAGAAGAATATAAACACTTTCAGAGGATATATCCCAGCAAAACAAACCGAGGTGAGAATAATAAAAAGGTTTTTCCATAATTGCATAAAATGTAGAATTTGTGTGTTTTCTTAAGTTAAAATTTGCTCCTCGCTGGACGCAGTGGCTCACACCTATAATCCCAGCACTTTGGGAGGCCGAGGTGGACGGATCACAAGGTCAGGAATTCGAGACCAGCCTGACCAACATAGTGAAATCCTGTCTCTACTAAAAATACAAAATCAGTCTGGGCGCAGTGGCTCACGCCTGTAATCCCAGCACTTTGGGAGGCTGAGGCAGGCGGATCATGAGGTCAGGAGATCAAGACCATCCTGGCTAACACAGTGAAACCCCATCTCTACTAAAAATACAAAAAATTAGCCAGGTGTGGTGGCGGGCGCCTGTAGTCTCAGCTACTCAGGAGGCCAAGGCAGGAAAACTGTTTAAACCCAGGAGGCGGAGGTTGCATTGAGCCGAGATCACGCTACTGTACTCTAGCCTGGGTGACAGAGGGAGACTCCATCTCAAAAAAAAAAAAGAAAAAAAAATTGCTTCTCGTCATCTTCATTGACTTTTTTTTTTTTTTGAGATGGAGTCTCCCTCTCATCGCCCAGGCTGGAGTGCAGTGGTGCCATCTTGGCTCACCCCAACCTCTGCCTCCCAGGTTCAAGTGATTCTCCTGCCTAAGCCTCCCAAGTAGCTAGGATTATAGGCGTGTGCCACCATGCCCGGATTATTTTTGTACTTTTAGTAGAGACTGGGTTTTGCCTTGTTGGCCAGGCTGGTCTCAAACTCCTGACCTCAGGTGATCCACCTGCCTCGGCCTCCCAAAGTGCTAGGATTACAGGCGTGAGCCACTGTACCTGGCCTCTCATCTTCATTTTCTTAAGCAAAACAACAATAAAACTTAGTCCCCAGATTTTAAAGATGAGCTTAAAGAGCCTGTCTCTCATTTTAGAAATGTGTGGGTTGTTCCGATTCTGGTGGGTGACCTGTATGTGTGTGGTTTTTATTTTGTTTTTTTTTCAGCTGCCCGTGGAGCCCCACCTCTGCCACCCATTCTCAGGTGAAGCCTGGCTTGGTCCTGTTCCTCAGGAAAAGGATGGACCTTCTCTATTCTCAGATGGTCCCTTCCATTCCCCTGAAACCCGCATGAGAGCTCCTAACATGTTTCTCCAATGCAACCAACCCCTAGACTCCAAGTGTCCTCCCAGCTCACCTCCATCTATGCATCTCGTCTCTGGATTTGGTGATCAGACTCTTTATATTGACAGTAGGATCTCAAACCCTGCATCCATCCTTCCTCCAGCAAGCCCTGCTAGCCACATGAGGAACAAGTTTCCGTGTCTCCTGCCTTCCTCTTGGGGAAAGGTGCCTTGTTGTGATGAATTAACTCACTGTTGGGGCAGGGTGGGGAATGGTACTCCTTCCTTCTCCTGTCCACGGTGGGGGAAGCTTGGCAGGTATATTATATTTCATCATTTAGGAGGCTGACATGACCAGGACTTATGGGTGGGAGGGGAGCATTTTTAGTGAAGCAAGAAAGGAGTTTGCCAAGAAGTGATCTGTTTTAAAGGTCATATTTGGAGAAAAGGCAAGGAATTGGGTCTGCTTTATTTTAGGGGTATTTTGTTTTTGTTCTCACCTGCTGCCCGCCCCCACCACCCCAGGGATAAATTGGATATAAACATTAAATACTAATCAGTTGAACTTAACATTTAATAAAAAGAGAGGGTAAAATAAACAGGACCATTTTAGAACTAGTCAGTTCTCTGCAGCAAAGGGACCAGGAGCCATTTGAACCCTCTGGGATCCCTCACCCCACTGCTTCACGGTGCTAGGCTGAGGGATGTGTTTCCTCCCCCTTACTGCCCATGCCCTCGAAGGAAAAGTCACTTTTTGTGGAGGGCATCATTCATTCCTGATTCACAAACCCCAAAAACCTCTGGTGGGAGATAGGAAGACAGGGCATGGGCCTAGGCCTTAACCTCAGTCTTAAGTCTGCCTCAGTCTTTTCTGACTGGCCCTGAAGTTGTCAGTGGCTCTTTCTGTCCTTCAGTCCCTGGAAGGTGCTCCAGGATAACAAAGAAGGGCAGGTTGAAGCCCCTCCTGGAAGGAGCTGGCTTTGTGGCGCTGCAAAGGACTTTTAAGTCCTGCCTGTACTGAAGTTCACAGCCCACCTGACTGAGCAGACTCTTCCTGTTCCTTTCTCTACCACCCTTGCCTTCCCAGGACTGCACGATTTAACACAGCAGAGTACAGAAGGGTGAAGAAGTGAGCAGGGGCTTATGAAGATATTCAGATACTCCTCTATGCCAGGAAGCACAAAGACTTTGTTGAGTTTTGCCTCAGTTCAGTAGATCTTCCTTGGCAGCCAGCCGTAGGTTATTTCTTTGTCTTTCAGGTCCTAAAGAGCACAGAGAAAAATGGAGGTCCCCAGTCTAGGTAGGAACTGTCGTTGGCTGATTGGATGAGGACTTCTTTTTTTCCAACAGCAGGATGGGGCTTCTGGGCTCGACACACCAGATGCTTTGGTTTTCTACAACTGTTGCTACATGTAGAGGCTGTTCAGAGCGTGGCATGAGAGCAAGGAGACCATGGCTACTCTTTGAAATGGATGGGGAAAATTAGCTTAAAAATTTAATCACACACATCACAGGCTTAAACTGTGTTAGGGACCTTTCCAGTTGATTGGATCCCAGGCTAGAGATCTGTGCATGGTGGCAGGTGAAACCCAAGTCTCCCCAGTGCTAGGTGAGGGAGGGCTCAGCAGGGGTAATGTGTATGGGGTCTGCTGTCCTTTGCCATCCCCTAGACCACATTAACTCTGGGACAGACCATGATTAGGTCTGTCATCAAACTTTTCCTAATAATTTTTTATGTATCATTCTTTTTTCTAATCTGTTAGCAGTTATCTCCCAGAAGTATCCCTAGCATCCTGAAGTAAACAGAACTGCTGGACGTGGTGGCTTACGCCTGTAATCTCAGCAATCTGGGAGGCCAAGGTGGGCGGATCACCTGAGGTCAGAAGTTCGAGACCAGCCTGTCCAACATGGCGAAACCCTGTCTCTACTAAAAATACAAAAATTAGCTGGGCGTGATGGCACGTGCCTGTAGTCCCAGCTGCTGGGGAGGCTGAGGCATGAGAATCGCTTGAACCCAGGAGGCGGAGGTTGCAGTGAGTGGAGATGGCGCCACTGCGCTCCAGCCTGGGTGACAGAGTGAAACTCCGTCTCAAAAAACAAACAGAAAAAAACAAACAGAACTGAGAGAGGGATTGCTAGTGGAGGGAAAAGGAGAGAGTACAAGAGTTCATACTGCAGCAGAGTTCCAGGGCAGATACTGACAAGCGACTAAACTGAGACTGTGAAGTCTTCCCATTTATTTTTGAAATGGGAGTCGATGCCTTTTGTACGTTATCAAAGTGTCTTTTTTTTTTTTTCCTCCTTTACTCACACAGAGCATCAAAATATCACGAGTAAAGCCAAACCCCCGCTTTTCACTGGGGCTGATACCTTCCTCTCCATGGCCCGCTGCCCCTCAAATTCCCCAGCACTTGGACTGTGTCACATGGATATTGATTGTGTACTTGTTGTCTCCGCCTCATGCAAAAAGGCCTGGGTCTAGATCTAGTCAGATGGGTTTTTTTCAGAGCATGTTGATGATACAACACCTGTTTAAATGTCTTTGCCTTATACATTATTTGGTTCCGCTGTTAATAATAGATTTATTACTATGTATATTTACTATTGAAGATGGGAATGGGATCTGCATAGTTATCGGTCTATTTTCTATGTTGTAAAAAGCTTCTAATATAGGGTTTAAGGTGGGCTGGCTACAAGAGCACTAAAACTCCTCACCTTTTAAACTGCTCTTTTTATCTGCTTGTGGGAATGTCGTCTCTTCCATGGAAGATTGGGTGGTCTCATGTTGAGGCTGTTGCCCAGTCCCATTAACTCCCTTGTCCCCCCGCAGAAGGAAGAGACATTTTCCAGCTAAGCACCAGGAAGCTGTGTTAAAAGCCCTTGTATGGGTTTGGTTTTGTGATGTTCTTCCCTAATGGGAAAAACTTTATAGTCGTTTCTTACTGCCCTGTGTGGGAAGCAGGGCGGTGGCCTCGGGTTTTTAAATGAGCTAGATGTCCCTCTTCCCCTTCTCTGGTCACTGAACCTGGACCAAAGCACTTTGATATTCCAGGTGTGATTTTCTCTGTCATGGGGATTTGCTCCAGCTGCAGAGCCCCATCATTTTCATAGCCTAGGCCAACAGAGTGAGAACCTAGGGCTACCCTAGCTGATGGATGTGAGGCTGCTGTCTCCAGGAGCTCATCCCAGCCCTGCTAACTGGCAGCGGCAAGGATACTCGTCACCGGCCATTGCACTGGGGAACTCCCTCACCCCATGGCTTCCCAACTTGAAACCCAGATTTACCTCCAGGAAGAGGTGAGAAAAAAAGTTTAAATAGACTTGCTACAGAGCAACTCAGGGTTGGGGTGTGTTTTAATTCTCCTGATCACTTGAAATAATCTGTAGGCTGAGTGCTTATGGGGGTGGGGGAGAAGGGCGACTCCAGGGTCCTTCCCTTTTGTGAAGCTCTGGGGGTGGAGTGTGGGCATCTGAGGCCCTATGATGGCACTACACTGAGCTGTCTGTCCTTCTGGAACCCCAACCTGCAATCAACTGCAAATCAAATTCTTCACATTCCAGCTACAGTCTTTTTTTCCCCATTGAATCTCAGTCCCTGGCCATGTGGTCAAGGTGGCTTTCTGTTAGGCTATCCTAATTTTGGGAATGGGAGGGGAGAGAGGAGGGCCATTATAACTCTGCCTTCAAGGCTCATCTCTTCAAAACAAAACAAAACTACAACCACCATCAAAACCACATGCAAAAAAAAAAAAAAGATTAACTGAAGGGAGGGTTTGGTTCCATTCAACTCCACATTCATTGTGCCTTTACTTGTGTTAGATTTCTGTGCTTTCTTCCTCTCCCTCTTTGAAGCAATTAAAATCTTCCTTGATAACTGCTGTTTCTTTCTACTCTTGTTTCTGGCAACTTAGTGGGTTCCTTCTCTAGTTGTCTTAAATCTCATTCCACTGGTGGCAAGAGGGGGCCTAGCCTTCTTTTCTCATGTCTAATCTTTGTCCTTTCTCATGGTGCCCTGCATGGAAGTCACAGTCAACACTGAATAAATGACTAGAATGACATGTGTGCATGCATGCGTGTGTGTGTGTGTGTGTGTGTTCATCTGTCTGTATGTGGATCAATTTCTGTTAGAAAATAATTTATTGTATGATTTATTTTGGAGTTATATTCTGATTACAGTGCTCCCTCTCCCAAATAGCATTGATTTTTTTCCCCCCTCTAAAATGTATAATCTGGTCTCAGGTTGGATTCTTTGGTACATTTCTTTCTTCTGGATGCCGTGCAGTTTAATTAAACCTTGCTTAAAAACAAAAAGTGAAAAATGTGTACTCTTGTGTGGAATACCGCCTCAAGTGGTGGCACAGAGAGGGGAGAAAAACTTTGCCTCATAATTTGGGTAAATGTTTGATTCCAGGTCTTTTGAAAAGGTAGATCTACTGACTTGGGCAGAGTCATCTACAGCTTCCTAAGGGTCTTCTCTCCTCCCCTCCAGCTGTATTTTGAAAATTACAGTTCTAGTTGGCCGGGCGTGATGGCCCAGCACCTGTAATCCCAGCACTTCGGGAGGCCAAGGCAGGTGGATCACTTGAGGTCAGGAGTTCGAGACCAGCTTGGCCACCATGGTGAAACCCCGTCTCTACTGAAAATACAAAAATTAGCCGGTGTTGTGGCGCATGCCTGTAGTCCCAGCTACTCGAGAGGCCGAGACAGGAGAATCGCTTGAACCCAGGAGGCGGAGGTTGCACTGAGCTGAGATCATGCCACTGCACTCTAAAAAAGAAAAGAAAAGAAAATTACAGTTCTAGAGTTCTAGTTACCCTTCCTGGGAGATTCTATAGTCCTTATTTT
>NW_012122154.1:3147479-3153056 GCF_000951035.1 Colobus angolensis palliatus | reverse complement strand
ATTATTATTTTTTTGAGACAGGATCTTGCTCTGGAGTGCAGTGGTGTGATCATAGCTCACTGCAGCCTCCAACTCCCAAGCTCAAGTGATCCTCCCACCTCAGCCTCCTGTGTGGCTGGGACCACAGGTGTGTACTGCTGTGCCTGGCTAATTTTGAAAATTTTATTGTAGAGATGAGGTCTCCCTATGTTGCTCAGTCTGGTCTCAAATACCTGGGCTCAAGTGATCGTCCCATCTCGGCTCCTCAAAGTGCTGGGATTACAGGCATGAGCCACGACACCCAACCAGTCCTTATTTTATATTTCTGCCTAACTCCCCTTTGCGCATCATTTCAGGGAACCTAAGAGGCTTCCTGGCCCTGTGACCTTTTCCTTGAATCTCTTACAATTTTTTCTACCTGCTGGGCGTGGTGGCTCAAGCCTGTAATCCCAGCGCTTTGGGAGGCCGAGACGGGTGGATCACGAGGTCAGGAGATTGAGACCATCCTAGCTAACATGGTGAAACCCCGTCTCTACTAAAAAATACAAAAAACTAGCCAGGCGAGGTGGCGGGCGCCTGTAGTCCCAGCTACTTGGAGCCTGAGGCAGGAGAATGGCATAAACCCGGGAGGCGGAGCTTGCAGTGAGCTGAGAACCGGCCACTGCACTCCAGCCTGGGCGACAGAGCGAGACTCCGTCTCAAAAAAAAAAAAAAAAAAAAAAAAAAATTCTTTCTACCTGTGTTACACAGCAGATTCTCAAATTGAGGCTAAAGGAAAGAAGGGTGGGGACAAAGTATACAGAATGTGTGTATCTGTTTTTATATGGGTGTTGGCTGTTTTTCCTCACTGCTTTTTAAGCTGAATCTTAGCTGGTTTTCTTGAACTTTGCCTTTAGGTGTAAAAATTCAACCAGACACTGTCTCCTTACTGTGGTCAGCTGACATCATAACCACTAAGGCTTAATGAGCTTAACTTGCACTTTGATCACTAGCAAAGGTCTTGAAGTTATTTCTCTTCCTGATTCATAATGGGTGTGTGTATGAATCACTCTCACATAATTCAGATATAAAAACCTATGAGGATGAGGGAGGGAGGAGAGAAAAAAAGGACTCCTTTCATTTTCCTCTGTACTTCCCAGATGGGCTGAATCCCTGATTATTTGACCCATCATTGTTAATATGGTTAATAAACTACCTGTTTATTTATTGAATTGTTCCTCCGATTTGAAATAGCCTGCAAATGGAGTTTGCCTAAATGACCTTCGACTTCCTAACCCTATAATTCATTCTGTCTTATTGTGATGGTATTGCTAGTGCGTGTGTGTTTATGTCTACATACACACACAAAAGGATGCCAGACAGGTTCTTCCAGTGTGATTTGATTCCTTATCCATGATACTGTGTATGAGTTAGCAGGTGATAAGGACACTAGTTTCCTCCCTCCATTACTGAGGCAGAGCTGCTTGCCATGAATGTGCCTCTTAAGTATTTCCCAACCCAATCTAACCATGAACTGAGTGATCCACTGGAAGGAAGCTGCCTGTCTCCAACTTCCTAGTACTCTGCAAAGAGAGGTAAAGGAACTATGGAAAATGAACTAGAACTAGAAATATGTTAACCTCAGGATTCTGACTGCCCCGGAGGATAACGGGATATGCTTTGCCTCTGACATCACTGGAGCCCAGTCTGGATCGTTTTCACACATAATTGAATTCATTCTCCACTCCTAGGCGTAAGGGTGTGAGACTTAAAGGAGTATATGCTCTCCAGCCACAAGTGTTTATGCAAAGGGTAGATGTCCACTTGGCAAGAATGTCCTTTCCATTCCTTCAGCAAGCACTTATTGTACACTTCACTGTGTACCAGGCGTCTACAGTATGAAGATGAAAAGTCTTTTTTTGCCGGGTGTGGTGGCTCATACCTGTAATTCTAGCACTTTGGGAGGCAGAGGCAGGTGGACCAAAGGTCAGGAGTTTGAGACCAGCCTGACCAATATGGTGAAACCCTGTCTCTACTGAAAATATGGGCGCCTGTAATCCCAGCTACTCAGGAGGCTGAGGCAGGAGCGTTGCTTGAACCCCGGGGGGACAGAGGTTGCAGTGACCTGAGATTGCGCCACTGCACTCCAGCCTGGGTGACAGAGTGAGACTCCATGTCAAAAAAAAAAGTATTTGTTTTTTCCAATTTGGAGATGGGGTCTCGCTATGTTGCTCAGGCTGTCCTCAAACTAGGCTCAAGGGATCCTCCCACCTCAGCCTGCTGAGTAGCTGGAATTACAGATGCATGCCACTGTGCAAGGCTAAGACGTGGTCTTTGACTCCAAGGAACTCCTAGTTAGTGGACTTCAGGATAGCTACCAGGATAAGCCTATGCAGGGTATTGAAAGGCTTTATGAGAATTAGCCAGGGAAGATGGAAGGTGAGTGACATTCCAGACACAGGAAACAGCAAAAATAAAGGCAAGAAACAAGAAGCAAGAAGCAAGAAACAATATGATGTGTACCCATCACGTTGCTGGAGGCTCATTATTAGTGCAAAGGAAAAACTTCAAGTAGATAACCTTTCAGTCCTGATAATTCTGTGATTATTTGCCTGCTTCCACGGTGGTCATTTACACCTGTAGGCTTTTCTTGGACCACTGCTGTGTTTCCTGGTGTTTTCTTTCTTTTCCTTTTTCTTTTTTTTTTCTTGAGGCGGAGTCTTGCTCTCTCCCCCAGGCTGGAGTGCAGTGGCGTGGCCTGATCTTCGCTCACTGCAAGCTCCACCTTCCGGGTTCACACCATTCTCCTGCAGCAGCCTCCCGGGTAGCTGGAACTACAGGCGCCCGCCACCACCACGCCTGGCAAATGTTTGTATTTTAGTAGAGATGGGGTTTCACTGTGTTAGCCAGGATGGTCTTGATCTCCTGACCTCATGATCCACCCGCCTCGGCCTCCCAAAGTGTGGGGATTACAGGCATGAGCCACCGCGCCCAGCCGTTTCCTGGTGTTTTCATAGGCTCCAACATGCATGCTAAGTACTCATAGCTGCTTCTGCTTTCTCCTTGTAACCAAGGTAGGTTGTTTACCATAACCACCCCTTAAAGCTGGCTGAGGCAATTTTTAGATGCCCATGTTATAAAGATATGAACAGTTGCTTCCTGAGTTCTGTTGTTCTACTAAGACATCAGAAATACCATCTAGTCCTTTTAAAAGCTTCCATTGTGGCCAGGAGCAGTGGCTCACGCCTGTAATTCCAGCACTGTGGGAGGCTGAGGTGGGCGGATCACGAGGTCAGGAGTTGGAGATCAACCTGGCTAACACAGTGAAACCCCCTCTACTAAAAATACAAAAATTAGCCAGGCGTGGTGGCGTGTGCCTGTAGTCCCAGCTACTCAGGAGGCTGAGGCAGGAGAATGGCTTGAACCCAGGAGGTGGAGCACTCCAGCATGAGTGACAGAATGAGATTCTGTCTCAGAAGAAGAAGGAAAAAAGCTTCCATTGTGTGGTAACTTTCTCCATTCATGACAGCCCATTCTCTTCACTTTTGGAGTTTTCAGCTGCTAAAAAGCCTTCACAAAATGTACTCCACCATCTCTTCCTGTTTAGAATCTGAATCTGTCTAATCATCCCCCTATGATAACGTGGTCAAGAGTTTGATGTTCTGTCAGAGTTCAGAGTTAAAATTCTAGCTTTTCAACTTACTAGTTGTGTGACCTTGGGCAAGTTTTCTCAACTCCCCTCTACTGTAGTTCCTTCATTTGTAAAATGAAATAACACCAGCTTCGTGGGGGTGCTTGTGAAGATTAATAAGCTGATGTAGGTAAAATACTGAGCACAGTCCCTGGCATACACTTAAGCACTCAATATTGGCGCTCTTCATAAACTAGGTACCAATTAACTGATGATCGTAATATTGTTGCTTTCCTCTTTCTAGGCTTTATGGCTCTATTTGTTACTGAGGGGTAAAAGATAAATGTTCACCATCACCTAGAATTGGGTTCTGGCCTCTAAAGGAGCCTGAGGCTTAAATGAGTTATTGGCTTTGGAAGCTGGCCTCCAAATTACTACGCTAATTTATATTTTTCATTAAAAACTCAGCTTGCCTCTTCTATATAGCTGTCTTCCCTGGCCCTGAAACCCTAGTGTTTCGCCATAAAAGATTTTAAAATTAAGGGGTCATAATTCTCTCCCCACGATGTGTGGATTAATGGTAAGAAGGTGCACAGAACACAATATTCTTACGTTGAACGAAATAAAAGCAAAGATTTGGCTGTTTCTCATCTTTGAAGCACAAATCAAGAGATACTATGATGAAGCATAGTTTATATAGGTGTGTAGAACTTTATAAAAAAAATCACTAGTTCAGCCATCAGTAGATCTGGATCCTAGGCTTTTCGCTGTCACCAAGATGCTGTGACCTCTAACCTTGTATACAGGTTTGCTTTGTACCTTGCGAGGTTGAGCATTAGAGAGGTAAGTAAAGTGCCTAGCATCACACCTGGTGCACAGAACCCAAAATGGTAGGTATCATGTAGCAGTTCTGAAAATCTAGCCCATCAGGATGATGCAAATGGGTACGTTCGGCAGTGAGAAGGGGAACCACATCTTGACACATCCAGTCGAAGGAAGAGCGCGGAAGTAGAGTCGCGCGGCAGCAAAGACTACGCCTCCCACCGTGCTTTGCGGCGGGGCCCGCCCGCCTTACCCAGAGTCGCCCTGCAGCGATCGCGCGTCTTTCCACCGAGGCCCCGGATGTAGAGTCCCTCCCACCCGTTCAGTGGTCATGGCCTCACAGTGACGCTAAGACTTGGGGCTCTCTCATTGGCTGTAACTCTTCTACTGGATTGGAAGCAAAAAAAGAGGCGGTGCACAAGGCGAACGGCGCTGTGACTACAGCCAATCAGAGGCGAGGCCGGGCTTTGGCGGGAGGTGGGAACACTGTGGCCATTCGAATTTGGCGCGAGCGCGGCTGGATTTTGCTGCTGCCGCTGTGTAGTTTGTTCAGGGGCTTGTGGTGGTGAGACCCTGAGGCTGCGTGTAAGAGACGTGAGAAGGCTCCTGCACTGAGGCGGTGGGAAGGAGAGGATTGCTCGAGGAGGCCTGGGGTTTGTGAGGCAGCGGAGTTGCGTGAAGGCTGCGGGTTCCGGCGAGGCCCGAGGTAAAGTGAAGGTAAAAGAGCTGAGCTCGCTGGCGGTCTGAGGTCAGGATCAGGGAAAGGGCAGGTGCCCTCGGGGTAGTTAAGCAGTTGTGCGTGGTGTGAAGGAGCTGAAAGTTGTAGGAAGGAAATATTCTGGGGAGCGTTGAGAGCTGCCTAGGATGAGAACTGAGTGCAGAGGCGGAGAGAACTGAGGGAAGACTGAACTGTAGTGTGAGGGCTTGGAAGAGAAGAGACTAAATGAGGCGGATGCTGGGCTGAACTGGTGATAAAGACACCCCGCGTGCCTGGAGAGAGGGAATTAGAAGTTCTATATAAATCAATTCATGTACCTTTTTTTTTTTTGGAGACGGAGTCTCGCTCTTGTCGCGCAGGCTGGAATGCAGTGGCGCGATCTCCGCTCACTGCAACCTCCGCCTCCCGGGTTCAAGCGATACTCCTGCCTCAGCCTCTCAAATAGCTG
>NW_012122154.1:3146588-3147109 GCF_000951035.1 Colobus angolensis palliatus | reverse complement strand
TAATTTTTGTATATTTACTAGAGACGGGGTTTCACCATGTTGGCCAGGCTGGTCTCGAACTCCTGACCTCAGGTCATCCGCCCGCCTCGGCCTCCCAAAGTGCTGGGATTACAGGCGTGAGCCACCACGCCCGGCCTATTTCAGGCAACTTCTTATTGCATCACTCAATTGGTTAAGAACTTGGGCTCTGGCGCCAGAATGCCTGGGGTTACATACCTGTTTTTCTGTGACTTTGGGCCACTGTTTATCTCGGTTTTCTCATGTGTAAAATAAAGGCTAATAGTAGTACCTACCTCTTTAAGATAGTTGTTAAATGAATTGGTACCTAAAGTGTTTATAACAGCGGCTTCCACGTAGTAGGTAGACAACAAATGTCAGCCGTTCTTGCATAGATTTGGATGTGAAGCAAAACCGAATGCTAAAATATTGTGATAACATAATTTACTTAGGAAATAAGTGTTAATCATCAGTATAAATTTATTTATTCTCTTCACTTTCACGTATTGACTAGTTGTCCTGTT
>NW_012122154.1:3143278-3145798 GCF_000951035.1 Colobus angolensis palliatus | reverse complement strand
ACCGCGCCCGGCTAATTTTTTTTTTTTTAGTAGAGACGGGGTTTCGCCATGTTGGCCAGTCTGGTCTCTGACCTCCTGATCTCAGGTGATCCACCTGCCTCATCCTCCCAAAGTGCTGGGATTACAGGCGTGAACTACCACTCCTGACCTAAGACTACTCTTCATTTTAGTTATTTTCAGAATGGTTGCTAAGTGCTTACCAAACCCCAGAGTTAAGCCACTTACTGAGGTCACTTTCTGAACTATTTAATAGGTCTGATCTTCAATTCCTTAATGCTGAACTTAGTTCTGTCAGTGTTCTAAGTTACCTTGTAGTTACATGGTATTATGAAACTTAACCTCAGTATTTGTGAAATTAAAAGAAACAAAAAGGTGACATGCTGGATATTTTCCATCCTTTAGAACAATGGTTGGTAATTCTTTCTTGTTTTGGAACATTTGTTTTTAAATGGGGGGGTGATTTGGTTGTTTCTGGAGACATGTTTGGTTGTTACAGCTGGGTGTTGCTACTGGCATAGTGGGTAGAGGCCAGGGATGCTGCTAAACATTACAATGCACAGGACAGCTCCTTGACAATGAAGAATTATTTGGTCCAAGATGTCAGTGGTGCCAACGTTGAGAAAACCTGTTTCAAAACAGCCTTACAGTTTCATCCTGGTAAAACCCGTTTGGTTTCTACTAAATGCAGTAGTCCTCACTTATCTATGGGGGATACATTCCAAGACCCCCAGTGGATGCCTGCAATTGAGGATAGTACCAAACCCTGTGTATACTGTGTTTTTTTTTTTTTTTCGCTCTGTTGCCCAGGCTGGAGTGCAGTGGCGCAATCTCGGCTCACTGCAAGCTCCGCCTCCCGGGTTCACGCCATTCTCCTGCCTGTAGCTGGGACTACAGGCGCCGCCACCTCGCCCGGCTAGTTTTTGTATTTTTAGTAGAGACGGGGTTTCACCGTGTTTGCCAGGATGGTCTCGATCTCCTGACCTCGTGATCCGCCCGTCTCGGCCTCCCAAAGTGCTGGGATTACAGGCTTGAGCCACCGCGCCCGGCTATACTGTGTTTTTGATCTGATAACCAAGTCAGCTACTAAGTGACTAGTGGGTGGATAGCATATACAGTGTGGATATGCTGGCTGAAGGGATGATTCATGTCTCTGGTAGGATGGTGTGGGATTTCATCATGGTACTAAACAGCATGCAATTTAAAACTTGTCAATTGTTTATTTCTGGAAGTTTCCATTTAGTATTTTCAGACTGAGGGTAACTAGAACCGTGGATGAGGGCACTACTGTAGTAAGATCAGCGGTGCCATCTTGTGGCCAATATTTGCTGCTAAGTGAGAAGGCATTTTATGTTGGTGGTTCTAAGGTAGAAATTCACCTCTTTCTGGGAGAAGCAGAGGTCTTGCACATCCTTTTACTATCCAATGCTATGAGTGACTACATATTGATTTTATTATGTTTCAGGTGATGACAACCTATGCAACACTCCCCATTTACCTCCTTGTTCTCCACCAAAGCAAGGCAAGAAAGAGAATGGTCCCCCTCACTCACGTACACTTAAGGGACGAAGATTGGTATTTGACAATCAGCTGACAATTAAGTCTCCTAGCAAAAGAGAACAAGCCAAAGTTGACCAAAACAAAATACTTTCTTCAGTTAGAAAAAGTCAAGAGATCACAACAAATTCTGAGCAGAGATGCCTACTGGAGAAAGAATCTGCATGTGTGAGACTATTCAAGCAAGAAGGTTTGTTTTTCCATGGCAACTGTTAGTGCAGCCATTGTAACCAAGGCTGATGACTCCAAATGAAACCACCCAGTGGGTCTTCTCGGTCACCTTCTGTTGTGTCTAATTGACCTTTTACGTCTGGCACAGGCACTTGCTACCAGCAAGCAAAGCTTGTCCTGAACACAGCTGTCCCAGATCGGCTGCCTGCCAGGGAAAGGGAGATGGATGTCATCAGGAATTTCCTGAGGGAACACATCTGTGGGAAAAAAGCTGGAAGCCTTTACCTTTCTGGTGCTCCTGGAACTGGAAAAACTGCCTGCTTAAGCCGGATTCTGCAAGACCTCAAGGTACATTGAGAGTCTGAATTATGATGCTCTTGGTAAATGATACTTGGGTGTTTTGTTTTGTTTTTGAAACAGGGTCTCACTCTGTTGTCCAAGCTGGAGTGCAGTGGTGTGATCTCAGCTCTCTGCAGCCTTGACCTCTTGGGCTCAGGTGATCCTCCCACCTCGACCTCCTGGATAACTGGGACTACTGGCACTCACCACTACACCCAGCTAATTTTTTGTAGAGACAGGGTTTCACCATGTTGCCCAGACTTGTCCTGAACTCCTGAGCTCAAGCAATCTGCCTGCTTCAGCCTCCAAAGTGCTGGGATTACAGATGTAAGCCACTGTGCCTGGCCAGCACTTAGTTTTTAAGAGTTAAGAAAGAGAGCTAGGCACAGTGGCTCACACCTATAATCCCAGCACTTTGGGAGGCCGAGGTGGGCGGATCACCTGAGTTCAGGAGTT
>NW_012122154.1:3136720-3142774 GCF_000951035.1 Colobus angolensis palliatus | reverse complement strand
AAAAAAAAAAAAAAAAAGAAAAGAAAAAGGAAAAAAAAGAGTTAAGAAAGAGTAGGCCTGGTGTGGTGGCTCACGCCTGTAATTCCAACACTTTGGGAGGCTGAGGTGGGTGGATCACCTGAGGTCAGGAGTTCAAGACCAGCCTGGCCAACGGGGCAAAACCCCATCTCTACTAAAAATACAAAAATTAGCTGGGTGTGGTGGTGCATCCCTGTAATCCCAGCTACTTGGGAGACTGAGGCAGGAGAATCACTTGAACCTGGGAGGCAGAGGTTGCAGTAAGTTGAGATTGTGCCATTGCATTTCAGCCTGGGCAACAGAGTGAGACTCTTTCTCCAAAAGAAAAGAAAAGAAAGAGTAGAAGTTTAGAAGATTGAGGGTTTCTTCAAAACAAGACATTTGTAATTTCATTGTTTAAGTCTTTCCAAATGAAAGTAGAGCTTCCCTACGTGCTGTTAGCTCTTCAAAGACATTTTAGGCTCTATCAGATCTTTGTTTTCTGAGGCCAAAATAACTACCATGTTTGCATTTTTTTTCCAGAAGGAACTGAAAGGCTTTAAAACTATCATGCTGAATTGCATGTCCTTGAGGAGTGCCCAGGCTGTATTCCCAGCTATTGCTCAGGAGATTTGTCAGGAAGAGGTATCCAAGCCAGCTGGGAAGGACATGATGAGGAAATTAGAAAAACATATGACTGCAGAGAAGGGCCCCCTGATGTAAGTATTGTTCTGCTTCATGTTGCTCTGTGAAAATCTGCAAGGTCTGTTGCCCATAAAAAGTACATTTTGTATATTTGCTCTCTGAAGGATAGTTACATAAGCTTAAAGGGAAAGAAGAGAAGGAAGATACACCTAATTTTAAATTGGATTACTTGTAGATGATGTGGAGTATCCTTGTAGCAGTAATTAGAGATAGGATAGATTATGATCTTTAAACTGGTCTGAGCTTTAGGAAAGTGACCTGAAGTCAGCCTATACCAAACATTAGAGGGTTAGGAAGGTGAATATGGATTCTAACTGTTTCTCTTTTTATAGTGTGTTGGTATTGGATGAGATGGATCAACTGGACAGCAAAGGCCAGGATGTATTGTACACACTATTTGAATGGCCATGGCTGAGCAATTCTCGCTTGGTGCTGATTGGTTAGTGCTCAATTGTTAATGTTACATGGTGGTTTTAAAGTATTTTTTTTAATATATATTCAGCTTATTTATCAACTGTTTTATCTGAAACCAGCTTTCTGCCTTGTCAAAATAAGGAAGTTAAATGACTAGGTACATCTTACCTAATAGATACATCTTATCAATTGGGATGGAGTAGGAGACAACTGGGAAGCAACATTAAGATGCTAGATTCTGTAACTGGAAATTTATTTAGCTTTCAGAGGATTTAGTTTTCCCTTTAGGATAATGTGACCAATGATCAATGTTGTTGATCTTCTCCTTAGGTATTGCTAATACCCTGGATCTCACAGATAGAATTCTGCCTAGGCTTCAAGCTAGAGAAAAATGTAAGCCACAGCTGTTGAACTTCCCACCTTATACCAGAAATCAGATAGTCGCTATTTTGCAAGATCGACTTACTCAGGTCAGTGCCAACTATTTTGCCAAATTATGTGTTCCTTGGATCACCTGTGCTAGGAAAATTTAACAATAGTTTTAAAATATTTTTGCTTTGATTGCTTTATTAATGGAGCAAGAAGTTCCTATGGACCATAGTGAGAACATTTTTATGTGAATTTCTGCTTCATTCATTTACTGGGTGTCTCAGTGTTGAAATAAAATCAGGAGTTAGAGGAATTTTGAGATGGGGTTTTGCTCTTGTCGCCCAGGCTGGAATGCAATGGCACGATCTCGGCTCTCTACAACCTATGCCTCCCGGGTTCAAGCGATTCTTCTGCCTCAGCCTCCCGAATAACTGGGATTACAGCACCCACCACCACGCCCAGCTAATTGTTATATTTTTAGTAGAGCTGGGGTTTCACCATGTTGGCCAGGCTGGTCTCAAACTCCTAACCTCAGGTGATATGCCTGTCTTGGCCTCCAAAGTGCTGGGATTACAGGTGTGAGCCACTGTACCCGGACTCAAGTGCTTTCTTTAATGACTTTTAAAAAATAGGGCCTATGAAAAAACTTTTTCTGTTGAAAGTAACTAAATAGATTTTTTATTTTTGCTAATTTCAGTTCTGATTGCTTTTTTCCATTTATGAACTTCTACCACATTCGTACAAAATGCTTAAATGTGTGAAAACTCTCAAATATCTCCATTATTTATGAGAAGAAAAGGCATCTTTTTGACCCTAAAGAGTTGCCAGTCAAGTTTAGGGTTAAATGTGAAAATATTTATGCTTGGGACCTAAATTACCAAGGGAGAATCTTATAGTTCAAACTGTCATATTCTATGTCTTGTCTTAAGGTATCTAGAGATCAGGTTCTGGACAATGCTGCAATTCAATTCTGTGCCCGCAAAGTCTCTGCTGTTTCAGGAGATGTTCGCAAAGCACTAGATGTTTGCAGGTGAGTTATGGCACTGTTGCCTCCTTTTATTAAAAAAAAAAAAGAAATGCTGTTAATTGTCTCATGTAACTCAAGTGAATGTGGCTTAAGAGGCTCTGTTCTGCTACTTTTTTACGCTCAGAAAGGAGGACTTGTTTCTCAATGGGGAGCTCTGGATTTCCACCGTGTTAATGTCTGAAACATTATCAGTCCATTACCTACAGAGGGAGAAACAAATGAGATGTTGCTGGCACTCCCTGTGGTGATTATAGATTGGTTAATTACATTTGTATTAAAAAAGACTCCAGTTTACTTTTCCATTAGCTGGTCTCAAGCAGGTTTATTTATGGACCTGAACCATCTTTGCCTTCAGACTTTTTCCCTTCCTTTCCTTTTGTGAGCACCCCTTCTTCCCTCCAGTTGGTGGTCCCCCATAGTTGTACTCCAGACCTCTTTCTCCCTTCCCATCCCCCTGCCCCTCCTGCTGGGGAAAGCCTCTGTGCTGACTGATGAAATTTCTTCCTTCCCAGTAGGGACGCTGGGTCCATTAAAATGATACTTGCTGTGCTAGCCTGCTGGTCCAACCTCCCCCTATTGCCATGCAGAAGACCCAGGTCTGGCTTATGGCTTCCTGTGGGCAAAGTGCTTTGGAGAGAGCAGTGGGAGAGTAAGCTCTCCCTATTGCTAGATTGCATGATCCTGAATTTGAAAGTTTCCCCTAATCAGCGAACTACTTGGGTAAAGACTGCAACTATGAGCAATTGTCATGTAGGCTAGCGTGGTTTAGCCTACACATATCCTATGTATATATAACTGGAGATATCTCTTTTAGGTTTGGTGTGTATGGGTGGTGCTGGCTCCCTTTAGTTAGTCACCCACACTACATATCCTCTCCTACCCATGACATTTTCTCCTCATCCAAAATGTTATCATTGGCTTAATGTATGATGACCTACTTGGCATCTATTAGGAGGAAGCCATTGAAGTTTCTCAAATCTGACGTCCATGAATTATTTCAAAGCAATTAAGTCCCCTTATCTGAGAAATAACCCAGTTTTGTTTGGGGGCTTTAAAATTATAAAACATCATAATTTTAAAGTTATACATAGGATATGTATAGGCTGACCCATGTTAGCCTACATGACTATTGTTCATAGTTGCAGTCTTTAAGCAATGGTCATTAATTTGCCTGCTTTTGAGGCTGGTGGTTTGATACGGTGTTTGGTTTGGCTCAGACTAAATTAATTTTAGAAATTTTTTTTATAGGAGAGCTATTGAAATTGTAGAGTCAGATGTCAAAAGCCAGACTGTTCTCAAACCACTGTCTGAATGTAAGTAGTTTATCTTCTTCTTGTCTTCCTTTGTAACTGGAAGCTTAGCTTTTCTGAGGAAAGAGGTAGAAAGATGAAATGAACATAGTTAAATCCAAACTCACCCATTTTTATGTGTGTCTGTGTTTTTAGTCTGTTTCATCTACTTTATTTCAATCTTGCCTGCCAGTACTATAGTTCATGCATTACTGGAAATGAGTTCCCAGGGTATGGCGTAAATGGCTGGGACAGAGTAAGTTTTCTTTCCAAGCTCTAGAAATGAAACTTGTAGACAGTGAGGTTGGATCAGCTCTCTGGGTGCTTATGTTGCGTGGACTTGAGGTCTCAATATAGGTGAAAGCAAAGCCTGATAAATAAGGGAGAATTGGGTAAAAGAATTGTGAGGCCAGAGGCCCGGCGCAGTGGCTCAAGCCTGTAATCCCAGCACTTTGGGAGGCCAAGACGGGTGGATCACAAGGTCAGGAGATCGAGACCATCCTGGCTAACATGGTGAAACCCCGTCTCTACTAAAAAAATACAAAAAACTAGCCCAGCGAGGTGTATAGTCCCAGCTACCTGAGAAGCTGAGGCAAGAGCATGGCGTAAACCCGGGAGGTGGAGCTTGCAGTGAGCTGAGATCCGGCCACTGCACTCCAGCCTGGGCGACAGAGCAAGACTCCATCTCAAAAAAAAAAAACAAGAATTGTGAGGCCAGGTATGGTGGTTCACACCTATAATCCCAGCACTTTGGGAGGCTGAGGCGGGAGGATCACTTGAGCCCAGGATTGTGAGACCAGCCTGGGCAATATAGTGAGACCTTGTTTGTACAACAAAATTTCAAAATTTTTGCAGCCATTAGAAATATGAGTTCATATCCTTTTTAGGACATGGATGAAGCTGGAAGCCATCATTCTCAGCAGAGTAACACAGGAACAGAAAACCAAATACCACATGTTCTCACTCATAAGTGGGAGTTGAAAAATGAGAACACATGGACACAGGGAGGGGAACATCACACGCCGGAGCCTGTCAGGGGTGAGGGCTAAAGGGAGGGAGAGCATGCAGGACTTAAAACCTAGATGACGGGTTGATGAGTGCAGCAGGCCATCATGGCACATGTATACCTATGTAACAAACCTGCACATTCTGCACGTGTATCCCAGAACTTAAAGTTAAAAAAAAAAAATTAGACAAGCATGGTGTGTGCCTGTAGTCCTAGCTACTTGGGAGGGTGAGGCAGGAGAATCACTTGAGCTGGAAAGGCAGAGGTTGCAGTGAGCTGAGATCGTGCCACTGCACTGCCAGCCTGGGCAACAAAGTGAGACTGTCTCAAAAGAATAATAATAAGAAAAATTATAAATTCAACTTGGGATAGATATCTCAAGCTTTTAAAGAAGTCTAGAGGGTAGAGGTAAAAATATCATACTGCTACAGTAAGCTACGCGCTATCACAAATGACAAAATTAATTTTCCATTCCCTCAGCCTTGTTGTTTTGGTTGTGGCAGATGTAAAATGGCCATGAACTATATATCTTACAGTATTTGATATCCAGTGTTAGTCTTTATAAACAGAATAGTAAGATTTGATTGTTTCTTTTTCACTCCTACACTGGCTGGGAGTTAGTAAAATTGTTTCTGGCGTTATAGTTCTGCATGAAATTCTTTCTTTTTTTCATCAATTTGCTAAAATAAAATAATTAAAACTATTTCAGAAGTAGCCAAAAATAGTGCTTAGGCTAATAGTAGGCAATATATACCAATGTATAGACTTAGATACTGGTTTTTTCTTCCATTTCAACTTTTCAGATTATTCCCTTTTCCTCCTTTTTCCCCACCAGTAACATTTAGGCTTGTCACTGGCCCCTGTGAGCACCACTAGCACAAACATAATTAAAAAAGGTAAAGAGGTTGTAAGTTCTATCTTTTGCCTTCGGGTTTGTGTGGGATTGGCTTTTTTGTTTTTCTTTTTCTTTTTTTTCTTTTTTCTTTTTGTGTGAGACAAGGTCTTGCTCTGTCTCCCAGGCTAGAGTCCAGTGTGCAATTATGGCTGGTGCGATCATGGCTCACTGCAGCTGCAACCTCCCAGGCCCAAGCAGTCCTCTCACCTCAGCCTCCCCAGCTCCAGCTACTGCTAATTTTAAAATTTTTGTAGAGTCAATGGGTGGAGGAGTCTCCTTATGTTGCCCAGGCTGGTCTCAAACTCCTGGGATGAAGTGATTCTCCTGCCTTAGCCTACCACAGCTTTGGAAT
>NW_012122154.1:3132685-3135336 GCF_000951035.1 Colobus angolensis palliatus | reverse complement strand
GAGATGGGGTTTCACCTTGTTGCCCAGGCTGGTCATGAATTCCTGAGCTCAAGCCATTACTTATTTTTCCTGATCCTCTCCCTCCACCCTCCTATAGGCCCCAGTGTGTGTTGTCCCCTCTGTGTGTCTACGTGTTCTCATCATTTAGCTCCCACTTAGAAGTGACAACATGTGGTATGTGGTTTTCTGTTCCTGCAGTAGTTTGCTAAGGATATAGTCTTATGCAGCTTATTGGCAGTTTCCCAACCCCTGGCTTTTATTAAGATGATGATATCTGACCAGGCATGGTGGCTCATGCTCATAATCTCAGCGCTTTGGGAGGCCGAGGAGGGCAGATTGCTTGAGCTAAGGAGTTCAAGACCAGCCAGGGCAACATGATGAAACCCCATCTCTACAAAAAATACCAAAAAAAAAAAGATGGTGCCATCTGCTAGCATATCTAGTGACATTTTCTCAAGTGTTGCTCTACTGCTTGGGCAAGTGAACCAAACCTCAAAGGTCATTTGGGGAAGCAGTGACTTCACTCGCCACATTTAGCCACTCATTTGATCCAAAATATTAGGTAATTTTCCAACTTTTTTTTTCCTTTTTTTTTTTTTTTTTTTTTTTTTTTTTTTTTTTTTTGGAGACAGAATTTCACTCTTGCACCCAGGCTGGACTGCAGTGGCACGATCTCGACTCACTGCAACCTCTGCCTCCCGGGTTTAAGTGATTCTTCTGCCTCAGCCTCCCAAGTAGCTGGGATTACAGGTGCCCACGACCACACCCAGCTAATTTTTTGTATTTTTAGTAGAGACGGGGTTTCACTATGTTGGGCAGGCTGGTCTCAAACTCCTGACCTCAGGTGATCTGCCCACCTTGGTCTCCCAAAGTGCTGGGATTACAGGCATGAGCCACTGCACCCAGTCTTTTTTTTTTTTTCCTTTCTTAATTACCAAGCACAGTCACCATCTTTGCTTCAAGGTTCTGTTATTCTATACCTCTGAGATACTAGGAACTAGCCCGGCGTGGTGGCATGCACCTGTAATCCTAGCTACACAGGAGGCTGAGGCAGGAGGATCACTTGAGCCCAGGAAACCAAGGCTGCAGTGAGCCATGCTAGTGCCACTGCACTCCAGCCTGAGCGACAGAGATCCTGTCCCCCCCACAAAAAAAAACAATAGTTCTCTGGTCCTTTCATGAGGTGGGTTTTGTCCCTCTGACATTAAATTACATTCCGTAAGACAAAATAGCTCACTATTTGGCCCAGAGAAAGGGTAACCCTACTTTTCAAGTCATCCCACATTATTTTGACATCTTTAAGAGAATAGCGTTATCTCTCATCCTTTGGCCTCTGGTTAGAGAGAACCTCTGCTTTGCCACCATGTGACCGTACTTGTATTTCCTTTAGCTCAAACTTAGTATCATCTGTCTCATCATGCATACACACACACAATATTTTAGAAATCGAATTAAGCTTGACTTATTTACTTTATAGGTAAATCACCTTCTGAGCCTCTGATTCCCAAGAGGGTTGGTCTTATTCACATATCCCAAGTCATGTCAGAAGTTGATGGTAATAGGATGACCTTGAGCCAAGGAGCACAAGATTCCTTCCCTCTTCAGCAGAAGATCTTGGTCTGCTCTTTGATGCTCTTGATCAGGCAGTTGAAAATTAAAGAGGTCACTCTGGGGAAGGTAAGTTGGGATGGAGCAGACAGAGCGGAGGTAGAGATCAGAATCTGCTTTGCAGAGCAGGTATTTTCCAAAAGGCCTATGATACTTCAGCTGATATGAATTTAAAATGGATTTTAACAGTAAGAATTAATACTGGTACTATATAAAAGGCACCTATTTCCCTTGGGTTGTGGTTGAGAGTTTACCATTAATCTTTTCCCCATACTCCCCTTCATCTGTCTATGAAATACATAAAGCCCCTTTCCTACATTACTGTATAGGTTTTCGGGAATATCTGCAGAAGCCTGTTCAAGGATTTTATTGAAAAGAGGAAGAAATAGGGTATTCAGATAAGTTTTTGCAAACCCAGACTCAGGTTTCTTAAATGATTAAAGGCTATAAGCAATGTGACTTTTAAGCAGTATTTGTTCTCCCTTGTTTCCTACCAGTTATATGAAGCCTACAGTAAAGTCTGTCGCAAACAGCAGGTGGCGGCTGTGGACCAGTCAGAGTGTTTGTCGCTTTCAGGGCTCTTGGAAGCCAGGGGCATTTTAGGATTAAAGAGAAACAAGGAAACCCGTTTGACAAAGGTACAACTGCTTTTTTGTGACAGTATTTTTAATTGTTCTATTTTGTAGAGTGATGCTAAAGTAAAGGTTTATTGTTAAACGAGATGACCACAATTAGTTAAACCAGTCAATTTTTGTTAGGTAAGGTTTAAGGTGTGTAAAGATGGGAGTATGATATGAATATTTTTTCAGGCCATTGGAAAAAAAAAGGTAGGGGAGACTTTTGTCTTTTGTAAGAAAAGTTTAATATGGTATAAGTTTGTGTAGTGACAACTTTGCTTTTGTGAGTTCTCCAGTGTGAAAAATCCTTTTCTCTTCTTTACAGGTGTTTTTCAAGATTGAAGAGAAGGAAATAGAGCATGCTCTGAAAGATAAAGCTTTAATTGGAAATATCTTAGCTACTGGATTGCCTTAAATTCTTCTCTT
>NW_012122154.1:3096420-3129286 GCF_000951035.1 Colobus angolensis palliatus | reverse complement strand
AAAAAAAAAAAAAATGCCGGGTGCGGTGGCTCACGCCTGTAATCCCAGCACTTTGTGGGGCCAAGGCAGGCGGATCACTTGAGGGTCAGGAGTTCAAGACCAGCCTGGCCAACATGGCGAAACCCTGTCTCTACTAGAAGTACAAAAATTCACCTGGTGCCGTGGTACACACCTATAATCACAGCTACTTGGGAGACTGAGGCAGGAGAATTGCTTGAGCCTGGGAGGTGGAGATTGCAGTGAGATAAGATCATGCCACTGTACTCCAGCCTGAGTGACACAGTAAGACTGTCAAAAAATAATGTGTGAGGTCCAATCTACCCAGAGATCAAAATGTTAGCAGAGCCTTATTCTCTCTGAGCCCCCCGTTTGCATTCCTCCCTACCTTTACTAAGTGTCCCTTTGAATATACATCAGGCCAGGTGTGGTGGCTTATGCCTGTAACGCCAACACTTTGGGAGGAGGCAGCAGCGGGAGGATTACTTGAAGTCAGGAGCTTGAGACCAGCTTGGGCCACATAGTGAGACCCCCCCTTACCCTTCTCTACCAAAAAAATCTTAAAAATTAGCTGGGCATGGTGGCATGCACCTGTAGTCCTAGCTACTCGGGAAGCTGAGGTGGGAGGATGCTTTGAGCCCAGGAGTTCAACTCGGCATGGGCTATGATCACACCACTGCATTACAGCCTGGGTGACAGAGTGAGACCTTGTCTCTTAAAGTAAGAGACAGAAAGCAGATACACCAATAAGAATGAGAAGTTGGGAATAAGATGTGACTTTGTGACTTCAGTTTTATATATATATATATATTTTTTTTTTTTTTTTTCTTTTTTTGTAAGACTGAGTCTCGCTCTGTCACCCAGGCTGGAGCAGTGGCGCGATCTCTGCTCACTGCAAGCTCCACCTCCCAGGTTCACACCATTCTCCTGCCTCAGCCTCCTGAGTAGCTGGGACTACAGGTGCCCACCACCACACCCGGCTAATTTTTTCTGTATTTTTAGTAGAGCCTTACTACTATGGGGCTTCACTGTGTTAACCAGGATGGTCTCAATTTCCTGACCTCGTGATCTGCCCGCCTCAGCCTCCCAAAGTGCTGGGATTACAGGCTTAAGCCACTATGCCTGGCTGGTTATATATATTTTAAATATCTTGAGAGGTGTTAACCTTGACTGCTGAGGGAGAACAAAAGAGAGCCAAGATTGAAATTTTATTTACATTTGTATCTGTCCCTAGCAATTAGTGTAGTGCCTAATACCTGGTAGGTACTCAATAGTTGCTGAACAGATAAATTAACCAAATAAGATGCTGCCTTTCCCTCCATGGAGAGAACAGTTCTAAGGTGAAGGTAAATGTTGGTACTTTCGCACAAAGGTGGAGCAGGCCCCTGCATAAGAAGGGTGCTCTGTCTTACAAAATGTGTCTTGGCACAGTTTTGGAGCATTTATTAGCCTCACAGATGCATTCCAATCACTCCCTCTGATGTAGTGGCATTTTGCTTGAGGCAACTTCCATGTTGCTGGTGGGACGCTTTGGCTATAGGGGGAAGAGTCTCATCTACAGGCTGGCAAGAGGGCTGCCTGTCTGGATGTTACTCAGTGTGGCTAGACTGGCCAGAAGTTGGGTCTCTAGGCAAGGGTTTAGGGAGAATCCCACCTTTGATGTCCCACTTTTTTGTTGTTGAGACGGAGTGTCGCTCTGTCGCCCAGGCTGGAGTGCACTGGCGCGATCTTGGCTCACTGCAAGCTCCGCCTCCGGGTTCACACCATTCTCCTGCCTCAGCCTTTTGAGTAGCTGGGACTACAGGCGCCCACCACCACGCCCGGCTAATTTTTTGTATTTTTAGTAGAGATGGGGTTTCACCGTGTTAGCCAGGATGGTCTCGATCTCCTGACCTTGTGATACGCCCATCTCGGCCTCCCAAAGTGCTGGGATTACAGGCGTGAGCCACTGCGCCCTGCCTGATACCCCACTTTTTAACTTGGGGAAAGTTGTGATCTCAGGTTCCTCCTGAAAAGATAAGGTACCTTCTAAGATACCTTCTCTTAAGCTACAAACAGTGCAGGTCTTCCTCTTAGAAGCGGTGTGTTCTGTAAGGGGAGGTGTGCCCTCTGGCCTCCCCTTGATTTTCAACCCCAGCCCCAAGGCACTGGCAGTGGAAGTTAATTGGGTGCAAGGGGCTTGGGTAAAGGCTGAAGACTGGCGAAAGGAGAGAGCCAGCTTCGTTTTTTAAAAAGCTCTAATTGAGTTCTGAATCAGCCTCACTCCCTTTGATCCCTCCTCTGTTTCCCACACTGCCTGAAAGAGCTAGATCAGCACTTTATAACAAGGGTGCGCCTGCTCCCCGCACCGCCCCCCCTCTCCTGACGCTCTCTGCTGCCGCCATCCACTGCTTGTCTCCTTCAGTTAAGATAATGAAGATGCTGAGAGATAAAATGTGTATTTAATAAGGGTGGGGGTAGGGAGGCGGAAAGGGGCAACCAGGGCCTTCCCTAGTTTGGGGCCTCGCCAAGACTTAAGCTGAAAGCAAAGCTAGAGTAAGACTTGGCCCCAGGGTGTGGGGGTTTCTGGGCCTCAATCCAGCTGACTTCACTGCCTGCTGTTTGCCCTAAATTCCCCCACCTCCACCCTCTCACCCCCACACTGCTTTCTTCTTGCTCCCAATGGGAAAAAGGACTCTTGCTTCGACTTTCTTTTCAGCTGGTAACTTGGCCTTTGGTGCGGTGCCCCCCACCCCAGTGTCAGCTGCAAGGTCGGGCTAGGGCAGCCCCCTCTAGCCTAGGCCTGTAGAAGCTGTGGGTTCACAGTGGGGGGTGAAAAAGCTGGAGTTAATGAAGACCAGCTGCTAGTCTGGGTTCTGCCTGCAGCTAGCTGGAGGCCGGCCTTTGGTGGTGGTTGATGGGGGGTGGGGTGACCTCCATCCATGGGCACAAGGATATCCTGTGGCAGCTAGGCTTGTGCTTCTCTCTGAGCTTAGTTTTATCCTTAGTCTGTAAGAGAGTAGTCTGTTTTCTTCCCTTACTCCTCTCCTCCCCAAATAACACTCAGCTCTTATTGAACTTTATAACTGTAGTGGTGGCCCAGCTGAGATCTGAGGATCTCCAAACCCTTTTGTAAACACTCATTAACTGCCTGGGAAGAACGAAGAGCCCTGTTTAACAGCTGGGAGAGAACTGAGGCACATTAGGGTGAAAGGCTTGACCTAAACTCACCCCATGGACTCCACCCTGGGGCCTTCCATCCTTAGTCCAGCTCCTTTACTCAGTTCTTCCTGCAAGACACAAAGAGGTGGAGGCATTGCTGGTGTCTTCTCCCCTTCTAGGCAGAGGCCATGCCCTCTCCCCTCAAGTCTGTCCCTGACTTCCTCTGGCCCTTCCCCTCATGACATTTTCCCTGCTCTGCTGCTAGAGATATGTGCAACTCTCCTTGCAAAATGTTCTCAATCCACAACTTCACAATTCTTATCCACTTTTCTCTTGCCCATGTGGCCCACCAAACCTGAATTCTCCCTTTTGAGCTACTGAGAAGACTGGCTATACTAAACCGAATCACTGACCTTGAAGTTGATCTGTTGTATTGAAGTCCCTCTGCCCCTAGATTTATCCTAAATGGTGTCTGGGAAAATATTCTCTTTAACTTGTTTATTCTGGTCATAAAGATTCGGGACATCACTGAGGGCTGGGTGGGGGCACTAGTTGACCTCTAGGTTCTGCATCCTGTTCTTCCACTGCCAGTCACCATTTCCAGTAATAGATGTAACCCAAAGTCCTTTTTTGTTTTTTTCTCCTTCTCTAACCCCACCTGTTTATACTCTTGCCTATATATGTACATTTGCAGACCCCACACATTCCCAGATACACATACATTGGTCCTACCCTTTCCCCCCTGTTTCTAGCTGCCATCTAAGTGAGCCTGCACTTTTTACATGCTGAAAATCTGTTTTTTTCCCCCTGGACGGCCTCCTAGGCACTTGAGAATAACTGGGAGGGATGAAGGGACTCCGGCAGTCCATGAGGAAGAGGACAAAAGTGAGCGCCCAACCAAATGAATGCTGCCTTCCCAAAATCTCTAGCTGAATGCCTTAGCAGGAGTGGCAGGGAAAGAGATCTTAACCCCACCTACAGCACCAAAACCTAAATCCATCTGCTCAGGGCAGGCAGGAAGAAATGTCTGTTTTCTCCTGTTTCATTCCATCCTATCCTCAAGTTGTCCATATGCTGTGTATTTGAGACAGGGAACTGTTCCTGTCCCCAGCCGACGACCAGACGCCCATCTTTCTTCCAGTGGGTTATTTCTCCCCAATGAGTCCTCCGCTCTGCGCCGGCTGACCCAGTCGGGGCTGGTGGAAGAGGGCGGGGAGAGCCTTCTGCTTGACGAGTGGGCTTTAGGACCCAACGGGAACCCGTGCCTCTTGCAGCAGCCTAACCCAGAAGCAGGGGGGAATCCTGAATCGAGCTGAGAGGGCTTCCCCGGTTCTCCTGGGAACCCCATCGCCCCCCTGCCAGCACACACCTGAGCAGGTAGGACCATGCACACCCCTTCCCAATTCTTTGGCCGCCTTTGACCCTGGCCTCGGCTTCTGATCTAGCCGTTTCCCTCTCGCCAGTTCTGGCTTTCCCCATCCCTCCTCTCCCGTCGCTCACTGTAGTCCTGGGAGGTGGGAGCCTGGGAACTGTGGGGTGTCTGAAAGCTCAGAGCCCCCTGCACCCTCCAGTACCCTTCCTGCGTTTCTCCTGAGGCAGTTCCCGGTCTCTAGCTAAGAGTGGGGAGTAGGGGGAAGGTCTGCCCAGGCCCCACGCCCTTGCACCCTCCTTTGCAGTATTGCCTAATACCCCTTCCCCCACCTCACCTAGACTGGAGAATTGGCAAGTGCTGGGGTAACAGAGGAGAGAGCCAGAGAGAGACCTGAGCTTTCCCCGAGGGATTTCTTTCTTGCTTCCTCGCCCAAAGAGCTCAGGACTTTGCCCCCCACTCCCTACTCACCTTGTAGGGGAACTAATGTCCCCTTCCAGGTTGATCTCACACTTGGGTGGCTAAAGGCTTTGCTGGAGGGTAGTGGAGGTTGTGAGCATTTTGGTGACCTTTTCCTCTAGGAAAGTTCTTTCAGCTTAGAGCCCCCATTCCTGTCAACATCTCAACACCTGCTGCAGAAGCCCCCACCCGACCCGACCCGTGTGTGTGTGTGTGTGTGTGTAGAGACAATGTGGTTGTAAGAGCTAGAAGCTTTGGATAGAGGTGGCTGCATGCATTGAAGGGGAGGGATACCAGAGTGTGGCCCAGGCCAGAACAGGCTCCAGATGGCTAGGGAAGGGAGTGTAGACCAGATTGAGGAGGTCACCGAGCCTTGCCAGCTTCCTGAGCTCCTTGGCTTTCAGAATCTCAGGCTCCTGGTCTTTCTCTAGAGCTACGAGGTCCCCAAGCTTCTGCCCCACTACAGGCTCTCTGGGAGAGGGCTAGATGGCACCTACTGTTTACAGTGGCTTATTTTTCTCTCCTGTGGTGGGCAGACAGGAGAAGATCTAGGGCATGTCATTCTGGTTTGGTGGGTTTACAGGAAGGGTGTACATCTTGTATGAGTTACCATGTGTGAGTGTGTATCTTGCTTCTGGGGGTAGTAGACTGGGGAGGGGGTGATAGAAGAGACTGGTCACACTGAGGGAACTCCTCTAGCTCTCAGTCTGTGGTAGGAGTGGGTGGCATGTCCCCATCTGGTAGCTCTGTCTAGGTGTGGGGTGTGCTCTGCATTCTTCCATGACTCCCCGGGTGCCCTAAAGGTTGGTTTTGAAGGACAGGGTGGATAATGGAGTGGCTTCAGACTTCGCTCTGGTCTTGATCCAAGAAGGAAAGTAGAGATTCTGACTGTGAGCAGTGGACTGGGAATCAGAGGCCTGAACTGGAGACTTAGCCTGGTTACTTAACTATATGTGTTTATGTATGTCTTCCCCTTCGCTAAGCCTCAGTTTCTTCATTTGTAAAAATGGCTATCAGTAGCAAGCAGGGACATTGCCACCAAGACCATACACAGAATGTATCGTAAAGCTCACTGCAAACGGTAGTAATGGCTGGGGGGATCTAGGATGGAATCCTCTTCCTAAATCTAGGTCAATCTCTCTGCCTTCAGTTTTCTTCCCCCATCCTTTGCCCATCTGGGGGATGGAGGAACCAGGCAGGGCTATTGCCCTGGGTACTGCAGAATTCCCCTAATGCAGGTTGTAGCTGTTGCCAGAGCACCTGTGGTCACAGAGTACAGATCTCTCCAGCAGGCATTTCTTCCTCTGGGGCCCCATACTTGCTCCCCTGAGCCATGTCTCCACCTTCCTTCTGCCATCCCTGCTTGGCGTCCTTGTCTCTCTCTCCCCTGCCCAGTGGCCTCCTTGTCCGGCTCACTGGGCAGGAGCCCTAATCGGATTCGACAGCTGAGATATGTGTGGCGGCTAAGAGCAGGCGGGAGGGAAGCCAGTGGGAGGATGGTATGAGGACTGCCCCTGGCACTGCCCCGGCCTCCTGAGCACCACCTTGGGCCTGCTGATTTCTTACTTGGCTTGGCCCCAAGGAAGGGGTGCCAGAGGAAGCTCAGGAATGAACAGGCTGAGGTCTGGAGACTAGGAGAGGAGGAAACACACCAAGGTCCTGAGGACCTGGTTGATATTTGATGACCTTAATGTCAGTGTCTCTGACTCTGACAAGGAGGAAAGGACAGAGATGAGCCAGGCTGACCCCCGCCACCCCATTCCCATAGCCCCACTTTCTTCTCTCTTCTTGTTCAGAAATGTGTTTACTTTGCCTCCTCTAGACCCTTTGGCCAGTACCTCCTTGTGGGTCACATCTGGGAGCTTCTGGGGTGCCACATGTCTGCCTCAATCTGGGCTGTTTCCTCCCCTCCAAGGTATTTCACTCTCTCCGGGCTGGGCGCCAGGACTCCTGGGTTTCCCGCCTGCCTGTGGTGCAGGGCTCCCCTGCAGGGCTCCAGAGAGTCGCTTAGCTGGTTTCCTTCCTTCTGTGTGGGGAGGGCCTTCCCCTAGGGCTGGGAGGTGTCAGGAATCCCAGGTGGGACAGGGGTGGGGGCACAGTAGCCTCTGGCACTGTAGCACCCCAGCTTCTCCCTCCTAGCCTCTGACTCAGCTTGGGGGCAGCACATGCCCAGCCTGCCAGGCATGGCCTATTCTTGCCTCCAGGCTTCTGTCTTTATAGAAGCCTACATCTCCTGCTCTCATTTTTTAGCTTTTTTTCCCCCATGATATCTGGGGGTGGCTATCGAAATCCCTGGTTTTGGGGAGCAAGGGACTAACATAATTGAGGCTGGGGCACTATTTTGTCTTCCCTCCAGTTGGGCCAGGATGAAGGAAACTGTCACAAACTTCCCCACGCCAATTCTTCCTGCCCTCAAAAGACCAGTCAGTGGAGCCAGGCCCTGCCCTCTGGGTGCCCACAATGTGGCTGGCACTGATTTGTCAGAAATTGGGAAGGTTTCCCTCTAGACCGCTTGCCTCCTTTCTCCTCCTCCCACAGGGTAGGGGCAGCTCTGTGATTGCAGGCACTTATGGGCAGGCCTCCCCCTAGGGAAGGGGTGTGGGATGCCCCCAGGATGGCCAAGTTGGCACTAGCCCCAGGCTGGAGTGCTGGACAAGATTCTGACCTGGGAGTTAGTTGGGGGAAGGCAGGGCATGGGCCTCCCTGCCCCCCTCGTTTCCTGCTCTTTGGGCAGCTGTGGGCGAGAAAGGCTGCAGGGACTATTTTTAGTTGGTCAGTCCCCTGGCAGGAGGGACGTGCAGAGCAGCACGGGGCAGGCAGAGGGGCTTGCCAAGGTGAGGGTAAGCAGGCAGGCAGAGGTGTGAGGAAGGGCCAGAGGGGCAGAAGACAGAGCAAGGAGGCATGGGGAGCAAGGGCAAGACCTTACCTAGAGGGACCTGACCCAGGTAGATGGGCCGGGGCTGGAATGGGTGGAAGAGTCCTGGCACCCTTCAGGGCTTTCTTTATCCAACTGGACTCAGAGCTGGAAGAGGTTTTAGGGGCTACCTAGGCAATCCCTTCCCCTTTCAGAGAAGGAAACTGAGGCCTAGAGAGGACATTCAATCAGCCATTGGCTGTGTTGAGACCTGAACCCAGGCCCTCCCTTTGCACTATTTTTCTGTTGTCGTGGTTCCTCACTACACCTCAGTGTGCTTCCTTCCCCTACTGCAGCGAGGAGGACCACGAGCCAGGCACACCTGGTCCATTTTCCCCTCTGCTTGTTTGTGCAGGGTCTCTGTAAATCCCAGCTTGGTTTGTTTATAAGTCTCCATGTGGAGAGAGTCTGTGTCCAGGCTGGAAGGAGGTCAGAGTTGGGTTTGTTTGGGTGGCCTGTGGCCACTGGTGTGAATGGAGGTACTGGACAGGCTCCAGCAGGCTCACAGGCTGGTGAGCTGTGGGGCTAGGAGACACCTTACAGAAGGGACGTCCAGACTTCCCAGAGCCCTTTGTGAGCCCTCTTCCTACCCTGCCCAGGACCTGTGGGTCATGGTGGCTGTTTGCCAATCTCCCCAACAAAAGAAGGGAGCAGGGTTGAGGAGTGGGAAGATTACTACTGGCTTCTGATCACTAGTCGGAAGGAGTCCCCCTCTGAGGCCTGGAGGCAGGGAAAGTTGGGGCAAGTTGGGGTGTGTATAGGGAGAAAACTCAGTGGAGAATTGTGGTCCCTCAGAATTCAGTCTGCTTTCTGTCTTCTGCCTTAGGCTCTCCCCAAGGGCCACCATGTTGCACAGCTGCAGGGGGAACCATTCCATAGATTATGATGTGAATGGCACCCCCTGGGGTTGTTCAAGGCCCTGCCTGTGTAGCCACACATGGTGCATCTGTCCCCCACGTTCTTCCTTCAAATTAGTTCAGACCCAGCTGGAAGGAGGTGTTCCAGACAGGCCTTACACCCTCTCCCTCTCCCCTACCCTGCCTCATACCACTCAACATCTCCTATTCCTCTGCTGCCCACCCCCAATGCACCAAGCAGGTCATGGTGCACCACCATTTGTATTGTAGGAGCCCCTCCCCTTCTCTCCACTCAGTTTCTGTGTCTCTGGGGGGCTGATTTATCATGCCCCCCATCAGGCCTACTGCGGTGTGTGAGAAATCAATAGTGCAAATGGATTGAGGCTGTTTAGCCTGTCAATTCCCCTTGGGCCCCACCAACTCTTCTGGGACTTGTGGAGTTGCTCAGCCCCCTTCTGGCTCAACATACACATATTTAGTGGTTGTAGCCAGAGCACTGAGCACAGGAATTACTCTTTCTGTTCGTCTGTCTCATTCTCTCTCTCTCATATACTGGGCTGGTCTTAGCATGACAAATACTTTTGAACATTTATTTTCTAGCTTGGGTGGAGGGGCTTAAAGGGCAGTAGGCTGCCAGCCAGAGGTGGGGAGGGAGGCAGGTGGGTGAGGGAGACTGTGGGTAGAGGGGTGGGGTGGGGGTGGGGACTAGCTGGGGAAGGGATTGGGTGACAGCCCACCCCATCAGCTCTGGTAACTCAATCCCTGCACCCCACCCTCCCAATTTCCCTCCTGCTCAACAACTTCAGCAGCTGCTGGCAGAAACAAGGCTGGCAGAAGTGTGTATGAGTGCATGTGTGTATGGGGGGAGAGGGTGAGAGGGGCTGTGGGGGCAGGGAGTGCTGCCAGGACATGTTAAAGGAGACTCACAGCCTGGGTACAACTTGGGTGGCAGGAGGAGGTGGGGCAGGTGGGAGAGTGGGTGGTGAGTGATGGGCAGGCTGCAGTGGGGGCAGGGCAGCCCAGGGGTCTCACAAAACTTGTTGGCACTGGAGCAGGGCCTGGTGTGGTGGGGGTGGGCAGTGGTGAGGGGGCAGGGGCTGGCACAGACATTGCTGGCCCCAAAATGCTGAGGCCCATTCTTCGCCAGGGGGCGCATGTAACCATTGAGGGACAGTCTGCCCCTGTCTCCAATCCTTGGGCCGTGCCTGCTGGGCATCACAGTCTCGGTGGTGACTAAGTCACTTCTGTCCTGGGGCTGGCAAGGTGCCAGGCTCAGCTCTTCTCGGTAGGTGAGTCACTGCCCTGGCATCTCCCCCGGATGCAGCTGAGTCACCCAGCCATGCCTGCTAGGCAGGTGGGCACCATGCTTTTGGTGGGGGTGGAGGGCTATGTGTGCTGCCCCCAGTGTCTTCTCCAGTCTCTCTCTGGCATGTCGTGGCCCCACCTATAAACCTGCAGAGCCAGGCAAGGATGGCGCTTCTCCCTTGTGATCCACTGAGGGGTGAAGGAAGAGGTAGCAGGGCACAGATTGGAGTGATATATGTTTGATTTGGAGTAAGTAGGGGAGAGGAGAGTTGAGGAGGGAACATTGATTGATATATATATATATATTTTAACAAAAAAGAGACAGGGTCTTGCTATGTTGCCCAGACAGGTCTTGAACTCCCGGACTCAAGCAACTGTCCCATCTTGGCCTCCCAAAGTGCTAGGATTAAAGGTGTGAGCCACCATACCTGGCCTGGGTTTGAATCCCAGCCCTGCCATTGACAAGCTGTATGACCTTGAGGAAGGCAATTTTCTTTTTGAGCCTCAGTTTTCTCATCTGTACAATGGCAACAGGAGCCTGCCCCTTCAGGACTGTGAGAATCAAATGGAGTGGGACTATTAAGGTACTTGTGGGAGGAGCTGCTTTTGGGATGAGCTAGGAGGCTTGGGAGGGGAAGAGGAGTCAGCTGGAGCTGGTTCCAACAAACTCCCGCACCATCCTGGTGGTCTTGGAGGGCCAATTGCTTCTCATCCTCTCTTCGGACTATCACTTAATGCTGTTCTTCAGGAATTTCCACAGGCTGTGAGAGGACAGCCTTGTTGTAGTAGAAATGTGGGCCCTCCAAGGGTGTCTCAGAGCTATATTTTATCTCTTTTGACTACTGAGAACTGCCACTGGCCTTGGTACCTGTCCAGACTCTCTTCCTTCACTTCCTCTAGTTTGAAGAGGGATCCTTTTCTTGGGAAACCAGTGGCTCAGGCTCCTCCCCCAGCCTATCTCCTGTGTGCAGGGAAACAGTAGGCCCCAAGGAGTGTCCTTCCTAAAGAGTGAGGCGCCCCTGAGCATGTGGCTTTTCTCTCTCTGCTAGTTTCCTGCTGCTCCCTGGGTACCCTTCTCTCCTCCTGCATCAGGGTCCCTGGTGGGAGGGGGTGGTGGAAACCCTGTTATGAGCCCAGCACAGCTGGAGTTCAGCTGCTGCTGCAGATTGAAGACTCCTGATCCCCCACCTGGGGACCTCTCCTGCCTTCTGCAGTCAAGCTTGGGTAGGGCTGGGCCTTGGACAGGTGGTACTTGTTGCCCTGGGCAGGAAGGAAATGCCCCAAAGATGTGCATGCTATGTGTTTGTACACATGGGTACTGGTCTTGTTTGAGTGTCTGACCCCTGCGGGGGGTGGGTTTGTGTGTATGAATTTGTTCCCTCACTCACACATGGGGCTACTTCTGTGCCTGTGTAGAAGTATGCCCCACCCTCTGCTTCATGCCCTTGTCTGTGCACAAATGTGTTTGAATGTACTTGTTCATGCGTGGATGTGCATACATGCGTCGGGGGTGTACACATCCCTGCCCTGAATGTGCACGTGGAAATGCATTTGTACCAGGATGCCTCACCCTATGATGGCAGGTGTACCTGAAGGTCGTCCCACTTGGGAGGCAGTGTAGCTATGTGCATGCATGCTTGCATTCTTGTGTCCATGAGCCTTCCCCTCTAGCCTCAAGGAAGGAAGACCGGTAGGATCTAGGTTGGGAGGTGCCTGTGGGCACTGGGGGTGGGCTGGCGCTGACTCCAGTCCTAGGCTGGTTCTCACCTGGGCAGAGCTCTCTGCTGTTGTTGGGGCTCAGGCTGGAAGGCCCTTGGGGGAGCGCGGCTGGGGGGTAAGGGGTTAAGCGGTGGCGTCCACATCTGGGAGCCATTGGCGCATTCCTGCCGGCTGAGCGCATGTTTGCGGATGAATCTGGACAGGACAGGGCGGGAGGGGCTGGGCGGGAGGTTCGCACCGGCGGACGGAAATCCAGACGGGAGCTGGAGACAGCTCCGGCCCAGCGGGCGGGAAGAGGCCTGGGGAAGCGCGGCCCAGCACTGCTGGGGCAGTTTCCCGTGCGCCGGCCCTCAGGGCAGAGCGTCCCGCCCTCCTGGCTTGTCCTACCTTACCACGGCTCTTGGGCTAAAGCCAGGGACAATCAGATACTTCAGTTCTAGACCCGGCTCTGCAACTGGTGCGACCGTGGACAAAACCCAGTGCCTGCTCTTGGCCTCGCTTTCCTCTGTAAAGCGCGGGCCGGCGTCGGACCAGTGGGTCTGAGAGCTCTGCCACTGGGTCAGGCTGAGAGTCTCCTCACTGGGCTAGAGGCCTGGGAGTGCAGCACTTCCCCTTCCAGTGGGAAGTTCTGTGGGGGCACTCGTGGCCACTTCTCTGCCTGGGAACAGGGCGAGGGGGGAGTATTCCCTAAGCGATTCTGCTTCCCCCTAAGCCCGCCAGTGGACTGCTAGCAATGGGGACAGGATCCTCCCAAACAGAGCAGCAGGCTGGGAGCGGGGTCATGACTGTGTTGGGGACTGGGGTCTCTCAGATGGAGAGTGATTCAGATCCTGTCCAGTTGGAATATGAACAAGAGCTTTCCTGGCTTCTCCAAACTTGTTCGGGAGAGAGAAGCTTGAGTCTGAGTCTTTGAGCACGGAGGGGTGCTCCTGGGCGCCCCTACTGGAAGATCCAAAAGTCTTGCCCTTTGAGAAGAGTACTTTAAGGGGGCTGGGGGGTTGGGTTGAGCCAGAGTTCCTAGGACCCACTGGAGCTGGAAAGGTGTTTGGGGAAGGAAGAGATGTACTTGCGGGAGATCTACTCCTGGACTCTTTTTTTTTTTTTTTTTTCTTGCAGCTGAGATACTTAAGATCCAGGGAAGGGAAGTGACTTAGTCAAGGTCACACAGCTCTCAGTTCCAGCTGGTCCCTAGAAGAGGATTATAATTATAGGATTCAGGGGCTTGACAGCTAGGGCAGGAGTCACCGCACTCACTTCCATGTTACGCCGCCGCCTCACTTCTCGGGTTTAGGTGTGGGTGTGTGTGTGGTTGGGGGGAAAGGAGTGTAGGATACCACACGCTGCGGTCTTCTCCACCGAGCGCTATTTTCATTCTTTCCGCAGAATCTCACCCCCCCCGTCGCTCTGAATCTTCGGTTCTGGGTCTGAGGGAGGGATTCTCCCGGATTCCCACGGTCCAGTCTTCAGTTAGGAGCGGCTCCTTTAAGACTCGCCCTTCTCGGGGTCTATTAAGGAGAGGCGGGGGCGGGCGTGAGTCTGTAGATCCGCCTCTGACTGATGATTGGTCGGTGGGCGGGCAGGGGCGGGCCTGAGGGAGAGGGCCTCCCCCCACCTCTGCTCCGTACCCTCCGCCCCTTCAGTCTGGGGCTCCGGGTAAAGTTTCAGCCTCCGCACGTGACTCGCTATGGCCGCTGCCGTCGCCCCGCGCCCCTGAGCCGCGGCCCCCCGGACGGCTTCTCTCCCGGGACCCCGCACCCTGATGCCGAGAAGCACCAGGGCGCCGGGTTAGGGCAGACGCTGTGCTCGCGGGCACCCCGAACGGGTTGCGTCCCCGGCTGCGAGGTAACTCCTCCCCCGGGGATTTTGGGGAGCCCCTGGTTCCCGCAGGCGTCGGGGCCCCATGTCCTGCCCCAGATTGGCGCTGCGGGAGGGGACTGGGTGCCGGGAGGCTTCCGACGGAACCCGGGGTTTCCTGGGCTTCCCAACTCGCTGCCGCCGTGTCCAGGGTGGGGGAGCCCCGTCTGTGCGTCTGCCTGCGCCGTGTCTTCGCGCGCAGCCTTGAGGCGTCTGTGGCCGTCTGCTGCGCGTGTCCCCCGCGCTCGAGCTGTTGCAGAACCACCGCTGGGAACTCCTGTTCTCTCTTTTTCTCTTTAAAAACAAGCAAAACAAAAAGGCTTTCAAACCTGTTTGGGGAGAGATCGGATGCTCAACGGACTAGCCCCCTCTCTTTTTCCCTCCTGTTATCTGAGCTGCCCTGTGGTTTGGGGAGAATCAGCCAGGGGGCCCACTCCCACCAGAGGGAGCCGGCCGGGGGCGGGGCCCGCTCAGCTGGTGTCCCCCGTGGAGTGAGGGGAACTCACTCAGAATTGGGTGCGGGAGCCAGTGCAGTATGTATGTAGGGGTGTTCCTGGGTCTTGTGCCACCATGGGCTGTGGGAGCTTTTTGGGGTGAGGGAAGGACGGAATAGACTGGTGGACTTTGCTCTGCTGAGGGTGTCTGGGACCTGGTGCCACCCATGAGGCTTGGAAGCTGCTGGCCAGATGTGTGTGTGAGCCTGTTGTGGGGTTGGGGGGGTGGCTGGCTGGGATATGAGCTTGGCTATGTCCCCTCATCTTCTCTCTGGGCACTGCCCTATTGTCAGGCTGCTCCTTGCGAAGGACAGGCCGCCAGTGTGTTAGGGTGGGGATGGGGACCCACTAATCCGGAAACCAGACAGAAGAGCTCCCCGGTCTTGGAGATGTTTCCGCACCCTCCATCCTGTCTTGGATCGGATGCCCAATGTGATGGCCTGGAAGGGTACCTCCTGCCCCCTCTGGCTCTGTCTTCTGTAACCAGGTTGCCTTCTGTCTGATGGCTGTGTGGACATATGTGTATGTATATATTCTTGGAAAGAATTGTTTCTGAGAACACCCCCCGACTCCCCACGCCCTGCTGCTTACCCCAAGGATCACTTCTGCCCTTGACACTCCCTCTCCTCACTTTCCTGGCCAGGATATTCTGGGATGTCTCTTATACCCTTCCCTGTCTGCAGTCTTCATAGGGCGAGATTGTTTTGGGGAAGTGGTTCTGTAAGGACCTTCCAGGTCTTGCTAGGAAATTGGACCTCAGGCCCCAAACTCTCCTACAGGGCTCGATGAGGAGGCTGTGCCGGGGAAGCCCCAGTTTGGAGTGGGGGTAGCTTGGAGCCTTGGGGCTTCCCCTGGGGGGGGGGGGGGGGGGGCGGGTGGAGATGAGGCTAGGGGGGAGGAACGAGAGAAAAAATATTTGGAGTTGGTTGTATGATGCTTCTTCCTGGAGGAAGAAGAGGGGGTGGTTGTGGAGTCTGGGAGTTTGTGGCTGTGAAAGATGGTGGAGCTGGAGGAGGAGCTGGGACATCAGTACTGCCTGGGAGTCTGGACCATGTGGTATCCTGAAAGAGAGGTCAGGAGGGTCAGACTGGAGTAGACTCTTGGGAGCTGAGGATCTTGGATTTGCAAGGATTTTGAGGGTATGAGTGAGTGTACATGAGGTGTCACTGCAGGGGTTTCACCATCAGACTGACGACAGTGGCACAGATGCAGTGGCAGTTCTGAGAAGATCCTGGGCTTGGAATGGCTTAATCCTGGCCACCTCCTCCTTCCTATAGCCCCTAAATCTCTATCCCTTCAGTCTGACCCTAAATGCCCCAGCTGCCACCCTGGGACTCCTTTCTAGTCCCCTTCCTACTCCCAACCTTGAGGCAGCCTGGCAGGAAGCCAGCTGTGGGCAGCCCCATCCTGATTGCCCATGTGCCTCCCCCGCTGGGCATCGTCACCCACATGTGCCATGACGTGGTTCCTGCCACCCCATCTAAGTATGGGGGAGAGGACATTGTCGGAGTGGCCCCTCAGGTCTGTTTTGGGGACATTCACCCAGACCCCAGCTAATGAGCGCCCCTTCCCCTAAACCATTTAGTCTTGGAAGCTGACTCTGCCTTCTGGGACCTTTCCTCCCAGGCTACTCCTTGCTCAGACTCCAGTCTCAGGTGGGATGGTCCTCAGAACTGTGTGATGTGAGGGTGGGGCCTGTCCCAAAATGCAAACCCCAATGCCCAGTTTCCAGTCCTCTTGGAAGCATGAGCCGGATAGGACTTAGGCTGGGCTGGAGGGGTAGGTATATTTTGGCCTCTGTGGGGTCTATTAATATTAGGGAGCACTGCCTGGGATCTGGGGTGATAGGCACCTGGGGACGGTAATCCTGTCCCTGCGACAAGTAAGCGGGGTAATCTCTGCTTGCTCAGTACCCACACCCATCTTGTGTTGGTAGTTTTGGGAGTGTGGGAAGCTGGCGGGGCCCCTGGCAAGATGACCAGGGTTGTCTTGACTTACTGGGTTTTGGGAAAGGAGTATGGCAACTGATACCCTGGCTCCCAGGGCTTTGGCTGCACATTCTCTCTGACGCCTGCTGTCTTTCCTCCCTCTACTCCCCTCTCCACCCTCTGGCTGCTGTCTGGAGCCCACACAGTTTGTGGGGGGATGCGCGGTGGGGGGCAGGGCCTGGATCTCCGTGTGTGTCCGGAGAGTATTCTGAGAATTGGCAGAATTGGCTAAGGGTGTCTGGGTGTCCCCACAGGGTGGGCGGCATGTGGGGACCTGGCCTAGTATGAGAATGTGTCAGCGTTGGTGTGTCTGTCCCCAGTCTGGCTCGGGTGTGGGTGTCTCGGGTGTGGGTGTCTCTTGCTTCGTCTGGATCTCGCCTCCCGCTCCAGTCCCGCCCTCCCCTCGCTCCCCCCTAGCTGGGACCGCCTGCTTGCTCTCCCTCTCTCCCCACAACTGGAGCCTCCCTTGCCTGTTCCTGGAATTTGGAGAGGAGGAGGAGGAGGAAGAGGCAGGCAGACAGACCTCCCACACTCTAGCCCGCCCACCTGGCATCATGGGGAAATGAAATAGGTGCTATGGAACTACGTTTTCCCTGGCTTCCCTAGACCCGCCAGCACACATCATGAGGGCCAGGGGCCAGCTCTTAGGGAAGGGCCATGGGCTGCCCACCCCTCTGGCCAGTGACACCTCCTTCTACTTAACATCCTGCCCCAAAGGGCCACTGCTGGACCTCTAGGCACCACTGTCAGCCTGGGGAGCCAGTGGGATTAGGCTGCTGCCAGGCTGGCCCGCACCTGTTGCCAACCCCAGCCCTATAACTGGAGCTTGCCTGGGAGGGGGCTGCAGAATGACAGGTGTAATTTCTGCAGCTAGGCAACTCCACCCCCCCAACTGGATATGCCTTTCCCTTCTGCCGGAACAAGGAAAGGCTTCCCCTTCGTCACTCCAAGTGTCAACCTGGTCTTATGGATGATGCCCCTGTCCTGCCCGATGACCCCCACCTCCATCCGTGGCTGCAGAGCTGGGCTGCCTTCCTTCAAGTTTTCAGAACTGTGCTGCCCTGGCAGGGCTGGGGGTGTGGGGGTGTGTAGATGGGGGTGGTTCTCTGTTAATGTTTTAATTGCCTAAAAACTGGGAGCTCAGCTCTGGGCCAGTGGGGAGTCTGGGTCTGGCTGGCCGCCCGGTTTGGGCTAAATATAGTCTGGGACATCTGCAGAGAAGGGGAGGGGGGTGGAGGGAGGTTCCATTCCCCCACCTTCAGCCAAGGTGCCCTCGTCTGGGCAGGCACCTTGGAGCAGTGAGGGGGATTCCTCAGCACAAAAGGCAAGGGAGAGGTGGCAGAGAAGAGGCGGCAGGGGAAAGGTGGCAGGGGCTGGGCACAGTTGGGACCTTGCTTGCCTGGAGGCCAGTAGATGCCGGAGATGAACCTGGAGGCTCACGACAGGGCAAGAATGGGGCACGCCGGGACTGGGTCCTCTGGCTGTTCCCTCTCCCCTCAGAGTTACTTGAGGTCAGGCAGTCTCCATGTGTCATTGTACCCTGCAGGCGGTGTCACTGTGACCCACTCGCTGTGTGTCTGTGTGTACACACCTACCTTGGAGTGGCTTTATCCTGGCCCTCTCCCCGGAGCCTCTGTCCCCTGGGTCCTACTGCAGGTCCTCAGCCCTCCTTCCCTCTGTCCCTCACCCCACAGTGAAACCTTCAGCCCAGGAATCGAGACTTGAGAAGGGGAAGCTGCGGTGGGGAGTTCTCTGATCTCCAGTCACGGCAGGAAGTGGAAAAGAGGGGGGTTGAGGGGGGAACCCATGAGTGGCAGGCAGGGAGGGAGAGCCCTGTCAGTCCTGTGACCCACTGTGCAGAGCAAGGTGGGGGTTGGCCTCCTTCCTAGTGGTCCCCCTTCCCTCCAGCTCCAGGTAGGAGAAACCTGGGGACAACTGATTGCCCAGCGACTGCAAACAATCTTCATAACCCCCCAACACTGAGAAAAAAAAAAAAGTCTTCCTGTCACGTGGCTGTCACTTCCTGTCCCACTGTGGTTCCCGGGATGTTTGTTGTTGGTTGCCATGGTGATGTCTGCCATGGGCACTAGCCCTGGTTCTTGTGGGGAAGGAGCTACCCTTCCCCACTAGGCTGGAGGGGTACTTGGGGGACTTGACTGGGGGGTCCTTTCAGGCTGAGTGTGTGTGGTCTCTGATGCTCCAGATTCCCCAGGACCCCCCAGACTTCTGTCTGTGGGGAGGAGTCACTGCCACCTACTCAGACTGAGTGCTGGGGAGACTGTGACCGCATCTGGCTGTGACTTTGTGAGTCTGACTGATTTTGCAGCCCTTGGCCACTCTGGCCAGCGTTCCTCTCGCTCATAGAGATGCCCATTCAGGAAACCTGTGTGCTCCCTATCTGTCCTCATATACAGTTCTGGAGCCTGCTCCCATCCTGTGTCCTGATGGAAACCACCTTCCCCAGGGAGTTTCTGTGGCTTCCTGGACTCCAGGCTGGAGGGTCAAGGGGCTCTGGGGCAGCGTCCCAGGTTGCGTGTGTTTGGGGCCGGGGAGGTGGGGGCTCTGCAGACTATGCCTTCCCCTACACACACAGCCTGCACCGGCTTCTCCCTTGTCCGGCAGGCCCTCTTCTCTAAGGGGAAGGCCATGGGGCTCTGTGACCTATTATCCCTACCCCACTGGGGGCTTCCCTGTTCAGCTGGGGATGGAGAGGGGAAGAGATTCCCCCTAGTTCTAGCCCCAACTTGAGTAGGCGGGTGTGGAGTAGGAAGTTGCTGGGGGGGGGGTCAATGGGTCGGAGGGGGGCTATGGGGCAGGGCACAGTCTGACTCAGGCCTGGTCTGGGGTCAGAGCCAAAAGGATATCCTGAGGCAGGACTGGGGGCGTGTATTCCTGGATTCCCTGCAGCGTGAGTCCCCAGGGTGGGATGCTGAGAGGGGGCTGGTACCATCTAGTCCAGCTGGCAGTTTGCCCTGGGACTCAGAATATGGCAGTTTCAGGGTTGGGCTGAGCTGAGGGGAGGGGCAGGGGCTGCTGCAGGCTGTCTGCCCATCCTGGCCCTGCGTGTTTCTCTGTAAACTGTCCCCCCATTGTGAGAGTACTGTGTTTCCTGCTTGGTACCGTGGAGAGGAGGTAGTGGTGAGGGGGACAGCTGCCAAGGTGAGGGTGGGGAAAGCCCCGTGCCAGGCTGGATGTGAGGTCGGTGGTTTCCAAGCTAGGGGGTCCCCTTTTGTCTGTGCCCCTTTGGTCCCTCACCCGACAGAGCTGCCTGTGTATGGTCCACACATTTCTGTGGTCTGGCTGTGGCCTCAGTAGGCTCATCTCTTCCTCTTCCCATTTTTTTTCCTTCCCTGTGGGTTGGTCCCTCTTCTTGAGGCCTGAATTACCCCCTGCCCTTTCACCTACTCGCTGCTTGGAGTAGGGAGGCTTCAGTTCTGGTTCTAGGTGGACCTCTCAGACACCCTGGGCTTCAGAGGTCCTGAGCATGTCCCCTGGGGGATCTGGCGTATGGCCCCTGGGGATGGAGGAGTTGGGAGCACTACCCTGACCAGCAGAGACCCCCACTTCCTCCTCCTAAAACCTGGACTGCCCCGAGCTTGGATTGTCCAGTCGCCCTTTCTGCCTGGTATCCAGTCACTGGTGAGATTATGGCCTGTGGGGGTCCTGCAGCTCTATGTAGTTGGGGAGTAACCCTGGGCTGAGTGGAGTACAAGCTGTGGAGACATTGGACCTATTCTTTTGGGACAAGGCACTGTGTCTTGAGGCAGTGGGCAGTGGTAGCACCCGGAAGTGAGATACTAGGCTTCTTCCTTCCCCTGACTCCCAGGAGGACATGCTTATGGCCTGCACCGACTAGGGCAGATTTTCAAACCAGTCCTAGCTCTAGCAAGGCTGGCCTGGGGTTCTGTGGGGTTGGTGGGGAAGAGGCACTCTCCAGCTATCCCACCCACCCCCAGGTGATCCTTCTCCAGCCCTCCTAGGGTAGCCTCTTTTAAAATGAGGCTGGGCTGGCCGGGCGCGGTGGCTCATGCCTATAATCCCAGCACTTTGGGAGGCCAAGGCGGGCGGATCACAAGGTCAAGAGTTTGAGACCAGCCTGGCGAACATGGTGAAACCCCGTCTCTACTAAACATACAAAAATTAGCTGGGCATGGTGGCGGGTGCCTGTAATCCCAGCTACTCCGGAGGATGAGGCAGGAGAATCGCTTGAACCAGGGAGGCAGAGGTTGCAGTGAGCCGGGACTGTGCCATTGCACTCCAGCCTGGGTGACAGGGTGAGACTCCATCTCAAAATAAATAAATAAATAAATAACATATAAAAAATAAAAAATATAATGAGGCTGGGCTAACCTGGCTTCCTGCAGCCCAGACCCCGGTGAACAGACAGGAAACAGAGGACCCGAGTGGCCGGATTGTAGGCTTGCCAGGGAGGAGAGGGGTGAGAACCTTGGCCAGAGGAGGCCCTTGACAGAGTGGCGAGCAGCCATCGCTGCTCCCCAGCCCCTGTCTGCAGATATGAGGGGCGCTGGGGAGGGGAGAGGTTGTGGCTTTGTGTGTATGGGAGTGTGTTTTCCTGGAAAGTTTGTAAATGGTTCTAGTTTAGAATCTACCCTGTTCTGCCCTGCTTGGCCAGCTTCTGGCGGGATAGGGGTTCAAAGGCGGCAGGGCTTTGTTTCTGCCAGGGCTCAAGTCCCTCCTGCCCAAGTTGAGCTTGAGCTCTGGGTGTCATTTGCATATGATTCACTAACTGTCTAGAATGCTTAGGAAACCCCCAGTCTCCCCTTCTTTTAAGCTCCCCAATCCTTCTCCCCTTCTCTCAGCCCCTCTGAGACTGCCTGACCTCTATTTCTTGGGAACCATTGTTTCGGGGGAGCCTGGAGAACAGAGAGAATGAATGAGGAAGGGAGGCTGGGGCCAGGCCCAGCTGGGTTTGGGGTCCCCTGCTTCTCTGTCCTGAGTATAGGGGAGGAAATGGTATATTTCTCTTCCTCTTCTCCCCTCCTCAAATCCAAAGGTTTCCCTTTTTTGGTTTGTGAAATGAAAGAAGGGAATTTGGGAAAGGGTTGTGGTCAGGCCTCCACCCACACCCCGAATATCCCTTTCTCCACATCCCTCTCCTCCGTCTGAGGGAAGCAGACCCTGGGAAATGGGTAACTCTCCCTCCTGGCCCTGTCAACAGATGTTGCCCTGGGTGGGATGAGGCAAGGGACAGCAGGCCAAGGGCTGCTGTCGGGGCACCAAGGTGGTGGCAAGAGGTGTGGGGATGGAGGGCTCCAGTGGCCCGGGCCTCCCCTGTGCCAAGCTCTAGGCTGGGTGCTTTCCAGGACTTCCTGTCTGAAATTGCACAGCTTGTTGTTGAGGTAGACAGTTCACAGGCGAGTAAACAGTTGCTTAGAGAGGTTAAGAGACTTGCGTAAGGTCACCCAGAGTGGCAGAGCTGAGATTTGACCCTTCCGACTTCTGGTTCTTTCTCCCATCTTCATGGCTCAGAAAGCTCTCACCTTTTCTCTAGGTGTGTGACTCTGGGGTGTAACACGTGGGCAGCTAGGGACACTGATGCTGGGGAAGGGATCCTGGCACCTTCTGAGGGTGAGAGCGGCCCCAGTGGGCAGGGGTGTGGGGCTGGTTGCAGGTGCTCCAGCCCCCTACTCCTTTTTCTGCTGTGCTTAGGCTAGGCTCGGTATATTGGAGGTGTGGGCCTGTGGTTTTCTCTCTCTCAGGGGAGGGTGCCCGTGGGCAGTGGAGGTGGCTGGCATAGGGTGGAGGTTGGATGTGGGTAGTTTGTTTTCCCTCTCTTTGGTACTGGTTTCGATTCTCTGCCGAGGCCTTCTCCACTGCTGGGGTGTCGAGGGCTGGGGCCCAGGTGTCTCTCTGAGGGTCATAGCTCCTGAAGGACCTTCTGAGGCAGAGCCTGTGCCCTTTCAGGCCCACCCTGGTCATCCCTGCCCTTGCCCATCCCTGTTCTCTGGTCTGTCTGGCCCTTGGCCCATTTCTGTGACCTTTAGTCTGTCCTGCAGCTCAAGGACCTCCCCAGGGAGCTGAGTAAATTTGCACTGAAGTTTGCAGGCAGAGCTGGGTTAGGCTTTTTGGAGGCTCTGATAGGGGTCTGGGGAGGCCTTCCAGCCTTGCCCTGTAGTGTGTGCGGGTGGTGGGCTGAGGGGTGAGGTGGGGGTAGTGGGGATTGAAGTTTGGTTCAGTTTCAAACTCCTCAGGGGCAGAGTTCATGTGGCGGTGGTTTTCTCTTCCCTGGGAGCAAGGGTGGGTTCCAGAGGGTCCAGGCTGGACTGACTGAACTGGCCTCCCAAACCCCAAAGGCTGGGTCAGGATGCCTGGATCTGGATGGCATTCTGGGTCTCAGCCTGGGTTATGGAGGCTTCACTTTGGGTTAGCTGCCCCTTGGGCCTCACCTTGAGAGAGGCAGGCCTCTGTGTGGATGTGAATTCACCTGAGTGTTTGTGGACCTGGTGCATGGGCTGGGCCCACAGGGAGGACCTCAGAGCATCTTTTGGCAGAAGCAGCAGGTACAAGGGCCACCCTGGCTGTATGAGGTCCGAAGAATATACAGTTTGGGAGACTGTGGGGCTGTGGTTGTGTCTTTGGGGAGCTGTGTGCTGGGGCCCATGCATGCAGTTTCTGAGCTGTGTTCACTGTGTAGTAGAGCCCAGGTGTGGAGAGATGGTATCTCCAGGTTCCCTCTCCTCACATGCATGCCTGCACACACACAGGCTGGGGCTGCAGGCATGCTCTTGCCACCCAGATGCTTTCTGTAGACCTGCATGCATGGGTTTGTATGTGTATTTGTGTGTGAGGGTCCAACTATAGGAACTGATGAGGTTCCGCCAGCCCCTTCTTCCCTTGCATGGCTCCCCCAGCTCCAGTTCCCGTTGTGTGGGGCCCCACAGGAGTTGGGAGGGGGCCAGGGCGGCAGCTGGTCCAGTGGGTGGGGCCCCTGTTCCTCTGACATCAGCTCTGTCAGCCTAGGAGGGAATTGGCAGGGGCCTGGGGTAGGAAGGGGGCTCTTTATTCAGGAGTGAGGAGAGAGGCCCTATGATTGTCATAATGAGTAACAGTAAAACTCGTGGTCATTAGCAAGGTCCAGATTTTACTCCTCGGGCAGCCTCCCCTCCCTAGCCCAGTACCTGTCCCCTCCCGCCCTCTCTCCCTCAGGTCCACACAGGCTGGCTGGCTCAGCTGGGCCAGAAGTCCTGGCCTCTTCCACAGTGGCCTTGGCAGGAACTCCCCCTTCCCAGGCCTGGTCTTCAACCAAATGCTGGCCATGTGCTTGTCCCCTGGACTCCAGGTTTGAGGCTGGAGTCTGGAGCTCAGAGCCTGGAACCTACCGTAGCCTGAGCTTGGGGTGGAGTGGCAAGGGGTGTTGGAAAGGGACAGTCCTTATTTTGAGTCTCTGTGGCCCTGTTTCTTTCTTTCTTCCCTCTTCTTTTTAAAACAGCTTTATTGAGATATAATTCACATACCATAAAATTTACCCATTCAGTGGTTTTAGTATATTCAGAATTGTGAAACTACCACCACAATCAATTTTAGAACATTTGCATCACCCCAAAAAGAGCCCCCATACCCAGCAACAGTCACTTCCCATCTTCCTCAAATCCACGCCCCAGCCCCTGGTAGCCACAAGTCTGCTTTCTGTCTCTATAAATGTGCCTATCCTGGACATTTCATATAAATGGAATCCTACAATATATGGTCTTTGTAACTGGCATAATGTTTTCAAGGAATATCCATGTCATAGTATCAGTACTTCATTCTTTTTTTTGGCAGAATAATATTCCATTGTAGGGACATACAACATTTTATTTATTCATCGGTTGATGGACTTTTGGGTTGGTTCCACTTTTTGGCTATTAGGAGTAACGCTGCTGTGAATGTTCATGTGTAAGTCTTTTTGTGGACTTACGTTGTCATATCTCTTGGGTAGACACCTAGGAGTAGAATTGCTAGGTCATATGCTACCGCTGTGTTTAACCTTTTGAGGAACTGCCAAACTGTTTTCCAAAACAGCTATTCTATTTTACATTCCCACCAGCAGTATACGAGGATTTGAATTTCTCCACATCCTCGCCAGTACTTGTTATTATCTGTCTTTCTTATTAGAGCTAGCCTAGTGGGTATGACATGGTATCTCATTGTGCTTTTTTTTTTTTTTTTTGAGATGGAGTCTTACTCAGTTGCCCAGGCTGAAGTTCAGTGGCCCAGTCTCGGCTCACTGCCTCCTGGGTTCAAGCAATTCTCGTGCCTCAGCCTCCTGAGTAGCTGGGATTATAGGCATGTGCCACCACGCCTGGATAACTTTTGTATTTGTATTTTATTTTTGAGACAGAGTCTTGCTCTGTTACCCATGCTGGAGTGCAGTGGTGTGATCTCGGCTCACTGCAACCTCCGCCTCCCTGGTTCAAGAGATTCTCCTGCTTCATCCTCCCAATTAGCTGGAATTACAGGTGCCCACCACCGTGCCTGGATAATTTTTTTAGTAGATTTTTGTATTTTTTAGTAGAGATGGGGTTTTACCATGTTGGCCAGGCTGGCCTCAAACTCCTGACCTCAGGTGATCCCCCCGCCTCGGCCTCCCAAAGTACTGGGATTATAGGTGTGAGCCACCGCACCTGGCTAACTTTTGTATTTTTAGTAGAGACAGGGTTTTGTCATGTTGGCCAGGCTGGTCTTGAACTCCTGACTCAGGTGATCCAGCTGCCCCAGCCTCCCAAAGTGGTGGGATTACAGGCGTGAGCCACCACCCCCAGCTTCATTGTGCTTTGGATTGGCCATGTTTCTTTTTGTCTGTCTCTTTACTTTTGTCTTTCATATATGTGTTTTTCATATATAAATACATGCATATGTATTTATGTATAACCTATACCCAAAATGGATTTGAAACATCCTCTTGTCCTCTTGCGGATATGTTATTTGTGTTCTCTCTCTTTGCTCTTGTTGCTGCCTGTCTGTCTCACTGTGTTGTGGAATCTCTGGGTTCGTCTCTGTCTCTCTGTCTACCCCATGGTATTATCTGTGCATATATCCTCTGGTGCTAGCTGTTCACACAGGGTGTGGATCTCTATTCACACTGGCGAAGGGGGCATCTGGCCTTTCATCTTCTGCCCACCTGCCATCCCACTTCATGTGTTTTGCTTCTGCAGTCAGACGTATGTGGGTGAACCCTGAGATCAATCTCTCCTTCATTGCCTGGGGGTAGGAGGCTTCCTGGGCAGTCCTTGCCCTCCTACACATTGCCTACCCCTGGGCCATCCATGCTGTTAAGTGTTGGAGGTGATACCTAGGAGTCCTCAGTTCCCATTTTCCTAGTAGTATGTATGTAAATGGGCCTCCTCCCAGGGCCTGTGGGACAAACCCGTCTGGGGTGCTGGGGCTTGGATCTAGGGGGGAAGTGGTGTAAGAGGGGCCCCCTGGCTTAGGAGTCATTTTTCTGAGAAGTGCCAGTGCTTTAGGGAAGCGGCTTTTCCTCCCCCTCCTTCTTCCCCCACCCCTCCAGCACACGTTCTCTGCATCTTGACCTCAGGTAACCCTCACTAGGGGAAGGAGGGCCAGCTGCCCGCTTCTGCTGCAGCGATCCCTTGAGGTGGCACTGTGGACCCTTTCCCCTCAGGATTGTGGGTGAGAGGCCCTCCAAGGCTCTGGGTTCTGTTCCTGTCTCCTCAGCCTGGCTGTGCTATCCTGCCACCCCCAGCAGTGTCTGGGCCCTGCTTCCAGGTCGTCTCTGCCAGCCAGGCATGGTGCCAGCTGTCTGCTCAGCTGGGTGCCACGGGAAAATCTCCGGCAGCCCAGGTTGGGGAGCTCCACGGGGAATGCCCGTGTGCCTGTTCTTCAGTGCCCACTCACCTATCTTTCTTCTTTCTGCAGCATCACGGGACATGGCCCCCTCAGCCACCTAGCTGGGGCCCATCTAGAAGTGGCATCCTTTTTGGTGCCCTGAAGGCCAGCTCGGGACCTTCCCAGGAAAAGTGCCAGCCCACAGAACTGCTTGACCAAAGGACCGGCTCTTGAGACATCCCCCAGCCCACCTGGCCCCCAGCTAGGGTGGGGGCTCCAGGAGACTGAGATCAGCCTGCCCTCTTTGGACAGCAGCTCCAGGACAGGGCGGGTGGGCTGACCACCCAAACCCCGTCTGGGCCCAGGCCCCATGCTCCGAGGAGGGGTGGTCTGAAGCCCACCAGAGCCCCCTGCCAGACTGTCTGCCTCCCTTCTGACTGTGGCCGCTTGGCATGGCCAGCAACAGCAGCTCCTGCCCGACACCTGGGGGCGGGCACCTCAATGGGTACCCGGTGCCTCCCTACGCCTTCTTCTTCCCCCCTATGCTGGGTGGACTCTCTCCGCCAGGCGCTCTGACCACTCTCCAGCACCAGCTTCCAGTTAGTGGATATAGCACACCATCCCCAGCCAGTAAGTCTGGGTGTTGTGGGGTGGGGTGGAAGGGGACTGTGGAGGGCGGCAGGACTCAGAGCTTGGGCTCTGGGCACATCTGTTCTGCTGTGAGCCGAAGGCACGGTGAGCGGCAAGGTCTTCTGCAGTTGGGGTGACCATCATTTGAGGTCTTGAAAATGAAAGCCCTGTGGCCTGTAGGCCAATCATGGTGGCTGTGTTTGAAGTTGGGGGTGGCAGAGGGGGAGATGAAACCATGCTGTTCTGGCCTGCAGTGGCCCTCGCACCCCTCTTCTGTGCTCTGCTGTTGGGGCCTTATAAATAGCTCCAAGGACTGGACACACAGGCTGGAGGTGGGTAAACAAACCTCTTGACATTTGATGGAAATGGCAGCTCTACCTAGAGTGAGAGCGGCACACCACCTACGCCCCACCCCCACTCAGTGCCTCTGAGGGAAAGGGCTTGAAGGAGCAGACCGGGGAAGGCTGGCTGGAACCCCACCTCTCCCCCTGCCAGCTCCACCCCCGGCCATGCTAGGATGTGCTTCCCTTTGTGGGGAGGATGAAAGGGAGGGGCCCACAGTCTAGCTGGGTGGATAGGGTGAGTGTCCCAGGAGGGGACACTTGGCCTGGACTCTGGCCTCGGACGCATGCATGGTCTTGGCAGGGCCTGTGTTTTCTCTGCCTCCACCCTCTGCCATGCGGGTCACCCATTAGCTGGGCAGGGGTCTCAGTACCCTTCGCCGCTGGCCGAGCCAGGTAGTGGGAGGTGGCGGCAGCTATGGCCAGCTGGCAGAGTCCAGGGCTGGGGCCTGCCAGGCCGCTTACAGTAACTCTGGCCCCCAGGGCCCAGCTGGGCGCCAGGCCAGGGCTGGGGGGAGGAGGGAGCCGGGGCCTGGCCTGGGACGGGAGGGGGTGGAAGCAGCAGAATGGGCCGTGGGCTGCTGGCTGGCTGGCCGGTCAGCTGCTGACCTGGGAAATGTGTCCCCACCTCTCCTGGCCAGCAGGGACTGCACACCCTGCCCTGGGCACCTACCACCCCTCTCATGGCTGCTGGCAAGCTGCCTGGCACCACTGCCCTATGTGCCTGACTTGGCTGGGTCAGTGCCCCCTTCTCAGTGTGGGGGCAGCACTCTGTCCCCAGAGCCAGGGAGTCTCTTTGTCCCTGGGGCAGGCCCTGGCTGGGCGCCTCACTGCCCGCACTGGCTGGCTGCCCACTGCCACCACTGCTTCCTGGATCGTCTCCTCTGGCTTAGCTGTGGTCCCCTCCCTCCCAGGCTCCAGCAGCCACCAGGAGCAGAGACTTTATGTCTGTGCTTCTTTATGTTCCCCACCCCTTATGCCCTGGGGCCAGGGGGCAGACAGGTGCGGCCTCAGTTTCTCCTGCCACCCCTTATCAAACCTTCGTCTTCTGGTTCTGCTGTCTCTTCTCTGCACCTCATATGGGAGTATGTGATGGATAGAGTCTGGGGACTCTGATTCTGGTCTGGTCCTGTAGTCTGTGTTAGTGATGGGGAGAGGCCAGCCTCTGGGGTTTGGGGCTGCTGGGGAATGTGTCGGTGTATCTTTGTAGAATATTCACTGCATTTAAAGGGACTGTGATTTATATTCTGGACTTGGATCACTGGAACTAGAAGAGTGTCTGCTTCCTGACAGGGTAGGGTTTTATTTTTATTTATTTATTTATTTTTTTGAGACAGAGTCTTGCTCTGTCGCTGAGGCTGGAGTGCAGTGGTGCGATCTCGGCTCTCTACAACTTTCGCTTTCTAGGATCAAGCCACTCTCCCGCTTCAGCCTCCCAAGTAGCTGGGACTCCAGGCATACGCCATCATGCGTGGCTACTTTTGGTATTTTTAGTAGAGATGGGGTTTCACCATATTGGTCAGGGTGGTCTTGAACTCCTGGCCTCATGATCCGCCCGCCTCGGCTTCCCAAAGTGCTGGGATTATAGGCATGAGCCAACGTGCCTGGCCATTTTTATTTTTTTAAGACGAAGTCTTGCTCCGTCGCCCAGCCTGGAGTGCAGTGGCACCATCTTGGCTTACTGCAATCTCCGCCTCCCAGCGATTCTCGTGCCTCAGCATCCCAAGTAGCTGTGATTACAGGTGCGTGTCACCACACCCAGCTAATTTTTTTTGTTTTTTTTTGTATTTTTAGTAGAGATAGGGTATTGCGATGTTGGCCAGGCCAGTCTTGAACTCCTGGCCTCAAGTCATCGGCCCGCCTCAGCCTCCCAAAGTGTTGGGATTACAGACGTGAGCCACCTCACCCTGCTTTCTTTCTTTCTTTCTTTCTTTTTTTTATCATAGGGTCTCTGTCTCCCAGGCTGTAGTGCAGTGGCGTGATCATAGCTCACTGCAGGCTTGAACTCTTGGGCTCAAGGCATCCTCCTGCCTCAGCCTCTTGAGTAGCTGGGACTACAGGTGTGTGCCACCACACCAGACTGATTTTTTGATTTTTCGTAGAGACAAGGTCTCACCATGTCGCCCAGGCTGGTCTCAAACTCCTGAGCCGAAGCAGTCCTCCTGTCTTGGCCTCCCAAAGTGCTGGAGATATGGGCATGTACCACCGCATCCAGCTCAGGGTAGGATTTTTGAAGGGGGAGGAGTTGGGAACCTGCAACCTGCTGCCTGTGGACAACTTGTCCTAACGCAGGTGATGGCAACAGAGTTCCCAGACACTCTGTCCATCTGGAGCCTGGTCTCCTTGGGGGGTTGGAGGTGGGGGCTGGGGCATGGCCCCATCCTTGCCCATCCTGGCCAGAGGCAGCAAATGCTTTGCCCTCCCCTCCCCTCAGTGTTGCAAGCTTCTTCCTCTTTCTTAGAGGTGGGTGGGGGAAGGCTTCCCATCCTGGTAACCTTCTCCCCAAATGTGGGTGGGGTGCCCACATTTCAGGCAAGTGTAGCCTTCTTTGACTTTCTCCACCCAGGTTAGGCAATGCCCCCTTCCTGCCCCCTCCCTCTGGGAGCCTTTTGGTTTCCCTGCCCCTCCCCTCTCCCTGGTAAACAATAACAGCTTCTCTCCCTGCCCAGGCCCTTAGCTTCTAAGCTTCTCGCTGACCTTCCTCATCTCTAGGACAAGGTGTGGCCATGGGTCTGAGGGAGCCTGGTATCTCCCTCCTGCAGAGCCAGGGCTGCCTGGTGGACAGAGCTCCTGAGCTTTGGGTAAGAGCCAGGGCTGCCTGGTGGACAGAGCTCCTGAGCTTTGGGTAGAAAAGCATGGCAGATAAAAGTATCACATGCCTGGCCTCAGAAATGGAGGCAGTTTAGCCTTTCCTGCTCGCCTGGCCTTAGGGCTGGTGCTGAGGGTGAGGCAGTTCCCAGGAGAGGTGGCAATCCATGGTCCTTCATTCCTGCAGGAGCAGTGGTACAGCCTGGTCCACTCACACCCTTTTTGTAGGAATCCTTGCTGATGAGGCTTCCTCCTCCCATTCCCCACCTAACAAAGGTGTGGGGTCTGTCTTCCCCCTTCATCCCTTTCCCCAGGTGGGGAGGAGGCAGCACATTAGGTGGCCTGGGTGTGCCCTTTAGAGACCTAGTAGCCTATGGGACCAAAAGAAATCCTTTCCAGGTCACTGTGGGGAAGGTATTTGTCATGCTACAGCCAGGGTGGGAGCCCTAGAGATGGTCTGGCGATTCTCCCCATCCCCTAAACCGGCCCCTGGGGCTTGGTCTCTGAAGACTAGTGTTTACTGTGGAGGTTTGGGATTCTGTGTGCACTACAGGTCAGGGCTGTGTGTGTTTTGGGGGTGGGGTCACGGTTGGGTGTGTGTTGGGAAGGGGATTAATGACTTGTGTGTATTGGGTGAGTGGGTTAGAGAGCTGAGTGTGTTTTGGGGGAATTAAATCCAGAGCTGAGGAGGGAGAGTCAGCTTGTCTGTGTGTTGGGGCTGGGAGGGGGTGTGACTTAGGGCATAGAGTGTTTAAAGAGTAGTGGTCTTTGGTTTGGGTTCTTACCTTTCTTCTGGTTTGGAGGGGAGAACTGATCTGCCTTTTTTGTTCACTCCGGGAATTCCATGGGCAAAGGGGTCTGACTGGGGGCTGTGGAGAAGGCATTTAGTGCTGGGTTTAAAACTTGGACACTGGGCTGGGCACGTTAGCTCCCAGCACTTTGGGAGGCCAAGGTGGGCAGATGACCTGAGATCAGGAGTTTGAGACCAGCCTGGCCAGTATGGTGAAACCCCATCTCTACTAAAAATACAAAAATTAGCTGGGCGAGGTGGCATGTGTCTGTAATCCCAGCTACTTGGGAGTCTGAGGCAAGAGAATCGCTTGAACCCAGGAGGTGGAGGAGCCTAGGGGATAGAATGAGACTCTGTCCCCGAAAAAAAAGATAATAAAATAAAACTTAGACGCTGGCTGCATGAAGTGGCGCATGCCTGAAATCCCAGCACTTTTGGAGGCCGAGGTAGGGTCTTGAGCCCAGGAGTTTGAGACCAGCCTGGGCAACATAATGAGAACCTGCCTCTGCCCAAAGAGAAGAAATTAGCCAGGTGTGGTAGCGCGCCTGTAGTCTCAGCTACTCGGGAGGCTGAGGTGGGAGGATCGCCTGAGCCTGAGAGGTTGAGGCTTCAGTAAGCTGTGATCACGCCACTACACTCCAGCTTGGTGGGTGACAGAGCAAGACCCTGTCTCAAAAACAACTTGGACATTTGTGTCACTTATGACTTGCTGATAACCTCTCTGAGCATGTTTCTTTTTTTTGTTTGTTTTTTTGTTTTGAGACAGAGTCCTGCTCTGTCACCCAGGCTGGAGTACAGTGGCACAATCTCTCAGCTCACTGAAACCTCCGCCTCCCAGGTTGAAGTGATTCTCTTGCCTCAGTCTCCTGAGTAGCTGGGATTATAGGCATGCACCACCACGCCTGGCTAATTTTTGTATTTTTAGTAGAGATGGGGTTTCTCTATGTTGAGGTTGGTCTTGAACTCCTGACCTCAGGTGATCCGCCTGCCTTGGCCTCCCAAAGTGCTGGGATTACAGGCGTGAGCCACCGCGCCCAGCCTATTGTTGTTTCTTTAATTTTTTTTTTTTTTTTTTTTGAGATGGATTCTCGCTGTGTCACCCAGGCTGGAGTGCAGTGGTGTGATCTTGGCTCACTGCAAGCTCCGCCTCCTGGGTTTATGCCATTCTCCTGCCTCAGGGTCCCAAGTAGCTGGGACTACAGGAGCCCACCACCATGCCTGGCTATTTTTTTGTATTTTTAGTAGAGATGGGGAGCCAGGATGGTCTCGATCTCCTGACCTCGCGATCCGCCCGCCTCGGCCTCCCAAAGTGCTGGGATTACAGGCGTGAGCCACCGCACCTGGCTTGTTATTGTTGTTGTTTTGTTTTGTTTTTGAGATGGAGTCTCACTCTGTCACCCGGGCTTGAGTGCAGTGGCGCGATCTCGGCTCACTGAAACCTCTGCCTCCTGGGTTCAAGCGATTCTCCTGCCTCAGCCTCCCAAGTAGCTGGGATTACAGGCACACACCACCACACCCAGCTAATTTTTGTATTTTTAGTAGAGACGGAGTTTCACCATGTTGGTTGGCCAGGATGGTCTTGATCTCTTGACCTTGTGATCCGCCCTCCTTGGCCTCCCAAAGTGCTGGGATTACAGGTGTCAGCCACTGCGCCCAGCAGGGCCCCAGGCCCTTTGTAGGTGGGAGCTGGAGAGAATGGGATGTTAACATCTATAGAGCACCTACTGTGTGTCAGAGGCTTTGTCTGTGTTTTACAAATTTTAATCCCTGCAATCCTGGAAGAGGGACATTATCCCCACTTACACAGAGGACACAGTGCTGGGGGAGGTTAAAGTACTGCAGAATCATGACCGTAGGATTGTAAAGCCGGGCCGTTTTCCACCATCCAGATAGGCGGCTTTGAGAGGGGATTGTGGGGCACACTCTTGGGTATGGGAAGTGTGGGGGGTGGGGTATAGTGCTGACTGAAACCCCCTTCCCCACTGCGGAGGCCCTTTCTCTGCCTTAGAACCTACCTTTCCCCGGTAGGGGCGTAGGAAGGCCCAAGCCATACCCCTCCTCTCTGTTTTGGATCCTGAAGGTTGGAGAGAAAGAAAGATAAGGGGCCTGGGCCAGATCTCCATCCTGTCCTGGAAGCTGTGGATACAATCTGTTCACACCATCCCCACCCCCAAATCTGCCCGCTGTAGCCCACGAGAGTTTGCAGAACTCAGCGGGTACCCTCCCCCCCATCTCCAGACAGACACTGAAGGAACAAAGTGTAAAAGCCACAGTTCTTTTTTTTTTTTTTTTTAGACGGGGTTTTTCCTTTTCACCCAAACTGGAGTGCAGTGGCAGTATCTCGTCTCACTGCAACCTCTGCCTCCTGGGTTCAAGCAATTCTCGTGCCTCAGCCTCCTGAGTAGCTGGGATTA
>NW_012122154.1:3075227-3096056 GCF_000951035.1 Colobus angolensis palliatus | reverse complement strand
TAGCCAGGATGGTCTCGATCTCCTGACCTCGTGATCCGCCCGTCTTGGCCTCCCAAAGTGCTGGGATTACAGGCTTGAGCCACCATGCCCGGCCAAAAGCCACAGTTCTTATTCTTAATTTGTTTCAATTTGTGGATGGAAGCAAAGAAGTTGCAAGCCATCAACAGAGGAGCTGAGGATGGGAGCCCCAAGAGGCTGGCTGCATATTTGCTTCATATGCCTAGAGACTGGAGAATGCCCGAGGGTCTGGGTGAGCCCAGAAAGGAGGAGGTTGTGTCCTTCCCTCCTTCCTCTGCTCTGCCACTTCCTCCCTGTTGCAGTCTGTGCATCTTCCCTGCTTCCCACTCTTTCCCTGGACAATAGGAGGGACAGCCCAGGCGGAGGGACAGCCCAGGCAGAGGGAGTGCTGCCTAGCAGTGCCCTTTTTGGAGTCTGAAATGTAGAGTCAGGCAAAAGACCATGACATGGAGTTTTTAATGAAAATGGGGTCCCTCACCTTTTATCTCCCAGCAAAGATAATGCACAGATTCCCTCTGGACAAGATCCCAGCATGGACAGGGGGAGGGGACTCAGGGAAGGAAGCCCGTCTTCCTTTTAGATGGGTCAGGGCCGAGGTGTTGTCTCTACCCCGTGCCGAGAGATGTGTCGCCTATGGGGCTGTACCAGTGCAGGTCTGACTGCCCTTTGAGGGAGTAGTGTCTGTGGGAAGAGGAAGTGGTTCCCATCTCTAAGTCATTTTGGGGCAGTGCCTTCTTCCTCCTCCTCCTCTGTGGAGTTGGGGCACAGCCAGGGATTGGGCCTCCCAGGGTAGATTGGAGACCACTCAACCTTTGACTGTCAGAAATAGAGGTGCTCCCCTCCCCATTTTGACTTCTGGGTTGCTGGAAACCTCAACCAGCACACAGACCAAGGGCCCTCCATGGGCAGGAGTCTTAGAGCACAGTTCTTCCTGTGTGGCCTTGGGCAGGTCACCCAAGCTCTCTCCAAATGTTTCCTCCTCCTTAAAGCAAGACTTCTGGCTGGACACAGTGGCTCACACCTGTAATCCCAGCACTTTAGGAAGCCAAGGTGGGAGGATTGCTTGAGCATAGGAGTTCGAGACCACCCTTGGGCAACAGCAAAACCCCATCTCTACAGAATATACAAAAATTAGCTGGGCATGCTGGTGTGCGCCTGTAATCCCAGCTACTTGGGAGGCTGAGGCATGAGAATTGCTTGAATCTGGGAGATGGAGGTTGCAGTGGGCCGAGATCACACCACTGCACTCTAGCCTGGGTGACAGAACGAGACTCTGTCTCAAATAAATAAATAAAAATAAAAAAAAAAAAAGCAAAACTTCTAATCTCTCCCTGGCTGGGCGAGTTGCTGTTAGGCCATGGTTGCCCGCTTCCTGCTGAGGCCCTTGGTGAGTTTCACGTACCCAGCAAGGCTGTGATAGTGAGGGGCAGGGTAGAGCTGGGCACTGTCTTGGGGGATGGCACCACTCTGTACTGGGACCCAGTGTCCACCTGGCACTGGGCCTCATGATTTCCTGTTTGTTGTCCCCTCCAGATGGGGTTGGGGAAAGGAGGGGGCCCTGCCTGGCACAAGTGGGGGCCAGTTCAGCCCACACCTGCTGAGGGCTTACTAAATGCAAAGCCCTGAGAGGGAGCTGGGGGAGGGATAAGGCTGAGCAGGATGGGGCCCCAGGCCTGCAGACAGCTGCCACCGGAGGCCCCCAACCCCAGCTGCGGGCCAGAGCCTTCCTTGTTTCCCACTTCTCCCACTGCCCCAGGACACTGTGTTCTGCTCTGACCTGCCCCATGACCTTGCGGTTGCCCAGAACGGGCCTCTTGCCCTAATTTCTCCTCTCGAGCTCCGGAAATCCTATCTATCCTTCAAGGAACATCTTGAATGCCGCCTCTTCCCAGAAATCTTCACAGATGTTCCCCCTTCCTTGCCACACTCTGCCTCCCTACTTAGAATGCCTCTGCGTCCTTATTTATTTTTTAACAACACTCATCTCTCTACCATGAAGTTGCTTCTCCCGTTCCTGCCATGAGCTATAACCATTCGGGACATCTTTTCCTGACCACAAAGTCTTTGATGGCAGGGACAGAGTCTTAGGTCCCTTAGCACCTTGCAGCTGTGAGCACAGGGCCTTGCTCCATCATTTGAAAGATCCCAAGGGCATGGAAGCACTCCGTCCTCTTCCCCATTAGTCTCATCCACTGTCAATATTTGCATACCTGCCCCCAGACCCCAGCATTCCATCTGCAGCCCTGACTGCACTTCAGGGCCCCACACCCACCTGTCGAGCAGCCCAGTGCACTTCTCTGCTTTGCAGTCTCAGGAACTTCATTGATGCATAAGCCACACACAAGTCTCTTGGCTACCTCTTTTACCATACTCCCCTACCCCACCCCCGCACGTTGATTGTACCACCTTTAAAACATCTATTGAATCCACCTTCCTCTGTCCATCAGCACTTCTAGTTTCCTAGGCCAAGTCACCCTTGTCTGCTGTCTGGACTGCTGCAGTAACTTTTACCTGGTCTCTCTTGCCCTCCTATAATCCATTCTTCACACAACTGCTGGAAAGATCTTTTTACACTGTAAATCTGATCTTACCTTTCCTTTGCTTGGAACCTTTCTATGGTTTTTCCTTGTATTTAGGATAAAATCCAAAAGCCTTATTGAGGCCTATAAGCCCCCCTGGTCTGGCCTGAGCCCACCTCTGCAGCCTGATCTTGTGTACCTTTTCCTTTTGAATTTTATGCTCCATCATCCTAGCCTTCTGCCAGTTCCTTCAATGAACTCACCAACTTCTATATCCCCAGGGCCTTTGCACAGACTCACCCTTTAACTGGAACTACACCCCTTTCTATTCTTTGCCTGATTAACTTATAAACTTTCTCTTATGGTAGGTCTGTTTTATTTGACTTCTTCCCTAATTTAGTTCAACCTAAATTAGGTACCTATGTTAATTCTCCAGAGCATAATACCATTTATCTCAGTTTGCAATTGTGTGGGTATATAGTGATTATTTGCCTAATGGCTGTTGCTCCCTAAGGTCTACAAGGGCACGTTCCCCAGGGTGTCCACGTGGAAAGTGCTCAGAAAAATACCTTGAATCAGCCTAGCTTGGTAAGAACATGGGCTTTGGCAGCAGGAAGTTCAAATACCTGCTCTACTCTTTATTATTAGTAATGTGATCTTGGACAACCCACATAGCCTTGCTAAGACCTGTTTTATTTGTAAAACTTATCTCTTGGAGTTGCTGTGAGGATAAAATGACAACATACATAAAGAGCCAGGCTTCTTCTAGAAGAATATCCTTGGGTAGCATGTACATTTCTACCCTTCCTTTTAGAGAGTGGGGGTAATAGGATACCAGCTCCTCCAGGGGTATCCCCTCTTTCTAGGGACCTGCCCAAGTTAGGTCTTTCTTCCAGTGAAATGTGCATCCCAAGGGTTTCCAGGATGAAGCAGTCAACTGGAAGGCAACAGCTCCTCCTTTTATCTCTCCAGAGCTGGACAGTGCACCAGGGGCCGATACTGGTTCCCCAGCTGGGAGACACCCTGGGCGGGGCTTTGCTCGCCGGAAGCACGCAGAGCGTGGGGAGGACAGCCCTCTCTGCTTGTGTTTGTGCCAACAGCACTCGCGCTGCCGCGTCGGGTTCCGGCGGCCGTAGTCACACATGATGTCACAGACAATGACACAAGCCGGTGTCTCATTCCGACACAGCGTCCGAGCTGCACCATGTCACACCCGGGTGCCAAACACTTGGCCCCGCGCGCCCCGGCCCTACGCCTCCTGCCACCGCTCTCAGCGTCTCCGGGGGAGGGGGGAGGTGGCCCGGTCCGGCCGGGCAGGGGGCTGGCGGGCGAGCCCCGCGGGCGGGCTGGCGAGCGGGTGATGTCACGGGCAGCGGTGGGTGGGTCACTTGGAGGTGAGGCGCCGCCAGGCGAGTTCAGCGAGAGTTCAGCCGCATTGCATTAGGCAAATGAGGCCCGGCTTGGGTGGGGGTGTGTGTTAAGGGGAGGACACCGGGACCACCCCCCTCTTCCCCGCCCCACCACCTCCTCCACCACGGCTTCGCTCGGCCAGGGACTGACCAAACCTTGGGGGAGCCTGGGAGCCGGAACTGGGACAAGGGAAGACGCCTGCCTCTCTTCCGTCCTTGTTCCCACTGCAGCCCCCTCCTCTCCCTGTACTCGGCCTGCCTCGGTACTCTGTGTACTCCTCCTCTGGTACCTTTCCTCCTTCCTTCTCCTCTCCTCTCCTCCCCCTTCTCAGGCTGCCCCTACTCGCCCGTCCCCATGCCGCCTCTCCCTCTAGGTTCCCTGCGTTTCTCCCACTGCAGCCGGACCCGATGGGAATGGGTTAAAACAGGGGCGGTGCCTGGACGGGGCGGGGCGGAGGAAAGGGGGTGGCACCCGGAGGGGAGGGGGCGCGCAGAGCTGGGGTTGGGGGGGCCGTGGCGCGCAACACCGGAGACCGAGCGAGTCGCCGGCTGCCGCTGTCCTGGCGGAGGTGGAACCGTGCGGGATCCCCACCCCCACCCGGAATCCTTGCCACGGAGAATGCCTGGAGAAGCCCCGGATCCCCGGCGGGGAGGAGGAAGTGCTCGTTGACCCCCGCCCCGCGCTGATCCCGCCCCCGGCCTGCGGAGTTGGGGAGCCGCGGTACTCTGCCTCGGACGCCACGAGACTCTAGACGGGAGTCCCCTCGAGGTGAAGCCGCTGAGTTCCCGGGCCCCGCCAGGCTTCCCTGGGAGAGCCGAGGGACCCCCGCTTCCAGCACACACAACTTCCCCGCTTTTCACCGGGACTGGCGGAGCGGCCGGCGGACTTTGACGCGGGGACTTAAGGGCAGGGGGCGCCCCCCTGCCTGGGTCACCAGTCGGGGCGAGGAGACGTCTCCTAGCCCCCAGCTGCTCTGCTCGGATGGCGCCGCCGGCTGAGTGACGGGGGCGGCGCGCAGGACTTCCCAGCTCGGACCTCTTGCCTTCGAGGGGGAAGATGTACGAGAGTGTAGAAGTGGGGGGTCCCACCCCTAACCCCTTCCTAGTGGTGGATTTCTATAACCAGAACCGGGCCTGTTTGCTCCCAGAGAAGGGGCTCCCCGCCCCGGGTCCGTACTCCACCCCGCTACGGACTCCGCTTTGGAATGGCTCAAACCACTGTACGTACCGGCCTCTCCCTCTGCTGTTGTAGGGGGTGGGAGTGGGCGGTAGGGCTTCCACTACCACTCGGGCGTGAGAGTCCGGGGTGTAGTGGAGGTCTTGTCTCTACCTTTCACTTAATCCATGTTGCGGTTGCCGGACAATTGAACCCTCCCCCCAGCACTCCCCTTCCCGGTAACCCTGAGTGCAATTTCTGTTAGATTAGGGCTGAGAAACTTTGAGGGTTCCTTCTTTCAAGAAACATTCCTTCATCTCTTGTTTCACTTCTTCCAGGAGAAATGAAGCCCAAGCCCCTTGCCCCCAGTTGATATCTTCTTGCCTGGAATCCTGTAGCTTCGCAGCAGGCTGGAGGGTGGGGTAAAGGTCCTGTCTATGTGGGTTTGTCTGCTCCCGGGGGAGGGGCCCCCTCCCCAGATCCCACACATGCCAAAGCCTGAGGGAGCGCCCCTTCCTGAGCGACAGCTGCTGCCCCCAGCCCTTGCTCTTGTGTCATTAGAGTGGGTGTCAGGGGAGCCCTCGATGTCTTTGGTATTGACAGTGGGGTGTGGCAGAAAGGGGCAACTTCATTAGACACCCGTCTGCCACCCAAACCTTCCATCTTGGCAAGGGGCACTGGGTCCTTGTGGGAGTGTTGTCCTGGCTCCAGACACTTGGCTGTCATCTTTGAGGCTTTCATCCCCAGGAGTGGAGGGGAGAAGCTGCTCTGGTGAGAAGAATCCCTCTCCCCCTAATCCTAATCCGGTTTGTTCTCTGGGGGATGAGTTTGTTTTTGTGGGTCTGGGGCTGCTCTGGAAATGAGGACTGCATCCCTTCCCAGCTCCGCCAGCAAGTCCTTTTGTTACCCTGACTTCACTTGGGGATAGGGCCAGGTCCTGGGCTGTCCCTTCCTAAGAGGGGCACTGATATGAGAATCCTAGCATCCTGGCAGCCTGGTCACCTTGTCTTCTTGTTGCCCCCTGCCTGGGTGCAAGCTCCTCTGGGAGGAAGGGCTCTGTGCACACTCAGGAGCTCGGCCCACCAGGGTGTACACCTGGGCATTTTCCTGCACAGCCGTGAGGCAGTGTACACTGGGTGGGCGGGAGCAGGCGCAAGGTGGGTTATTGTTAGATGGCTCAGGTTTCTTCCCCTACTGGGCTTTGGGCTCTTCACTGGAGGGGAAGCTCTTCCCTGGAGGATCTCCCACCTTCCTGGACCTACTGCCTCCCTCCTGCCTGCCAGGGAGGAGGGGTGGAGTGGGTCTCGAGGGGCCTGGCAGATTGGAGAAGGTTGAAGGGCAAAGGACTTACCCCATCTGAAGCCCTTCTTGCTCGGAGAAGGGAGACCTGAGATGGACAGACAGCCCACCTCTGCCCTCCCAGAGCCACCTCTATCCCAGCTTTTCCTATTGTCCTGCCCCCAACCTTTGCCTCCAGGGCTGAATCTGCTGTGTGGCTGTAGACACTGGAGGGAGGGTATCGAGCGACCGTTGACTTTGGAGGAAGAGAGAGTGAGAGGATGACTCTAGGACCCTTTTTCTCATTCTCCCAGTGCTGGAGCAAGACCCCCCTCCCCTAGGGGGATAGTTGGGGCAGGGCTGCCAGAGTCACCCCTTCCACTGCCTTGGCCACCTTCTCCAGAGGGCTGGAGAGAAGCTGGGATGTGAGACCTTGGGCTCCAGCCCCTGTCTCTTCTTAGCCCATGGGGACAGCTCAGCTCTTCCTGGCCCAGAACTGGAGGGGGAGGAGGATCACAGAGAGTAGGACAGGCAGTGTACTGGTGAGCCTTGCTTCCCCTAAACCACTGGACATGGGGAAGTGGGGACCTGTCCCCACACCCGTGCTGGGGTGGGGTAGTAGACCTAGAGACCTGGGCTCCCAGTTCCCATAGTCTGAGCGTGGGTGTGCGTATAAGTCAGTGAGGTCTCAGTGGACTCGGGTCCTGAGGCTGTGAGGCTGGCAGTGATGGGGGTCTGGGGGCTTGCCTTGAAGCACAGGAAGGACCTGGAGTCTGAGGGTGGCAACTAGACTCCATCTAGAATATGTGGGGCCAACGCCCCCACCTTGGAAGGGACCCCTTGGGTGTGTGGAAGCCCTCTGGTGACTGGAGCCGCCTCCAGCCCCCTCTTGGGGAATGCTCCACTGCCCCCTTCACTGCCACTGAAGGTGGGAAGAGCAGGTTGGCTGTGGGAGGAGGTGGCCTCCTGGGTTCTGCAGGGTCCTAGGGACCTTGCCTCCCTCCCCAGAGCCCCCATTTTGGTGCATTAGAGGACAAGGGGGGTGTACAGGATGTGGCTCCCCATCTGTCTCCCACCAATCTCCGCCACTCACACCTCCGCCCGCTCCCAGACGTCCAAGAATGTGAAGCACGTGGATGCCCGTAGTTGGGGGAGGGGGAGATGCTTATCAGGCGGCCGCTGGTCTAGGGGCCTTCTTCCGCTGCTGCGGTACAACCAGAGCTACCCCCGCCTCTCCCCGGGAGGAGGAAGGGCGGTACAGAGGGCCCTACGCCCCCTCCCCAACCGTCCCCAGGGGCTGCGAGGGGAGCTGCGGAGGAGCGGGCGCCAGCTGGATTGGGAGGGGAGCCGCTGGCCGGGGGCCCGGCTGATTTCCTGCTGATCTCCTCCAGGAAACCGGCCCCTTGTGCGAGCCTGCGAACGGCTCGGGGGCGTGGGGAATCTGGAGTGGAGCGCTCTGCGCCGCCCGCCCTACCAGAATGGGGAGCGAGGGAGGGGCACCCTGGCAGCGTCGGCGGGAGGGGACGCCTGGCTTCCTGGGTCAGTTCCAGTCCTCTGTGGGGCGCTGGAACTTTGAGCCGAGAAGGTGTGGTTCTCTAGCCTGAGTCCTTTTGCAGGAAGAGGAGAGATTGGTGGGCTGGGCCTCTGGGGAGGGAGGTCAGCAGGGAGGGGCCAGGCCCGGGTAATCCCTCCCGCGTTGGTGTCCCTCCCGGCCCCACCTGTGTGTGCAGGGAGTTACGGCTGTGTCCTAACTCTTGGAGAGGTTGTGAGGATTCCGGAGTCCCCCACACCTCCGCCTTGGTCCTTGTACCTCACCTCCTTGGGTTGCTGGCTGGAGGCCTGGGGAGGTGGGGCCTCGAGCTCTGGGCTCAAAGGGCAGAGCAGGGAAACCTCAGAGCTGGGTTACCTGGGTGACAGGTGGGGATGTGCTGGAGGTAGGGGCAGGCTATGTTACAGCCTCCAAGGCAGCCAAGCTGCCATTGGGTAGGCTAAAAGGAGGCCTTGCCTAGCCTAAACTGCAGTCCTCGCCTCTGGTCATCTCTCCCATTCTGCCAAAAAATAATTTTAAAAAGCACATTCTTTCAGTTCCGTAAACACCCTCTGTTGGACTTTGCTTTAGCTCCATGTTTTTATGGGTCTTTGCCCTCTGGTCTGTCCCAGGCCTTAGAGCTGTTTACCCCTCATTCTGGTATCCCCCATGACTCCCCATGCCCTAGCTCCCCTCCTGACACCCCACTCTGTACCCCAAACCTCCCTCAGTCCTTTCTCCCTCTCCAGTCTGTTTCGTTTTAGAAGTGGGGCCTTGGGAGAGGCGGGGCCCAGGGCAAACGGTGGATTAGGAGGGGTGGGGAGGTCAGTGCCTTCTCCCTCTGCTTGTCGGAATGCTCACCAAGATTCTAGACCATGGTCCCCCCCAGCCCTCCACATACCCCCTTGCCCTTGATCCCCCTCCCCCCACCAGTCTGGATTGTCTATTGTTACTGCTTTTACGTCTTGGAAAAAGTTAGCACAACAAAGGACTCCTTTGTGGCTCACCCCTTCTGCCTCCTGGCCTCACCCAGGCCCCCCAACCCCGCCCCCCACCCCCCAGCAGCTGTTCTCAGGCCTCTCAGCCTGTCTGATTTGCTTGTCTGGCCTGGGGAGAATGAGGTGGGAGAAAACCAGGCCAGGGCAGTCAGTTGGTGTTGGGGTGAGGAGCAGATGGGGGGGTGGCGGGGAGGGAGATGGGGGAGGGAGATGAGGGAGATGGCCTGCAAAAGGTCAGGAGAGAATCTACTGGGCTGGGGGCGGTGTGGGCATCAACTGTCCCATTGCTGCAGGCTGGTCTCGGGGCAGGGAAGGGGATGGGGATGGGGGGCCATAGCAGTGCTGGTTAGCCAGGCTGGCCAGGAAGTGGTGCCCAGGTACTACTAAGAGCCAGGAAAGGCCTGCCGAGGTTGTTGGCCTAGTTCCCTGTCATCAGCCGCCTAGCAGCTCCCCCTGTGTCTGCAGGTAAGGGCGGAGGGTGGTAGCACAGCGTCAGCCCCTGGTGTTCCCATGCTTCCTTCCCCTGTGCCCCAACTTTAGGGCCATGTGATTTGGGGCCATGTGACTCATGTCGGTAAGGTGCTTGGGCCAGGCACTGTGGGCACCTTTAAATGCCAGCCAGTCTCATGTGCTGGAGTTTGGGGTAGGGCTCAGTAGGACTGTGGAATATGGGAGGAGGCAGGGATCTGTCTACTTAGGGAGGCATCCTTGTCCATCCTTGGCCCTGGACAAGTGGACTTGAACATGGTGGGGGCCTCAGGACGATGCTGGGTGGCCCCTTGGGAATCTGGGATTGCCTCAGTCAGAGTTCTTATCTTGCACCCAACACTCTTAGCTGCCCAGGCTTTGGACACAGAGAGCCCCTGCCCAACCCAGCCCTGTTCTGCCTACAGTGATGGGTGGGCATGGAGCCAGGCACTGGGGAGGATTTGGCCAGTGAGGGCTGCCCCTGCTGTCTGGGTCACCCCTCCTGGCTGCCCTCTTGGAGCTGAATAACAGAAGGGGAGGGGTAGTAACCCGGACATGGTATTGAGGCCAGACAGACAGAGCATTGATGGGAACAGACCCCCTTTGTCATGCCATCTCTCCCCAGATGGGGCGTACCCAGAATGGTGGGATTCTGGGGCCCCGGGGACTCTTCTCCCTGTATTCAGGGTGTCTCCCTGCCTATCTCAGGGAGTCACCTCCTGCTCTGCCCAGTATTTGTGACTCTTGTTTGCACCCCCTGCCTTGGGTCTCTGGCCCTGGGATTGTTTGGGTGGAGGAGGGGCTGTGGCTGCTGGCAGAATGGGGTGGATGGGGGAGCGGAAGCAGAGGGGGCGGGGGAGTGGCCGGCTTTGAATATCCTGTTGACCCCAGTTTCCTCTGCCCCCGGCTTGTGTCCTCTTCCCTCCCTCCTCTTCAAGCCTTAACTCCTTCCTAACTCGGGGGAGAACGGGGCCAGGCCGCCCAGGGGCAAGAGCTTTAGAATCAGGGTGACCCCCATCCCTACTCCCCAAGCACAGTCACGGCACACATACAAATCTGATGGTTTATCATTGTCTCTTTGTGGTTTTGAAGGTGTGGGTCCTAGGAATCCGGAGGAGTGATGGGGCGCTGGAGGCTTCATTGGCAGCCTCCTTCCCTGAGTCTGGCTGGGGAGTCCCAGTTTTCTTAAGACTTGAATCCTGCCAGCAGTGGTGAGGCTGGGAGAAGCTCTTAGGAGGGACTGTGAGGTAGGGTGGAGCTTGGTACTAAGGATGGCGACCTAGGTCTCTAACTGCCCCTCCCCTCTTCTCTCTCTAGCCATTGAGACCCAGAGCAGCAGTTCTGAAGAGATAGTGCCCAGCCCTCCCTCACCGCCCCCTCTACCCCGCATCTACAAGCCTTGCTTTGTCTGTCAGGACAAGTCCTCAGGCTACCACTATGGGGTCAGCGCCTGTGAGGGCTGCAAGGTGAGTTGAAGGGGTCACTGGGAAGGACAACTTGATGAGGTCAGGGGGATATCCCCACTTCCGTGTCCTGGGAGTGTGCAGTTGGGGTGGGGGGTATCCCTGAAGTTGCTGCTGTTTCTCTGTGGAAGTTGGCAACAAGCAGGGACACCTACCATAGGTCCTCCCCGACAAATGTGCAGGGCTCCCTCAAACCAGAGGTCCCCTCCTGCCTCAGCTCCTTTCCCTTTCTCCATCCTCCAGCTGGCAGGGCGTATGCCTGCTCTGCCACCGCTGCCCAGGTTGCCATGGTGAGCTGGCTGCCGACTGGCTCTTGGCTGGGGACCCAGGAGGCCTCCCTCGGCGGCCCTGCCTGAACCTCACCATGGCAGCCTGGCAGGAGGCAGTTAGGAGCAGGCACCGTGCCTTGGCTTCCCCTTCAGGTGCCCGGGCTGTGGGCTCCCCGGTGTCTGGCTGAATTTCCCCACCCTCACGTTAGGTGTCAGGGTGCAGGTGTACCCGGTCCTTAGCAGCCCTGTGCCCAGCTTCTCCTCCTTTCCCTGGGGCCTGAGCCTCTGTGTGCGTTTCTTCCTGCAGATATTGGGGCTCAGAATCTGCACAGCTTTGGGCCTTGCAGCTCTGGGCTGCTCTTCAGCCTGGAGTAGCTATCCCCAGGTGTGGGACAGAGGTCAAGGGCAAAGCGCAAGGCCTCAGGCTGTGTGTCTGCCTGTCCTGTCTGGTTGCTCCTGGTCTCTTCTTCATCTGTCCGCCTGTCCCTCTGGTCAGCCTATATGTGGAGCCCCTGGCCAGCCTGGGTCTGTGTCTGAGATGGGCCGGCGCACGCCTGTCTCGGTGAACTCGCGTCTTTCTGCCTTGCTCCTGCGTGCGTGTGTGTGTTCGCCTCCATTTCTCTGGCCAGCCCGTGTATCTGCCTCCTGGCCTCTTCGGGCTTGTCTTCTCTTCCTGTGTTCTGAGTTCAGGGCTGTGGGTTCCAGATTCCTGGCTGCTTCCCAGTTAGCCCCATGTCTTCCTCTTTCTGACTCACCAGCAGCCCTGAGGTCCTTTCCCTGGAAGGGAGGAGTCAAATGTGTGCTGTGGGTTGGGGGAAGACTCCTGCCCATCCTGCGGCGTTGAGGCGGGTACTGGGATTCTCCTGAGGAGGATCCTTTTAGGTGGATCATTCTCCCCAGCTTTTCTGGCCTGCTCAGGTAGGCGATGGGCAAAGGCTTGGGGGTAGCAGCTGGCCTGGCCCTCCTCCCCTAGACTGAGGCTGTAGCCAGGCACTGCTCCCACTGTGGGTGTGGACAACCTGACTCCCTCCCCTCCATACCCAGGGCTTCTTCCGCCGCAGCATCCAGAAGAACATGGTGTACACGTGTCACCGGGACAAGAACTGCATCATCAACAAGGTGACCCGGAACCGCTGCCAGTACTGCCGACTGCAGAAGTGCTTCGAAGTGGGCATGTCCAAGGAGTGTGAGTGCCATGGGGCAAGAGCCGAATCCCGCCTGAGCTGGGGCCTCAGGTGCTCCTAAAGACCAAGGGAGCAGAGCTCTGTGGATGTGTGTGCACATGCATGAACACGCATGCCGTGGTGTGCGGGCTCACGGTTGAGGATGGTTTGTGTGTAGCTGCAAGGACCTGTTTGCAAGTCTGGCTGGCTGTGTGTGCATGGGCAGGTCTGTGCTGCAGGACCGTGTGTGTAACCGTTCCTGTTTCTGTGCGTCTGGCTGTGTGTGCATGGGCAGGTCTGTGCTCCAGGACCGTGTGTGTGTAACCGTTCCTGTTTCTGCGCGTCTGGCTGTGTGTGCTTTTGCGCATGTGTGCATGTGTGCTTGCTCCAGGATGGCTTTCTTCCAGGCCTTGCTTGGCTTTGGGGTGGGGCTCAGAGGCATAGTTAGTCCCTTCTGATTGTGAGTCTTAGGGGAGGGGCTTGAATTCTGAGGGGTGCTTGGCTGGACTTACGTGTGTATTGGGGGAGTGGAAGGGCTGGCACAAGGATCCAGAAGCCATTGTCTAGTTAAGCCTGGGATCCAGAGTTGGAAGAAAGAATTGGGACTTCTCAGATCCCAGAGGAAACGGGGTTTCCACTTTGGGTTCAGCTGAGGCCTGATGGAGGGAGGGAAGGAAAGGCTGGACAGGGAGACCCTCTTGTGTTGAATCATGGGTGTTGCCCTGGTGACCGGTGATTGATGATGTCAGAGATAAATGACGCTGACAGACGCCTCCTTGTCTGCGTGGCCGTTGCCATGGAGCCTGAGCCTTGGGGGATGGGATGGGGGAGGGGGCTGCAGGACCCCCAGCCCTTTGTGGGGAGGGTAGTGGGGAGGAGGCACGGGTGAGATGGTTCTGACTGTTGGACGAAGAGCCCCAGACAGGAAAGGAGGGGACTGGAGTGTCCTGCCACAGGAGGCTGGGGGTGCCTTGTCCTGAGCCCAGGAAGTGGTGGGTCCTGCTGCAAGAGTGGGTGACAACTTGACCCACAAGCCTGGAACCCTTCGCTTAAGGGCTGTCACCTCCTCCCTCTGTTTGTGCCACCTTCTGCTCTTTTCAGGGCAGAAGGACCAGGGTGGGGACCCCGTCTCCCTCCCACCAACTCCCCTTCTCTCTCCCACCGCCAACTCCCCCTCTCCCGGCTGCTCTGTGCCCCGGAGCTGAGCAGCTGCCATTTCAATAGAATTAAAGCTTCCGAATGATAAACGTCTTGTCACAGCTGCAATTTTCTCTTCCCAAATTATCCCCCCACTCTCCCTCTCCCTCTCCCTTCTCTCCCCTGCACTTTATTGAATTTGCAGAATCGACATGAGTGATCTCCAAATTATGCCAGCTACCCCCTCCTCGCTACCCCCTCCCTGAGCCCCTCCCCCACCCTCCCTTCCTCCCGCGTCAGCAGCCACCACCACCAGCCCTGTGAGTGATTGTGTGTCTGGGATAATCGGCTGGTAACGACCCCATCGCTTCTTTAAAGCCGAGTGGTGTGTGCGGCTCAGCGCCCCTGGTGATTTGTCAGCTCCCCAGCTAATGGGCCAAGAGATTCTCCCTGCCGGGCCCCCCACTCTCAGGCTGGGGAGCCCTACTCCCCACTTGCCCCAGGAGCTTCTCAGAGCCAGTCCCAAGGGACCCCCAGGGAGACTGCAGCTGGGAGGGCTGGGTGAGTGGAGGTGGGAGAAGGACCTTCCTGGGGAAAGAGGAGGCAGAGCACCGAGGAGGGAGACACCGGCGCCTGGAGTGTGAGCTGGAGTAGACGCGTGGGGGGACGGCACTCGGCTGGCTGCGGGGGTGTGTGTGCAGGGCCACAGCTGTGCTCATGGGGCTTCTGGGGCCGAACTTGATGTGTGGGTTGGGTGGGCATGGAGGGCTGGAGTGCTTGGCGATGCCTTGCCTGCCCTTGAATGCGTGCTGTGTGCGCGTGTTTACAAGCCGGGGTGACCTCCTCAGCAGCTGGCAGCTCTCTGTCAGGCTGGGGGTGGACGAGGCCCTGAGCAGCCTGCAGCTGCCCTCTAACCCCCTCTGCCCTCCACAGCTGTGAGAAATGACCGAAACAAGAAGAAGAAGGAGGTGCCCAAGCCCGAGTGCTCGGAGAGCTACACGCTGACGCCGGAGGTGGGGGAGCTCATTGAGAAGGTGCGCAAAGCGCACCAGGAAACCTTCCCTGCGCTCTGCCAGCTGGGCAAATACACTACGGTATGGCTTTCCCCTGGCCTGCAGGGAGGGATGTGCCCTGGGCCACAGGGCCAGGACGGGCCTCTCTCAGCACCCCTTCTTGTGCCAGGCATTTCCTCCTCCCCCCTGGCTGGATCTCTGCATCCCTCCCTTTCCCTCTCTTCTCCCTCCCGCTGCTGCCTCTTCCTAAGGAGCTCCCAGGAAGTGAAGGCTGGGTAGAGGGCAGGCCTGTGGGGGCTGGAGCCAGGCCGAGAAGGGGTGCCATAGAGAAGAAGGCCCTCACTCTCCCTCCTCCCCCAGAACAACAGCTCAGAACAACGTGTCTCTCTGGACATTGACCTCTGGGACAAGTTCAGTGAACTCTCCACCAAGTGCATCATTAAGACTGTGGAGTTCGCCAAGCAGCTGCCCGGCTTCACCACCCTCACCATCGCCGACCAGATCACCCTCCTCAAGGCTGCCTGCCTGGACATCCTGGTGAGGGTCTGCACTCTACCCCCCAGGCACTGCCCCTGTGTCCTGGGTAGATGGCCTTCTAGCCAGACAGCCACCCTCCTAAATGTCTGTCTGCAGTCAACCTGTCCAAATGCCCACCATCCAAATATCAGCCCTTCCTCTCCCTGTATGTCCACCTGTCCACTCATCTCCCTGTCCACTCAGCCACCTAGCAGCCAGATGTGCAGGAGCTCACCTGTTCACCCACACACATATCCATCCATCCATCCATCCATCCATCCATCCATCCATCCATCCATCCATCCGTTTAGCCAATAATAAAGATTCACCTAGGGGCCAGGCGCAGTGGCTCATACCTGTAATCCCAGCACTTTGGGAGACCAAGTGAGGCAGGAGGATCGCTTGAGGCTGGAAGTTCAAGACCACCCTGGGCAACGTAGTGAGACCTTGTTTCTGCAAAAAATTAGATTCACCTAGGATCCTCTGGCCAGTGTTCGAACTGGGTGTCAGGAACCCAGCGGTGAACGCGCCACCATCCCCACTCTTGAAACCTTCCATGTGAGGCAAGAGATAAGTCAACAGAGGTTGCAAAACTGTGATCAATGCTACCTGGAGATGGGGGGAGGGCTCATGACTGCTTGGGCCTGAAGGATGATGTCTCAGAGGAGGTGACATCTAGGGGTTTGTAGAGGGGGAGGTGAGAGGGTAACCCTAACTCAGGAGCAGGAAGTGAAAGACTTGCTGCTGTGAGGCCATGCTGAGCTCAGGGGACTGCCGGGCACTCAGTGAGCCTGAGGGTGGACTGGGCTGGAGGCTGGATGCAGGGGGTGGGAGCAGGAAGAGGCAGTGGGAACTGCCAAAACCTAGGCTGGAGGGAGCGCTCTCCTTCCTGCTCTCCCTGACAAGGGCTCAGTCCACCTGTTCCCTTTTGGTCACCTCCAGGGTGGGGAACGTGGGATTTGACGAGGCTGTCATTTCCTTTTATTTTTATCTTTTTTGAGACGGAGTTTCACTCTTGTCACCCAGGCTGGAGTGTAGTAGTACGATCTCGGCTCACTGCAGCCTGCAACCGCTGCCTTAAGCAATTCTCCTGCCTCAGCCTCCTGAGTAGCTGGGATTACAGGTGGCCACCACCACGCCTGGCTAATTTTTGTATTTTTAGTAGAGATGGGGCTTCACTATGTTGGCCAGGCCGGTCTTGAACTCCTGACCTCAGGTGATCCACCCATCTCGGCCTCCCAAAGTGTTGGGATTACAGGTGTGAGCCATGGTGCCTGGCAGACTGTCATTTCCCTGTGGATGCCTCTGAATGTTGAGGCGGGTGATGGGTGGGAGGTTTAGATTGTGCTACCTGCAGGGGCTCCCGTCCCCACGCCCTGGATGTAGGAGGTGCAGTCTGGGTTCCTGCAACATAGTTCAAACCAATACACGTTTACTGAGCACCTGTTGTGTGCCCCATCCTGGGAGCTGTAGGCAGCAGCCCAGTGTTCCTAAATTCTCTGCATGGAGGCAGGATGACCTGGACCTGCACTGTTCAGTACAGTAGCTGCTTGCCACATGTGACTATTTAAATTTAAATTAATTAAAATTAAACTCAATTCGGTTCCTCAATTGCATTAGCCACATTTCAAGTACTCAATAGACGCATGTGGCTGGTGGCTGAGGTACTGGATGGTGCAGACATAGAACCTTTCCATCATTGTAGAAAATTCTATCAGACAGCATTGCTCTGGCCGCCTGCCAGGTGGTCCTCCGGGAGTGCTGGTGCCGAGTGCTCGGCGTGGGTGGGGTTCAGTCCCTGAACCCGTGCATCCTCTGCACCCAGATCCTGCGGATCTGCACGCGGTACACACCTGAGCAGGACACCATGACCTTCTCCGACGGGCTGACCCTGAACCGGACCCAGATGCACAACGCTGGCTTCGGCCCCCTCACCGACCTGGTCTTTGCCTTCGCCAACCAGCTGCTGCCCCTGGAGATGGATGATGCGGAGACGGGGCTGCTCAGCGCCATCTGCCTCATCTGCGGAGGTGGGCAGGGGCCTGGGTCTAGGGGCTGGGCCTGGGGCAGGAGTGCAGCCCCAGAGTCTCTTCCAGGGAACTCTTTCAGGCCGCCTCTTGTCAGGCCTCTCTAGAGGACAGGATCTGGTCTACAGCTACACAGCAAGGGGGCCGTGTGGGGCCTGGACTCCTGTTCCCAATTTCTGGGCAACACCCCTTCTAGGGAGGTTAAGAGTGAGGGTTTGAGGGTCGGACCTCCCAGGGTCACTTCCTGGCTGATGCATGACCCTGAGCAGGTTGCTGAACTTCTCTGGGCCTCCGTTTCTGTACAGTGGGGGCAGGAACGGTCTCTAGCTCATGAGGTTGATGGGAGGATTACGGTGGTAACACACTGTGCAGGTGCCCAGAGCGAGCTCCAGTGCTTGTTAGTTGCTGTTTTATTGTGATTTCTGCCATTTCATCTGGTTTCCAAAGTAACAGGTGGGAGTGGGAGCCTGCCTGGGAACACTGCCCATTTGGGGTCCCATCCCATGAACTGGGCTCATAGGGAGGGTTTGGGACACCCTGCCACCCTCAGCCCATTGCTCCCTTTTAAGGGCCTCTGTCCCCTGCAGCAGCAGAGACCCTGTGCCCTGCCCTGTGTAGGGAGGCACCTGCGAGCTGTTCTCCTCCATGGCCTGGGCAGGCACGCCCCCCGGTGGCCGAGGCTGGGGGTGCAGCTGTGTTCCCAGCTGCTCAGGGGCTGGCTCTGCTTCCTCAGACCGCCAGGACCTGGAGCAGCCTGACCGCGTGGACATGCTGCAGGAGCCGCTGCTGGAGGCGCTAAAGGTCTACGTGCGAAAGCGGAGGCCCAGCCGCCCCCACATGTTCCCCAAGATGCTGATGAAGATCACCGACCTGCGAAGCATCAGCGCCAAGGGTGAGGCTCCCAGACCTGGAGGGGTGCCGGCCCTCAACACCTGGCCCAGGCCCCCACATCCAAGCCAGCACCCTGTGTCTTTGTGCCAGGAGAATACGACACCTGTCCCCATCTGTGTCTAGGCCGAGGTCCCCTAGTGACTCCACTGTGCCGAGGTAGCCTGCCTGTGTCACTCACCTTCTTGTGGTAGTTCAGATCATGGTTCTGGAACCAGACACATGGGTGTGTGTCCTTGTGCGGGTCACTTAACAGCTCCAAGCTGCAGTTTCCCTTCTGAGGGGCAGGGATAACGATCGTGTTTACAGAGGAGTCAGGATAATCCCTAGCGCGCAGCATAGAGGAAGGAAGGACGTGGTGTCCAGCCCAGGCTGGCAGTCTGGCCCTGGAACCAGAGTTCAGGACCACTTTGCCCCATTGCCACCAGCCTCTGGACTTGGGGGCTAAGAGAGCTGGCTCGTGTCAAAGAACTAATCCCAAGAAAGAGCTAATATCAGTAGTATTGATCTTCCCACCTCGAGCCAGGCTTGCTGGGGCTGGGGCTGGGGCTGGGAGGGCTGGCCCCGTGTGCTGACCTCTGCCCCTTCCTTTCCCGCAGGGGCTGAGCGGGTGATCACGCTGAAGATGGAGATCCCGGGCTCCATGCCTCCTCTCATCCAGGAAATGCTGGAGAACTCAGAGGGCCTGGACACTCTGAGCGGACAACCGGGGGGTGGGGGGCGGGACGGGGGTGGCCTGGCCGCCCCGCCAGGCAGCTGTAGCCCCAGCCTCAGCCCCAGCTCCAACAGAAGCAGCCCGGCCACCCACTCCCCGTGACCGCCCACGCCACATGGACACAGCCCTCGCCCTCCGCCCCGGCTTTTCTCTGCCTTTCTACCGACCATGTGACCCCTGCCAGCTCTGCCCCCACCGGTCCTCCCGGGCAGTACTGGGGACCTTCCCTGGGGGACGGGCAGGGAGGAGGCAGCAACTCCTTGGACAGAGGCCTGGGCCCTCAGTGGACTGCCTGCTCCCACAGCCTGGGCTGACGTCAGAGGCCGAGGCCGGGAACTGAGTGAGGCCCTGGTCCCGGGTCTCAGGATGGGTCCCCTGGGGGCCTCATGTTCATCAGGACACCCCTCTGCCCAGCTCACCACATCGTCATCACCAGCAAACGCCAGGACTTGGCTCCCCCATCCTCAGAACTCACAAGCCATTGCTCCCCAGCTGGGGAACCTCAACCTCCCCCCTGCCTTGGTTGGTGACAGAGGGGGTGGGACGGGGCGGGGGGTTCCCCCTGTACATACCCTGCCGTACCAACCCCAGGTATTAATTCTCGCTGGTTTTGTTTTTATTTTAATTTTTTTGGTTTTGATTTTTTTTAATAAGAATTTTCATTTTAAGCACATTTATACTGAAGGAATTTGTGCTGTGTATTGGGGGGAGCTGGATCCAGAGCTGGAGGGGGTGGGTCCGGGGGAGGGAGTGGCTCGGAAGGGGCCCCCACTCTCCTTTCGTGTCCCTGTGCCCCCCAGTTCTCCTCCTCAGCCTTTTCCTCCTCAGTTTTCTCTTTAAAACTGTGAAGTACTAACTTTCCAAGGCCTGCCTTCCCCTCCCTCATGCTGGAGAAGCTGCCAGCCCCTTTCTCCTGCCTGACCACTGGGTATGGACGGTGTGGGGTAGCCCTGGAAGGACAGGCTCCTGGCCTTGGCACTTGCCTGCACCCACCATGAGCCATGGAGCAGGGGCCGAGCAGGGGCCCCAGGACACATGGAGTTTTCACAGACCCAGCTCCTCGGCAGAGCTGCCTCCTGTCAGGGCCCACATCATCCAGGCCCCCCAGCCCCCACTGTGAAGGGGCTGGCCAGGGGCTTGAGCTGTCCCCACCCCCGGCCTCAGCCACCAGCACCCCCACAGGGCCCCCAGACTCACCCACACACATGCGCACGCGCACACACACACACACACACACACACACACTGGACAGTAGATGGGCCGACACACACTTGGCCTGAGTTCCTCCATTTCCCTGGCCTGCCCCCCACCCCTCACCTGTCCCATCCCCGCGCCCCCTCCTTACCCCGCAGGACGGGCCTACAGGGGGTCTCCCCTCACCCCTGCACCCCTGGCTGGGGGAGCCGGCTCTGCCCTGACCTCTTCCACCAGGGGTTGGGGCCCCTTCCCCTGGAGCCCATGGGTGCACCTGTTACTGTTGGGCTTTCCACTGAGATCTACTGGATAAAGAATAAAGTTCTATTTATTCTACACATGCCTCCAGCCTTGCTGCCTCCACCCCCTCCTCTTGGCGTCTGGGCTGGGGGCTCGGAATGGGTTTCCTCATGTGCTCTGGGCCTGTGATGGTCAGGAATGAGCACTGGGGCCAAGGGGCTGGCCAGTGCACCCTTCCAAGCTGCCTTCTGAGGCTTACCTTGTGCTGGGGTCTTTGGAGATGCTGAGAAGGAGAAAGTCCTGCCCCTTGGGAAGCCCTCAGTCTGGAGATCCACACTGCCCACGTCAGGGAGCCCCAGTCTGGGAGTGGGAGGGGAGAGGAGGAAAGCTGCCCCCACCTTCAGGGAACCCCTAGTCTGAGGGAGGAAGCCGGACCCACCCCTAGACATTCCTGGTCCTTAGGAAGCCAGAGGCTGGGTCCAGCCTTGACCATCACAGCAGGAATGACAGATGGCACAGGAGCTGGGGTCAGGGAGTCATATAAACCTAACAAGAGGCCAGACGCAGTGGTTCACGCCTGTAATTCCAGCACTTTGGGAGGCTGTGGGCGGATCACTTGAGGTCAGGAGTTCAAAACCAGCCTGGCCAACATGGTGAAACACCGTCTCTACTAAAAATACAAAAAAATTAGCTGGGCGTGGTGGCGGGCGCCTGTAATCCCAGCTATTCGGGAGGCTGAGGCAGAACCTGGGAGGCAGAGGTTGCAGTGAGCTGAGATCACGCCACTGCACTCCAGTCTGGGTGACAGAGCAGGATTCCATCCCAAAAAA
>NW_012122154.1:3070768-3074972 GCF_000951035.1 Colobus angolensis palliatus | reverse complement strand
AGAAGGAGGAGGAGAAGGAGGAGGAGGAGGAGGAGAGAAAAAAGGAAAGAAGAAAAGAAAGAAAAAAAGAAATAAAGTAAGAAGAAAAAGAAGAAAAGAAAGAAACCTAACAAGAACACAGGATTGGGATGGAAGCTTAGGAGCCCAGCCCTCTGCCTCCAAGTGGTGTGGGGGTCTGGAGGGCATGGGGGTAAGGCAAAGGGTTCCTTCTGCTAGGGGTTGCCTGCCATTTCTACGTTAACCACCAGGTGGCGGCAGCGCCTTGCTTGACTGAACGGCCGCACCAGGCTTGAGGCAACCGTGTGGACCCAGGCGCTTTTCCTCCAGTAAATATTTTCTAACATCTTTGAGTCTGAAATGATATTTAACATACTGTACCTGTACAAGTGATTTCACAAATCAATATGTTGTCACAACCGTATCATAAAGGATAAATTGAGGGGCAGTGCTATGTGTTTCAATACATTAATGCTTGCCCCTCTTTTGAATGAATACATTTAAATTTGAAAGAAGAAGGTTGGAAGCCATTCTGTACAAGAAGCCCAGGAACACTAAAGAGCATGGGTGGATGTTGGGATAAAAATCGGCATGTTTGATTTATAATAAAACTATGCAAAAAAAAGCCCAGACAAAACCCTTAATGTTTTACATGTAAAACGAGATTTGGGCCCAGGTTTTTCACTTATGCCAATGTCCAGTTGGACATTCTAAAGTTGTGTCTGAGGCCAGGTGCAGTGGCTCATGCCTGTAATCCCAGCACTTTGGGAGGCAGAGGCTGGCGGATCACTTGAGTCCTGGAGTTCAAGACCAGCCTGGGCAACATCAGGAAACCCTGTCTCTACAAAAAAATACAAAAATTAGCCTAGCCTGGTAGTGTGTGTCTGTGGTCCCAGCTACTTGGGCGGGCTCAGGTGGGAGAGTTGCTGGATCCCTGGAGGTTGAGGCTGCCGTGATAACACCACTGCAGTCTAGTCTGGGCAACAGACGGAGACCTGTCTCAAAAAATAAAAATAAAAATAAAAATAAAAAGTTGTGCCTGGCAGGTTTTTATTTTGAGAGGCTATCTTGACATCCATAGCTCCTGCCTACTAAATGCCAATGGGGTCCCCCATCATTGTGAAAACAAATCAGTGGCCCCTACATTTACAAAGTGCCCCTTGGGGTAGCGCCCTTGCTGTTGGGAACCTCTCTTGGAGTTGTTCTCAGTGCTCGACAGTTCACTGTTGTTGAGCAGAGTTGCTCAGCTTCAGCACCAATATGAAGATCGGAGCCAGGTTGTGGGGGCTGTCCTGTGCATTGCAGGATACTAAGCAACATCTCCAACCTTCCGCCCATGAAACCCTAGTGGTGCTTCTCCCCCACCCCAGCTGTAACAACCAAATATGTCTCCAGACATTGCTAAATGTCCCTTTAGGGGACAAAATCACCTCCAGTTGAGATCCACTGCTGTGGAGTATGGTCCTCCAGGGCTGATGTGCTTTGCACTGAGCCACGGCCCATCCTCCGCAGGGAGACTGAGCCAGAGGAAGGTGACCAGATGTCCCCTGGGCAGGGCTGCAACAGGCTTGACAGGCCTATGGGAGTGCAGGGCAGAGGCCCTGAACCAGGCCTGGGGCAGGGCTTAGATGCCTTCCTGGAAGAGGAGGCCCCTCTCAGCTAAGTCTCTTTTTAATTTAATTTAATTTATTTTGAGACGGAGTCTCCTGTTGTAGCCCAGGCTGGAGTGCAGGGGCACTATCTCGGCTCATTGTTAAATCTCTAGAGGAAAGAATTGGCTAGGTGGGTGCAGATTTGGAAGACTTAGTATGAAAAAAAGAATGTAAACTATCTCCTTAATACTTTTTAATATCGATGAGGCATTAAGATGAAAATATTTTGGATATACTAGGTTAAAGAAAATACATGACTAAAATTAATTTCACTTGTTTCCTTTTACATTTTTAATGTGGCTAATGAAAAAGTTGAAACTACATACATGGCTCACACGCTATTTCCATTGGATGATGCTGATCTTGAACATCACCTGACACATAGTAGGTACTCTACAAATATTTGTTGAATGAATACATCTGGAAAACAGCGACACAGCCCCATCTGAGTTTGTGTGGAGGGGTCTGGGTTGTGGACACAGAACTGTCATCAGAGAGATGGTGCTCACCATAGCATGGACAGTGTTCGGGCATGGCAATGGTGCGGGCCTGCGGACACCTTCAGTTTCTCATCCAACACATATTTACTGAACACATACTACGTGCCATGGAAGGGGAGAGAGCAACGCCATCCTGCAGGAGAAGTGCTCCCCCTAGGGAAGCAACAGGCATCCAGCTCTGTCTTGGGGTGGGGGCTACCAGGGAAGCCCTTTCCTTGAAGGTGTCTATTTCCTTCCCAAGTGACAACAAAAGGTGGAGGGGCATTAACTAGGGGAGGAGAAGGCTGCAGGAAGCAGCGGCTGCTCTGGGCAAAGGAACAGCACGTTCAAACGCTTGGCAGCAAGCAGGCCTGGTGCTTGTTAGAACAGAAAATTCCCTATGGTTCTGAGCACACCTGGAAGCCTGTGCTGTGGGGTCGGAGGCCTGACGGGGGCAGGGCTTCAGAAGGAAGCCTTGTGAGGCATTGGACTCACCCTGAGGGCAGGGGTGCTGCCCCCAGCCCCGGGTTTAAGTAGCGGGGGAGCTATTCAGAAAGACCTCCCACAGCTGTGCGGGGCACAGGAGAGCTGAGAACGAGGCCAGGAACTCAGAAGGACAGGGTGGGGTGATAGCGGGGAACGTACAGCCTGGTCGGCAGGATGCGGGGACGCCCTCAAGGTGCAGTCCAATGATGGCCCCTGGATTTGTCACTTAGGTCCTGGGTGATCTCATGGAGAGCAGCCCACTGGCTGGTGAAGGTGGAGGGCAGACGGGAGCGGAGACACAGGAGGGGGATGCGCTGCATAGGCAGCAGCTCTTCCAATGCCCGCAAGGAAGAAGGGAGTGGTCCAAAGGGAAGGCTGGGCCGGCAGCGCGTGTTTTGGGAGCTTTCTCCTGAGGACAGAAGAGACTTTCCCGTTTATAGCCTGGGGGAGCAGTAGCGGCGGGGAGGATGCAGATGGAGGAGGGAGGCATAACACGTCTGGGTTGCCCTCTGGCCCGCCGCCCACCCCCACCCCACCTCCATGAAAGGGCCTAGCCCCCGCCTCGCCACAAGGCGGACAGTGAGGATGTGCTCATAGGCTCCCGTGGATTGAGGCCGGCCCTGGGAAGGGGAGCCTCTCCTCCTCTTCCCTCCCTGGGCGGGGTCTCTTGGGAGGGGGACAGACCTTCTGTGATGCCCTGGCAGGTGGGCTGGGTTAGGGTGGTAGGGAGGGAGCCATTGTGGCTGCTGCTGGCATCGGACCCTGGCCACCCCCGCAGTGCATATCAGAGATCACACACACACGTGTGCACACATGGAGGTCACGCAGGCTGTACACATGCACACATAGTGCACAAGGATGTTTCTGTGTACAGGTGTGCACACGCAGCCCACGCAGGATGCACGTGTGCGTGTGTGCACAACGCACTCACACGAAGCTCACAAGGATGTGAGCACACAGCTCTCCCGGGGCATACATGTGTCTATGTGCGTGTGCACGCAGATCACCCGGAAGGGTTACGTGTGTCTGTGTGCACAAGTGGGCCTCACGCAGGGTGTACACATGCGCGCACATGCACGGCGTTCACACAGGCTGTACAGGTGGCCGTGCACACAGCTCGCAGTGCTCATGTGTCCGTGTGTGCACACTCACAGAGGGCCCACACGGGGACCACTTTCTCCACACAGAGAGTGCCTGAGAATGCTGGCATCACAGTTGTTTTTGTCCCCAGTAAAACAACCACCCTCCACCTTCCGCTCTGCTGTCCCCCTCAGGTCCACTCTCTCTCAGGGCCCTGGTCTCCTTCCTTTCCACCTGGGTGGTGGCATCCAGGACCTGCCTGAGTTCGTTCTCCGCCCCCAGCTCGGCCTGCCCCAGGTGCCGCCTGCAGCCACTGGGAGGCAGTACGAGGCAAGTGCGATGCCGCCCGCGGGCCGTCCCCACAGCGCGTCTCCCGCCAGGGCAGGTCCCACGACAGCACTGGTGGAAGCAGCTTCCGGTTTCTGCGGTGCGGACGGCGGAGGTGGCGGGGTCCGGCCCTCTAGTCCAGCCCGCGCGAGGCGGGGCCCGCCCCTAGATGGCCAGGTCTCG
>NW_012122154.1:3065217-3070193 GCF_000951035.1 Colobus angolensis palliatus | reverse complement strand
CCTCAGCGCCGCCCGCCTCCTTGCCGGCCCGGTGCATGGAGTAGACGACGAACAGCACCGGGGGCGCTGAGAGCAGCAGGATGTGGAAGAGCCAGAAGCGGTAGTGGGAGACCGGGAAGGCGCGATCGTAGCAGGTCTGGCGACAGCCCGGCTGCAACGTGTTGCATACGAACTCCTCTTGCTCGTCCTCGAACACTGCGCCGCCCACCGTGGCCAGCACCAGGATGCGGAAGATCAGCATGACCACCAGCCAGAGGCGGCCCACGAGCGGCGACTGCAGCTGCACGGCGTCCAGCAGCGAGCCCAGGAAAGCCCACTCCCCCATGGCGCTGGGGACGCGGGGCAGGGAGTCAGGGGATGGGGCAGGTCAGGGACCCCCGCCCCTTCCACGCCTATCGGGGTGGGGTCCGTTGGGCCTTCTCTGACTTCAGGGTGAGTAGTGGGGTGGGAGAGGCCCGGGTTTAACGATGAGACCAGTGTGAAAGGGAGGGCCACGGGAGGGCCCGAGGGGAGCAGGCGACGCTCAGCTGTGGGTTCCCTTCTCTTTGGGGCCGATGGGTGCTGGGGAGGAGCCCCCATTTGCGTTTTTGCCGCACCCCCTGTGCCGTCTCCGTTCAACCCTGGGATCCTCCAGATCCCAGATTCTTAGGAAGGACCTTGGAGATCAGCTGGGCCAGCCCCTGACTTGCCTTGTGGAAGCGGAAATCCAGCGGTGCCCTTAGCTGTCAAGGATGCTGTAGGAAGAGTGGAGCCTCGAACCCCGAGCCTCCAGACTCAATTTGGTGCCCCTGGGAGGAGTGGGAGTGGCAGAGGCAGCGAGATCACTCCTTTCTCGGCCCACCGTTTCTCTCGCCATTTTCACTGCAGTGAACTCCTCTCAGTGTGGGGGGCTGGTACAGAGGCAACCCCACTTTCCTAACTGTCACAGGGTCCCTTGTCGGAGGTGTCCCTGCTCTCCTACCCCAGTATGGTGAGAATGTGGGGCCAGGCCTCTCCCTCCTCCCCAGCCTCCTGTGCCTCCAGCCTCCACATCTCCTGAGACCCTCTCCACCCCACACTCAAACAGGTCCCCACAGGCTGCTGGTGTCCCTAAACCACCACCCAACCCCACTCACCCTGGGGCCAGGACTGGGGTGTCAGAGCTGAGCCAGGGACCTTGGGAGGTGGCTGGGACCGGCGCCTCCTTCTCCCTCTTTCATTTTCCCTTTCGGATTTGGCCGGGATGGAGGACAGGACAGGATGGCTGAGAGGGGTTAGCGCTCCCCCTTCTCTTAAAGGAACAGGGTGACCCTGCTGACTGGCTCCGCCCTTGGGAACAGGCACGGGCCACACCCCTTGCTGGGCTCTGTGGCCCTCACTTTTTGGCCCCCCACCCCACAGCTAAATTTCCATCTGGAAATGGGGGAGGGGGTTAACCAGAGACACATCCTTTACGGAGGAAGCTGGGGGGTTCCTAGAAGCCCTTCCCAGAGAGACCCTCAGCCTGGAGCCTCGATCCACTATGCACTAACCATGCCCTGTGAAGATGGTCTTCGGGGACAGAGGAAGGTTTGCTGCTGGAGTTTAAGGGGCAGCAAACATCTAACAGCTTCTGGTTCTAGCTCTGCCACCGCCCACCTTGGACAAATCATTTGGCGGTACTGAGCCAGGCTTTCCTGCCTTGTCAACCAAGGTGGCCAGACCAGCTGACCCCCAAGTTTCCTTCCAGCTCTACATCTTTTATGGAACGGGATCTCTCTGTGTAGCCCAGGTTGATCTTGAACTCCTGGCTTCAAGTGATCCTCACACCTCAGACTCCTGAGTAGCTGGGATTCTCTACTTCTGAATATTGAGTTCCCAACCATATGACAGAGAACCAAAAAAACCCTCGTGCCTGAAAAAAAAAAAAAATCCCATATGGAAAACCATTAAAATATCCCAAGTGCCTGGCTTTGGTAGTTAAATAAAATCTTTGGTTTCCTTCCCACTTTTCTGTAATTTCCAACTTTACTATAATGAACATGTTATTTATTTATTTATTTATTTATTTTATTTGGTTTTTTGAGACAGAGTCTTGCTTTGTCACCCAGGCTGGAGTGCAGTGGCACGATCTTGGCTGAATGCAACCTCTGCCTCCCAGGTTCAAGCGATTCTCCTGCCTCAGCCTCCCCAGTAGCTGGGATTACAGGCGTGTGCCACCACGCCTGGCTAATTTTTGTATTTTTAGTAGAGATGGGGTTTCGCCATGTTGGCCAGGCTGATCTCGAACTGCTGACCTTGTGATCCGCCCACCTCAGCCTCCCAAAGTGCTGGAATTACAGGCATGAACCACCACACCCCGCCTAACATGTTGTTTTATTATTTATTTATTTATTTTTTGAGACAGAGTTTTGCTCTTGTTGCCAGGCTGTAGTGCAATGGCGCGATCTCGGCTCACCGCAACCTCCGCCTCCCGGGTTCAAGCAATTCTCCTGCCTCAGCCTCCCCAGTAGCTGAGATTACAGGCATGTGCCACCACGCCCAGCTACTTTTGTATTTTTAGTAGAGACAGGATTTCTCCATGTTGGTCAGGTTGGTCTTGAACTCCTGACCTCAGGTGATCCGCCTGCCTCGGCCTCCCAAAGTGCTGGGATTACAGGCGTGAGTCACCGCGCCCGGCCTCGTGTTATTTTATAATGTGAAAAATAGAAGACTTCTTCCCCACCAGAAGGCTCTGAATTGAGAGTTCCCTCCTACTGCCCTGGGCGGCAGGGGAAGCTGTTTTATAGAGAAAGGAGTAAGGGTGACCGGCGGCAATCTCAGCGGTCAGGGAGGGGTCGCTCCCGGGCTGAGATGTTTGGTTGTCTGCTCTGCCTTCCTAGGGGTCCGCCTGAGTGCATAGCACACCCTTCCTCACCTACGCACCTGCCAGGCCAGGCCCTGTGTGGAGCCCCGTTAGCTCCATATGCCAACGAGCTCATTCGATTCTCTGTCAATGGTGGCAGGAGGGCACTATTTACACCAGGGGAAACTGAGACTCGGAGGGTCTGAGCCACTTGCATGCTGTCGCGCAGCTGGTAAATAGCAGATCCAGGCCTACGCGAGGCCCAGCTGGTTCTTGAGCCCAAGCTCTTGAGCCTTTCGTGGAATTGTCCTCCATCCAGCCTGGCTGGGCTTCCCAGGTGGTGTCCCAGGGCCTGGTAGTCCCCAGCAGGGGTTGCCTCTGTGCCAGCCTAGTGTGGGGCTGCTGGGTGTAGGCACTGGAGGGAGGTCATGCCTGTCCCTCTGAGGAAGGGTAGCAGGACTCACCTCCTTGGCCACAGTTCCTCTCCTTGTCAGCCATGGGTGCCTGTGTGGTTTTCCATCTGCTGACGCAGACTCCCAGGCCCACTTTCAGGAAGGGGAAGGCATATACCCTTCACCCTCTATCCCTCTGGCTCAGGGGCCCAGCTGTGCTGGAAAAACTCTAGGTGAACTCCTGCTTGCGTGGGGAACCCTCCTGCCCTCGTGCAGGCTTCCCTCGGGAGTGGGCCTGGGTGGGGGATGCTGCCCTGGAGAAAGTCCAAGGGAAAAAGCAATGCTGGGGCCCCAGATTCTGAAAACAGGATGTGGGTTGGGGGCGCTGCTGACCTCCCCTTCCCGACCTCCCTCTGCCCCCCGCAAAGCTGCTACCCGCCCCCTGCCCCCAGCCACAGGGGCTCAGGGTCACACTTCATCTCCCTCGACTGTCCAGGAATGGTCCCCACCCTGTCCTGTCCCGTGGCTCCTGCTGGGTGAGGCCACTGGCGCCACCTGGAAAAAGTGCATCAGACCCTGTCTGCCTGCGGGAGTGGAAAGCAGCTGAGGTGGTGGGCCAGGGTGGGGCAGGAAGTGGAAAGCCCACAGTCACCCTGTGCTGTCTGCAGCCTGTGATGCCACAGGGCCAGGCCCAGAGACTATAGTTCAGGCCCCGTCCTCCTTCCCTGATAGCACCATCCAGCCTGAGTGTTGCTGACCCTGCTTAGATCTGGCAGCTGGCGGCCCCATTCTTGGCCATGCTTAAAGACAGGGGCCGGGCTGAGAGGCCAATCCTGCCTTGCTCCAGTCTGTTCCAGACACCTCTCCCTGGCCATCGGATTGTGGGGCCACTGCTCATGTCAGACACACATGGGTGCACGTATGTCTTTGTACCCAGTAACTATCAGCCATGGTCAACCCCACCATGTTCTTCGATATCACCGCTGACGGCGAGCCCTTGGGCTGTGTCGCCTTTGAGCTTTTGCAGACAAGTTTCCAAAGACAGCAGAAAACTTTCGTGCTCTGAGCACTGGAGATAAAGGGTTTGGTTATAAGGGTTCCTGCTTTCACAGAATTATTCCAGGGTTTATGTGTCAGGGTGGTGGCTTCACATGCCATAATGACACTGGTGGCAAGTTCATCTGCAGAGAGAAATCTGATGAGGAGAACTTCTTCCTGAAGCATACAGTCCTGGCATCTCGTCCCTGGCAAATGCGGGACCCAACACAAACAGTTCCCAGTTTTTCATCTGCACTGCCAAGACTGAGTGGTTGGATGGCAAGCGTGTGGTCTTTGGCAAGGTGAAAGAAGGCATGAATATTGAGGAGGCCATGGAGCGCTTTGGGTCCAGGAATGGCAAGACCAGCAAGATTAGCATTGCTGACTGTGGACAGCTCTCATGAGTCTGACTTGTGTTTTATCTTAACCACCAGCCCATTCCTTCTGTAGCTCAGGAGAGCACCCTCCACCCCATTTGCTCACAGTATCCTAGAATCTTTGTGCTCTCGCTCAGTTCCCTCTGGGTTCCATGTTTTCCTTGTTCCTTTCCATGCCTAGCTGGATTGCAGAATTAAGCTTATGAATATGAAATAAAAACTAAATAAATAAAAATAAATTATTTGTAAGGCCCGGCATGGTGGCTTATGCCTGTAATCCCAGCACTTTGGGAGGCCAAGGCGGGTAGATCACCTGAGGTCAGGAGTTCGAGACCAGCCTGGCCAACATGGTGAAACCCCATCTCT
>NW_012122154.1:3063236-3064862 GCF_000951035.1 Colobus angolensis palliatus | reverse complement strand
TTTGTAGAGATGAGGGTCTTGCCATGTTGCCCAGGCTGGCCTGGGACTCCTGGGCTCAATTGATCCGCTAGCCTTGGCCTCCCAAAGTGCTGAGATCACAAGCGTGAGCCACCACACCTGGCCACTTATTTTTATTGTTATTTATTTATTCTATTTACTGATATCCTTGAACCATCACACTGCTGTTTTGTCTCCTGTGCCCTCCTAACATTTTAAAAAGTCCTTACAGAAATGCTGTCTTTTCGTGAGGCTTTCCCCAGCTGCCCTAGTAGAAATTTACCACTCTTTCCTGTCCCTTCTCAGCTTTATTTCCTTTGTACTGACCGCTACATAACTATATATACACACACACACACACACACTCACACTCACACACACACATATTTTTTTGAGACGGAGTCTCGCTCTGTCACCCAAGCTGGAGTGCAACCTCTGCCTCCCAGGTTCAAGCAGTTCTGCCTCAGCCTCCCAAGTAGCTGGGATTACAGGCACCCACCACCATGCCCAGCTTATTTTTGTATTTTTAGTAGTGACGGGGTTTCACCATGTTGGCCAGGCTGGTCTTGAGCTCCTGACCTCAAATAATCCACCCACCTCGGCCTCCCAAAGTGCTGGGATTACAGGCGTGAGCCACCGCGCCCTGCCCATGTTACCTTTTTCTTACGTATCCTGTTTAGTGTCCATCTCTCCCTTTAGCGCAGGCGATCCCCAGGGAAGGGATTTTTGGTCCTTTGCTTAGTGTCCCGTCCCCAGCACCTAGAATGGTTGGGGGCACACAGTGGATGCTCAGTAGATGTTTGTTGGGCAGATGACTGAATGAAGTGGGTGGAACTTTCTGCCCTAAGGTGGTAAGAACGCTGTGTATCTCAGGTCTCAACTGCTGGCTCTGGTCTCCTCTAGGGCTGTGGGCATTTAAGTGGCCAATCCAGTCTCAGGTCAGCAATCAGAATTTCCCATCCTAGAGAGAAATAAGAACTCAAAAATGGATTCATGTTAAACACCTGCCTCCAGCTCTGCTGGCCTTGGGTCCGTGCCTGGGTGGGAGAGGGAAGGGGGGAGGGTGGCAGAGTTGGCTCTTCTTGGTCCCTTCTGGTCCTTCTGCACCCTCCCCAACCTGCCCGCAGCTTCTGACCCTTTATATTCTTCCTAGTGCCCTGAAAACCCTCCAGACCAGATGACTTCTGCCGCCCCAGGGTGGCCCCACCTCCTGGCTCTTGCCTTGGAGCTTGCCTTTGGCTCCCTACAGACTCCTGGAGCCCTGCGTTTTCAACACCTGGGACCCACCTTCACATCTAGCCTTTGCTCCCTCCTTTGGCTCCATGATTATTTAATATTAGGTTTGGGGCCCCGCGAGGTGGCTCACACCTGTAATCCCAGCACTTCGGGAGGCTGAGGTGGACGGATCACGAGGTCAGGAGATTGAGACCATCCTGGCTAACACACGGTAAAACCCTGTCTCTACTAAAAATACAAAAAATTAGCCAGGTGTGGTGGCGGGCACCTGTAGTCCCAGCTACTTGGGAGGCGAGGCAGGAGAATGGCATGAACCCGGGAGGCAGAGGTTCCAGTGAGCCGAGATCGCGCCACTGCACTCCAGTCTGGACGACAGAGTGAGACTCTGTCTAA
>NW_012122154.1:3058187-3058989 GCF_000951035.1 Colobus angolensis palliatus | reverse complement strand
CCTCCTCTTCTCTTCCCCCTCCCCCTCTATCCCCCACAACATCCCGCTGTCTCCCCAAAGTCCGCCCCATCTCAGAAAAGGGCCAGGAAGTGGCCGCGTTACCGATTTGCTCACATGTCATTGGGTAGGATAAGCCCCACGGCCACACCTATCCGCAAGGGATGCTGGGAAATGTAGTCTTTATTCTTGTGCCCTGGAGGGAGCAGGGAGACTCCCTCACTGTCACAGATCTGCTTCTGGCATTGGTCCCCCACACTGACATGGGGCATTGGATGCACTGGGTTCCCCCCAAGTCTTTGCCCCCATTAGCTGCTCTGGAGGAAGAAGGAAGCCTCCACAGTCTTGCCTGTCACCTTGTCCCTAGGCCCTTCCAAACCATTGCACCTCTGGGCTGTACTTCACACCCCTCTGCCAAGCCTCATCCCTTCTTTACCGTCCTTGGGCAGACGGGTCATTTCCTCCAAGGGGAGCCCCTGCGTTTTCACCCATTTTTAGGTCGCACATGTAGCAACCTTGCTCTGGAAAGACAATGACTGTACCTGAAGGTGGCTGGGGACTGCAGTAGCCTCTTCTTAGAGACCAAGGGGCTTGGGAGTCCCTGTCTTCCTTTCCTTGAAAGCCCTTCTTTTTCTTGAAAGAGTGAACTGACAGGTGAGAGAAACTGCTTTGGGATTGGGGTTGGGACAGGGGAAGGATTTGAGTCAACAAGAGGCATTTTTCAGAGTCCCTCCCCTGCATCCCCCACCCCCACCCCTTTGCCGTGCAGCTCTGAATGGCCTGTGGTTTTTTTTTTTTTTTTTTT
>NW_012122154.1:3055898-3057827 GCF_000951035.1 Colobus angolensis palliatus | reverse complement strand
TCTCCTGACCTCGTGATCCGCCCGTCTCGGCCTCCCAAAGTGCTGGGATTACAGGCTTGAGCCACCACGCCCAGCCTCGGCCTGTGTTTTTGTACATGTCAAGATATATAAGCAATCACTATCACTGCCTGTAGCCTGGGAGCCCAACCCTCTTTCCATCACCCCAGCCTCGTGATCCTGGACTTGGGCCGGATAGAGTACTCCGAGGTCCCTTCCCTTCCAGAGCCTCTCAAGGGGGACTAAGCAGGTCCGTAGTGCAATCAGGTCAGCTCAAGATCAGTGGACCCACAGACCATTGAAGCTCCCTCCCTGAAAGCAATTCTGGACCCAAAGGGCTGTGCTTGGCACAGGACCTGGAAAGTTACTAGGGGCAGAAGACAAGGTCATCTATGGATGGAGCTTCCTTTCTTCCACCTAAAAACTGTCAAGCGCATTCGTGTGAAGAGACGACCAATAGGCTTTGTGTGAACAACAAGGCTGTTTATTCACTTGGGTGCAAATGGGCTGAGTCTGAAAAGAGAGTCAGCGAAGAGAGATGGGGAAGGGGTTGCTTTATAGGAGTTGGGTAGGTAATGGAAAATTACAGTAAAAGGTGGTTATCTACTGTTAGCAGAAGAGAGGGTCACAAGGTACATGGTGGGGAGATCATAAGACTCATTGTCCAGAAAAGTGTCACAAGGTCGATTGATCAGTTAAGGTAGGGCAGGGACAAGTCAAAATGGTGGAATGTTGTAATGTTGGTTAATCAGTTAAGGCAGGAACTGGCTATTTTACCTCTTTTGTGGTTTTTCAGCTGCCCCAGACTTCTTGGCTCCTGTAGGCCATCTGGACGTGTATGTGCAGGTCCGGGTTATAATGGCTGAGCTTCGGCTCAGAGGCCTGACAAAAGCGACATTTATGGGTATAATATCTTTTTACACTCACCATGATGTATTGGAGCTACCTTGAGCCTAATGAAGATATCGTCTGTAATGGTTAATACTGAGTGTCAACTTGATTGGATTGAAGGAATCAATCCTGGGTGTGTCTGTGAGGGTGTTGCCAAAGGAGATTAACATTTGAGTCGGTGGGCTGGGAAAGGCAGACCCATCCTTAATCTGAGTGGGTACAATCTAATTAGCTGCCAGCGCAGCTAGAATATGAGCAGGCAGAAAAATGTGAAAAGAGTGATTGGCTTAGCCTCCCAGCCTACATCTTTCTCCCATGCTGGATGCTTCCTGTCCCGCAACTCCAAGTTCTTCCGTTTTGAAACTTGGACTGGCTCTCCTTGCTCCTCAGCCTGCAGATATGACCTATTGTGGGAACTTGTGATCATGTGAGTAAATACTTAATAAACTTCCCTTTATATATATCTATTCCATTAGTTCTGTCCCTCTAGAGAGCTGTGACTAATACATTGTCTTACCCAAGAGAACACAAATCTGACTCCTGACAGTACCAAGCAAGTAAGAGGGAATGTACCGTGATGCAACTGCTTTGAAAACCAGCTCCTCGGTTTCTTATGAAGCTAAACATACACTTAACATGTGACTCGACAATTCCACTCCTATGTATCTACCCAAGAGAAATAACAAGTTATGTCTAGAAAAGGATATGTACTCTAATGCTCATTGCAGCTTTATTGATAATGAGCCCAAACTGGAAACAGCCCAGATGTCCATCAACAGCTGAATAGAGAAACAAGATGATACCATGGAATAATATTCAGCAATAAAAAAAGAAGGGCCGGGGTGGTGGCTCACGCCTGTAATCCCAGCACTTTGAGAGGCTTAGGCGGGCAGATCACGAGGTCAGGAGTTTGAGACCAGCCTGATCAACATGGTGAAACCTTGTCTCTACTAAAAATACAAAAATTAGCTGGGCGTAGTGGCAGGTGCCTGTAATCCCAGCTGCTTGGGAGGCTGAGGGAGGAGAATGGTGTGAACCCGG
>NW_012122154.1:3051946-3054483 GCF_000951035.1 Colobus angolensis palliatus | reverse complement strand
TGGGTGACAGAGTGAGACTCCATCTGAAAAAACAAAAAAAAAACAAGAATGGGTGCATTTTATGTACATAAATTACAACTCAAGGTTGATTAAAAAGAAAAAAGCAACGCATATCTGTGCCAAAAATCACTGAGGCGGCAATGAAAACAGAGAGTAAGGCTTTCTCTAAGTCATCATTACACATCTCTCTCTCCACCTCTCAGATGGACTTCTTTCCTTCTGCCCCTCCTCCTTTTTGTCCTCCTACACTCCACACTGGTCACCCTCTGTCCTCTTTTTTTGCCTGTCTTTTCCTCATTCTTTATGAAATAAAGTAATCTGGCTTGCTCCTGATGATGCAGGACAGGCAAGCCCCAAAAGTGAGGCTTAGCCCAAAAGAGTTTTTGGCTTTGCCCAGGAAAGAATTTAAGGGATAGCTGGTGGTGGTAGCAATTTTTATTGACGCATCGGTGCACAGCAGTAGCAGAGGCGCTGCTCCATGCGGAGCGGGGCTACCCCATAGGCAGTGTGCTGGGAGAAGCAGCTCAGAGGCAGCTCTGCAGTCACATGCATACCCAGTTTTAGTTACATGCAAATTAAGGGGAGGTTTATGCAGAAGTTTTTAGGAAAAGGATGGTAATTTCCCGGTAGTCAGGTTGTTGCCATGGAAAGGGGCGGTAACTCCCCTGAGTGTTGCCATGGCAATGGGAAACTGACATGGCGCCCTGGTGGGCGCTGATGGTCTGCTGCTTCCACTCAAGCTAGTCCTGAATTTTGTCCGGTGTCCAAGGCCCGCCCTCAGAGTCGAGTCCCGCCTCCTACCTCACTATTAGCTTGAGTTTCTAATGTTTGAGTTACACTTTTTCCCTCCTCCTTTTTGTGGAGAATAGGTTCTAGCTATATTGCCCAGACAGGTCTGAACTCCTGGGCTCAGGATAACTGCCCGCCTCTGCCTTTCTAATAACTGGGATTCCAGGCGTGAGCCACAGTGCCTGGCGAGTTTCTAATATTTGAAAGGGACTTTTGCACTAGAAATCATTATCCTTGGGTGTGAATTTATTTACAGTTGATGACAACTTTAAATTTTAAAAAATCTAATTTTTTCCTCTTAAGCCTTCAGGTCCAGCTTACATAGTTTGTTATTCTAGTTATACATTTAATAATTTGGGGCCGGGCGCGGTGGCCCACGCCTGTAATCCCAGCACTTTGGGAGGCCAAGGTCAGCGGATTGCCTGAGCTCAGGAGTTCGAGACCAGCCTCGGTAACACAGTGAAACCCTGTCTCTACTAAAATACAAAAAATTAGCTGGGCGTGGTGGCATGCGCCTGTAATCCCAACTACTCTGGAGGCTGAGGTGGGAGAATCGCTTGAACCCGGGAGGCAGAGGTTGCAGTGACCTGAGATCGTGCCACTGCACTCCAGCCTGGGCAACAGAGTGAGACTCCCTCTCCCCACCTCCCCACACACATAAAATAATAATAAATAAGAATAATAAAAATAAGAATAATCACTTTCATGTATTATTTAAGTTTTAATTATCTCACACTTTTGAGAAGTCAAATTTGCCTAAGCAATGAACACCTAATTGATTACATTTCTAAACACTTCTAATGCCTGATGGGACAGACGTGCAACTCTAACAAAATAATATCTTCCTATGCATTGAAACAACTCTTGTAAACCGAATAAACCAAATTTACAAATTTAGTAATTCACCTTCCTTTTTCTTTTTTGAGATGGAGTAGTCTTGCTCTGTCGCCCAGGCTGAAGTACAGTGGCGCAATCTCAGCTCACTGCAACCTCCACCACCCGGGTTCAAGCGATTCTCCTACCTCATCCTCCCAAGTAGCTGGGACCACAGGCATGCGCCACCATGCCCGGCTAATTTTTTGTATTTTTAGTAGAGATGGGGTTTCACCATGTTGGCCAGGCTTGTCTCGAACTCCTGACCTCAAGTGATCCTCCAGCCTCGGCCTCCCAAAGTGCTGGGATTACAGGCGTGAGTCACTGTACCGTACCCCGCCCTAATTCAGGTTCTTTTAAATTTTACAATAATGTTATAATGTTTACAAATTTAATCAAATTCCTTAAGCCTTCCAATGTAAAATCATACCTAAAAAATTGTGCATTTAAATTGAAAAAAGCAGCTGGGTTCCAAGATTTGAGGGAGAGTCAAAACCAAAACCAAAACAAAGAGCTGGGTGTCGGCGTGGTGGTATGTGCCTGTAGTCCCAGCTACACAGGAGGCCTAGGTGAGAAGATCACTTGAGCCCAGGTACTAGAGGCTGCAGTGAGCCATAGTTGTGCCATTGCATTCCAGCCCGGGTGACAGAGCAAGACTCTGTCTCTTAAAAAAAATTGAAATTACAAGACAAATCTGAAAGATTCTCTAATGTGACAGGTTGAAAGAATGTTACATTCTCTTAAACATTAGGGACATTTAAAATATGCAATACAGACACATTATCCTGATGACTTTTAACACTAAACTGTAAATACTATGGGTTTGATTACCTTATCATTTCCATATTATTTCTTTTTTTTTTTTTTTTTGAGAT
>NW_012122154.1:3049851-3050687 GCF_000951035.1 Colobus angolensis palliatus | reverse complement strand
GCTAATTTTTTGTATTTTTAGTAGAGATGGGGCTTCACCATAGGCTGATCTTGAACTCCTGACCTCGTGATCCGCCCACCTCAAGCTCCTAAAGCGCTGGATTACAGGTGTGAGCCACTGAACCCGGCCCAGATTGCTTCTTTTCTTGTAGTTGAGCCTGTCTGTTTTATCAGCAGCAGTCCCCAAGTTCACCCCTTTCAGTGGGAATTTGTTTTATAACTCAATTTGTCTAATTGTTCCCTCATGATTAGGTTCAAGTTAAGTCTTTTTGGCAAGGATACTCCATGAGCGATGATGTACGCTTCCCATTGCATCACATCAAGAGCACATTATGGCATTTGGTCTCATTACTGGTGTGCCAAGTTTGATCACTTAGTTAATGTGGTGTCTGCCAGAGCGCTCCACCTTTTCACTTTGTAATTTATCAAAGATAGGTTTCATGTTCTCGTTTTTAGTCTTTTCATAGACTCTCTTGTCTGGCAGAGACAATTATAAAGCACATAATTTGAGTTTGCACTCCCTGGATTCTACAACCACACAGATGGTAAGGCAACCATTTTTCCATCCAGCTCAAGCTCCTCTATTTCATCCGGCAAGAAAAGATACATTGGTGGTTTTCTCTTTCTTTCTTTCTTCTTTCTTTTCCTTCTTTTCTTTTCTTTCTTCTTTCTTTCTTTCTCTTTCTTCTTTCTTTTTCTTTCTTTCCTTCCTTGCTTCTTTCCTTCTTTCTTTCCTTCCTTCCTTTTCTTTCTCTCTCCCTCCCTCCCTCTTTCTCTCTCTTTCTTTCTCCTTCCTTCCTTCCTTCCTTCCTTCCTTCCTTCCTTCCTTCCTTCCTT
>NW_012122154.1:3043383-3043911 GCF_000951035.1 Colobus angolensis palliatus | reverse complement strand
TGAGAGGCTGAGGCAGGTGGATCACTTGAGGTCAAGAGTTCAACACCAGCCTGGCCAACATGGTGAAACCCCATCTCTACTAAAAATACAAAAATTAGCTGGGCGTGGTGGCATGCACCTGTAATCCCAGCTACTTGGGAGGCTGAGGCAGGAGAATTGCTTGAATCCCGGAGGTGGAGGTTGCAGTGACCTGAGATGGTGCCACTGCACTCTAGCCTGGGCAGCAGAGCAAGACTCCGTCTCATGAAAAAAAAGAAAAAAAAGACTCAGTAAACTTATTGTTGAATTCTTTACCAATTAATGCAACTTTTGAATCTTTTCTCAATAAGCATTCTTTTGTAATTCATAACTTATGTAATATGTATTTAAGGAATGTTTCATACACATAGGAAATAACCACATTCTATAAAGGGTCTAAATACATAAAACCATCACGTTTATTAGCAAATCTTTATCTCCTTGAATGTGTCAGTAGCTTAAGAAATAATGAAGGCCGAAGGCTGGGCGCAGTGGCTCACACCTGTAATC
>NW_012122154.1:3041852-3043333 GCF_000951035.1 Colobus angolensis palliatus | reverse complement strand
TCAAAAAAAAAAAAAAAAAAAAAAAAAAAAATCTCTCCTCACTACCCCCAGTATATGTTCTGGTGAATCCCAGATCACATTGGTAGGTGACATCTTTAGTTCTGTCTTGCGAGTTTCTTGCATTAAAACACAAGCGTCTGAGATCACAACAGTTGTAATACTGGGGTCAGAGTATCACTTTCTATTATTTTTTTTTTTTGAGATGGAGTCTCACTGTGTCGCCCAAGCTGGAGTGCAGTGGCGTGATCTTGGCTCACTGCCAGCTCCGTCTCCCGGGTTCACGCTATTCTCCTGCCTCAGCCTCTCAAGTAGCTGGGACTACAGGCGCCCGCCACCACGCCCGGCTAATTTTTTGTATTTTTAGTAGAGATGGGGCTTCATTGTGTTAGCCAGGATAGTCTTGATCTCCTGACCTCGTGATCTGCCTGCCTCGGCCTCCCAAAGTGCTGGGATTACAGACATGAACCACCACGCCCGGCCGGAAAAATGTGACTTCTAATGGCTGTACAATACATTGTAGGTAAGGATGTTAAAGTTTAACCAATTCTTTTATTATTTATGTATTTATTTTTGAGAGAGTCTGTGCTGTCACCCAGGATGGAGTATAGTGGTGCAATCGTGGCTCACTACAACCTCCAGTTCCTGGGTTTAAGCGATTCTTGTGCCTCAACCTCCCAAGTAGCTGAGACTACAGGTGTGCACCACCACACTCAGGTAATTTTTGTATTTTTAGTAGAGACAGGGTTTCGACATGTTGCCCAGGTTGGTCTCCTGAGCTCAGGCAATCTGCCTGCCTAGGCCTCCCAAAGTGCTGGGATTACAGGCGTGAGCCACTGTGCCCGTCCTAGTTTAACAAATTCTTCTATTGTGAGACATCTATGTTGTTTCCAATTTCTTACCAGTGTAAATAATGCTTCAGTGAATGCTTTTGGACTTAAATGTTTTCATTTGGACTTTAACATACTTTTCCCACAGCTAAATTACTAAGGAAAGGGTACTGGACAGGCAAGAACAGGTATTCATTACTCAAGAATAAAAAAGTAATGAATTGAATTAAATTTTTTTCTGTTTGGGTTTCAGGAAAAATGGCTAGAAATCATTAAAACAAACAAAAAAAATCCATTGCAGCAGAAACAGTGGGATGCAACGTATCTTAAAAACAAAAAGGGTCAGGCTGGGTATGGTGGCTCATGCCTGTAATCCCAGCACTTTGGGAGGCTGAGATGGGTGGATCACCTGAGGTCAGGAGTTTGAGACCAGCCCAGCCAAACTGGTAAAACCCTGTCTCTACTAAAAATACAAAAATTAGCTGAGTGTGTGGTGGCGCGTGCCTATAATCCCAGGTACTCGGGAGGCTGAGGCAGGAGAATCGCTTGAACCGGGAGGTGGAGTTTGCAGCGAGCCGAGGCTGTGCCATTCCACTCCAGCCAGGGCAACAGAGCGAGACTCAATCTTTAAAAAAAAAAAAAAAAAAAAATAGC
>NW_012122154.1:3030004-3040972 GCF_000951035.1 Colobus angolensis palliatus | reverse complement strand
TGTACCTGTGGTCCCAGCTATTTGGGAGGCTGAGGCAGGAGGATTGCTTGAGTCCAGGAGGCAGAGGTTGCAGTGGGCCGAGATGGAGCCACTGCATTCCAGCCTGGATGATAGAGTGAGACCCTATTTCAAAAAAATAAATAAATAAATAAAGAAAAAAAAAATAGAGTCAAGGAAATGTTACCCACTTTTAGTTAGCAAGGTCTTTACTCATCAGGAGATGTAAAACTTCTACTTTTAAAAAAGAACTATTGACTGGGTGCGGTGGCTCAGGCCTATAACCTCAGCACTTTGGGAAGCCAAGGCAGAAGGATTGCCTGAGCTCAGGAGACCAGCCTGGGCAACATGGTGAAACCCCATCTCTACTAAAAATACAAAAATTAGCTGGGCATGGCGGCACACTCCTGTAATCCCAGTCACTTGGGAGGCTGAGGCATGAGAATCACTTGAACCAGGTAGGCAGAGTATAGTGAGCCGAGATCACGCCACTGCACTCTTCAGCCTGGATGATAGAGCAAGACAAGACTCTATCTCCCAAAAAACCAAAAACCGCAGAAAAACCCACAAATAAAAATACAAAAAATTAGCCAGGCATGGTGGCAGGCGCCTGTAGTGCCAGCTACTTAGGAGGCTGAGGCATGAGAATTGCTTGACCTTGGAAGGCAGAAAGCAGAGAATTGCAGTGAGCTGAGATCGTACTACTGCACTCCAGTCTGGGTGACAAAACGAGATTCTATCTCCAAAAAAAAAAAAAGAAAAATGTTTGATTCTTTTACTTTCTAAAAAGGATTTACATACTTTCCTCCCACTCCAGATGGGGATTTCATCTTTGATTTGTAGCTGCTTTTTTCCACTTGGCAATGTCGTGATCATCTGTCTTTTAATGTCAATAAACAGTATACATGATCATTCTTTTTTTTGTTTTTGAGACAGTCTTGCTCTGTTGCCCAGACTGGAGTGCAGTGCCATCATGGCTCACTGCAGCCTCCTGGGCTCAAGCAGTACTCCTGCCTCAGCCTTCCAAGTAGCTGGGACCACAGGCACGCACCACCATGTCCAGCTGATTTTTACTTTTTTTTGTAGAGATGGGGGTCTCACTAGGTTGCCCAGGCTGGTCTCAAACTCCTGGGCTCAAGCAATCTTCCCACTTCAGCCTCCTAAAGTGCTAGGAATACAGGTATGAGCCACTGTGCCTGGCCTACCTGATCGTTTTTTTTTTTTTTTCCTTCTTGATGGAGTTTCACTCTTGTTGCTCAGGCTGGAGTACAATGGCATGATCTTGGCTCACTGCAACCTCCACCTCCCAGGTTCAAGTGATTCTCTTGCCTCAGCCTCCTGAGTAGTTGGGATTACAGGCGCACGCCAACATGCCCGGCTAACTTTTGTATTTTTAATAGAGACGGGGTTTCACCATGTTGGCCAGGCTGGTCTCAAACTCCTGACCTCGTGATCTGCTCGCCTTGGCCTCCTAAAGTGCTGGGATTACAGGCGTGAGCCACTGCGCCTGGCCTACATGATCATTTCTAATACGCACCTGGTATTCCATATTTACCATTTTAACCTTTTGGACATTTAGGTTATTTTCCAGTTTATTATTACAGAAACTTTAATAAGCATCTTCGCATGTGGTTTTGTTTTGGGATAATTGTACATTCACATAGTTTCAAGAAATGGATCAGGCCGGGCACGGTGGCTCACACCTGCACTTTGGGAGGCTGAGGTGGGTGGATCACGAGGTCAGGAGTTTGAGACCAGCCTGGCCAACATGGTGAAACCCCATCTCTACTAAAAATACAAAAATTAGCTGGGCGTGGTGTCATGCACCTATAATGCCAGCTACTTGGGAGGCTGAGGCAGGAGAATTGTTTGAACCAGGGAGGCAGAAGCTGCAATGAGTCAAGATTGCGCCATTGCACTCCAGCCTGGGCAACAGGGCAAGACTGTCTCAAAAAAAAAAAAAAAAAGAAAAAAAAAAAGGATGGAAATCCATTGTATACTTTGCCCATTTCCCAATTTTGCAAAATTATATAGTAACCAGAATATTTACATTGAAACAACCCACTGATTTTATTCAGATTTACTTGTACTCATATTTGTATGTTTACATAGTTTTCTGCACATGTCTGATTCTTCTGTCAAACAAAATTCCTTTTTTTTTTTTGAGACAGGGACTTGCTCTGTTGCCCAGGCTGGAGTGCAGTGGCACAGTCTCTGGTCACTGTAACCTCTGCCTCCCGGGCTCGAGCAATCTTCCCTCCTTGGCCTCCCAAACTGCTGGGATTACAGGTGTGAGCCACTACGCCTGGCTCAGATTTCTTTCAAAGGGCTAATTCCTCCATATCTTTGTCAATACTACTCTTGGGTTTAGTTTAGTTTATCTCTCTGTAACTCAAGATTACTTTTTTTATAGTTTTAAATAGTTTTTGACATTTAAATATTTCATCTATTTGAGCTTAATTTTGGTGTAAGGTGTGAAGAAAGAGATCTGATTTTTTTTCTAAATGGATTAGCCAGTTGCCTCAATATATCTTACTAATACCATGAAGTAGTTGACTAGGTTATCAATATAGTTGTTAAAGGAAGGTATCATTAAAAAAAAAAAGATACATGCATATTTACTGATCAAGTGTGGTGGAGATGAGGAACTTAGTACTCATGTATAAAATCTCAGGAAAGAGCCTTATTGGCCTTAATTAGGTCATAATGCCTATCTCTTGGACCTATCACCATAGCCAGAGGCTGTAAGGTCTGTCAGAATATGATTGGAATGCTTCTGAAAGGGAAGTGAAGACTATATTTTAGAATAAGGAAAAGGGTGTTAGTGCTTGTTTTAAAAGAGGCATTCTATGGGTTGCAATGTTTAGAACATTTTATTAAAGTACAAAATTGTTGGAATTTAGCTAATAGAAAAACATAGTAAATATTTACAAAAACACTGATAACATCACTCAAGTCACACACATGTAACAATGTAGACAGGTCTTAACAAAGTTTACAAATTGAAATTATGGAGATTTCCCAAAATAAATCTAATAGCTCATTGCTGAGCATGGTTATCAATACAACATTTAAGATATTGGAGCAAATGTCCCCAAGTCTTCTGCAATCCAGTGCCCCTTAAAATTGGTTTCTCTCTTTGGGAGATTCAGACCCAGAGGCAGCCAGAGGGGACAGGTCAAGAGCTGAAATAATCACCTAACTAGTCTAGTTCTTCATTCTATTGACTGTATCAAGTTATAGACACAGCCAAAGTGTTTTCCTTCAGCCTCTGATGATTTGAGAAGATGAAGGTGAGCAATTTCTCATTGCTTAAAGAAAAACTTAGCACATAAGAGGCTGAGTGTAGAGTATCTATACTAGAACCATAAAGTTCTGTCTGATGGTAAATTATGTATAAAACTAAGATAAAACAGAGAATTATGCTCTATCTCATATTTACTGAAAGTAGGAAAGGAGGAAAAGTGACACTTTTAAATCAAACTGCTCTAGTTTTAGCACAGTGGATGGTTAATAAACACACTGCTTTATGCTGAAGTGACCAGATAACTATTTCTACAGTTCAGAATAACTTAAAATCAGGTTTTAAAGACCAAAGAAAGCAGACTCAAAACACCGACAAAGCAGAGAAGAAAACAATGCCCATGAGATGGTCACTATTTAGACAGTATTATAAAAAGCTAAAGAACATTTGGGCTTTACTTCACTTTGATGGTCTTGTACTAAAAACACCTTCCCCAAACTAAATTCAGACGGGAGGAAGTTAAGAGCTTCAGGTAACTTTAAAACCAGTCTTGGGTTCAGTAAGATAATTACTTAAAATAATCACCTCACATTTTAAAACAGATCATCTTCATCTGACTCTTCCAGGTACTTTATAGGTTTCTTTGCCCGCACAGATTTTGCCCGAGGAGCCACAGCTGAGTCAAAGTCCATATGGAAGTCATCACTCTCCCCCCTGGATTTCTAAAAGAGAAAAGCCCAGGTAACTTGCACAATGTAAATCTGACAACATAATTGTAATGTTAAAAAAATGTATCAAGACACTACATTCAAGGAGTTTTCTACTTTCTACTAAGTAATAAAAAGCAGATCTAAAGCCAACTCTTCCATTGCCCAAATAAGTGACATTATTTAACTTTGTTAAAACTAAATACAGTAAAAGCTAACAGATTATGAGAGTTAATTTTCTTAAAGACATGCCAAATAAGCAATGGCTTAGTTATGTGTTTCAGAACACCTATAGCAAAAGGACTGACTAGAATCAACACTCACCTTGCTTGTGACTGCTTTCGAAACAATTTTCTCAAAATTAGAGTCAGAATCATCAGAAGTGGATGGCTTCCTTTTGCGGCGAATCTTGGTTTTGGCAGGATCAGGCTTTTGAGAGACACCAGAATTCAAAGCTGGTTCCCTTTTAGTTCCTTTAGGGGCAGCCCTTTTTTTGGCACCGGTAGTGGAGGTGGAAGACTGACCTGCAATTCAATACAGGCATTTGTTACAGCCGCTGTTTTTTTGAGATGGGATCTCACTCTATCGCCCAGGCTGGAGTGCAATGGCGTTATCTTGGCTCACTGCAACATCTGCCTCCTGGGATTACAGGCGCGTGCCACCACACCTGGCTAATTTTTTGTATTTTTAGTAGAGATGGGGTTCCACCATGTTGGTCAAGCTGGTCTCAAACTCCTGACCTCAGGTGATCCACTCGCCTTGGCCTCCCAAAGTGCTGGGATTACAGGCATGAGCCACTGCGCCCGACCTAGTCACAGCCACTCTTAGATTAATTGTTCTCATTGTGAACTTTCTTCAGCAATGTGATGACTGTGTACATTTAACATAGGAAAAGACAATCTAAGAGGGGTGCAAGTAGAGAATCAAAGTCTTCTTAAACATTCTATTTTTTTTTTTCTGAGATAGCGTCTTGCTCTATCTCGCCCAGGCTGGAATGCAGTGGCACGATCTCAGCTCACTGTAGCCTCTGCCTCCTGGGTTCAAGCGATTCTCCCGTTTCAGCCTCCCGAGTAGCTGACTACAGGCATGTGCCACCACACCTGGCTAATTTTATATTCTTAGTAGAGACGAGGTTTCACTATATTGGCCAGGCTAGTCTCGAAATCCTGACCTCAGGTGATCCACCCACCTTGGCCTCCCAAAGTGCTGGGATTACAGGCATGAGCCACTGCATCCAGCCTTAAACATTCAATTTTAAGAATATGTTTTACATTAAACATTTGTAATTGCTTATAAATCCTATCCTTGCCATAGAAATGAACTAGATGAAGCCTGGTACTGAGAGAAACATGCTGATTTTAAACACTTGGATTACCTTATTTTTGGAGACAGGGTCTCACTCTCTCACTCAGGCTGAAGTGCAGTGGCTTGATCATAGCTCACTGCAGCCTTGAACTCCTGGCCTCAAGCGATCCTCTTGCTTTAGCCTCCCAAAGTGCTGGGATTACAGAGGCATGAGCCACTCTGCCTGGCTTTTGTTTTGTTTTGTTTTTTGACTAGTCAAGTGCAGTAGTGAGAAGGAGGGAAAAGAGTAGAACAAGGAGTTTGATCTGTAACTGAATGAACAATCAGGACCAGCCTTGACTACTAATTTTGATTATAAAGATCTAAAAGAAATTGCTTCCATGTGGAAAAGGTTTAATTTGTAATATCAATAGTAAGTTTCGGCAAAAAAAAATTGAAATTGCCACGTGAAAACCAGTTAGTTAACTGCAACATTAACCCATCTCAAAGATTTAGGCTTACTTTTTGCTGCTGTCTTCTTCACTGTCACATTCTTTTTAGGAACTGTGTTCGTAATTTCAGTTTCATTTGGGAAATGTGTAGCAGGAGGGCTTGAAGACAGTGGTACACTGTCCTTAGCATCATCGACTTCAAGGTCTATCATTTCAAATGGAAAGGAAAATAGTACATTTAAGCCAACACATGAAAATCCATTTTCTGCTTTGTGCCTGGTATGAATTCCTATTTAAACACCAAATATGTGACTTTTCTGGAATATTTAAAACATGCTTTTTTTAATTTTTTGAGACAGAGTCTTGCTGTGTCGCCCAGGCTGGAGTGCAGTGGCTCGATCTCGGCTCACTGCAAGCTCTGCCTCCCGGGTTCACACCATTCTCCTGCCTCAGCCTCCCGAGTAGCTGGGACTACAGGCGCCCGCCACCACGCCTGGCTAATTTTTTGTATTTTTAGTAGAGACGGGGTTTCACTGCCAGGCTTGTCACGAACTCCTGACCTCAGGTGATCCACCCACCTCGGCCTCCCAAGGTGCTGGGATTACAGGTGTGAGCCACCGTGCCCAGCCTAAAACATACTCTTAAAACTTTGTTCTAATTTCTGAATTTTTTATCAGCAAGAACAGTTTTTATTTTTTGTATCTCTAGCACCTAGCAAAGTACCTGGCAAGCACTATGATTACTTTTAGTATACTGAATGCAGGACCTATTTACATGTGAAACTAAACCCAATGAACAGTGTCAACATAATGTTAATAAGAACTCAAATTTATTTCCAAAGGAAGTACTTGGATAATGTAGCCAGGATTAGAACCCAGTTGGATCTGAGTGTCCCAGTAAGGCAGATGTCTCACTACTTTTACTTAAATACATACCTGACATAGCACTTTTCTGTGGTTTCAGGTCTTTGTTAGTAAGTCTAGAATTAAAAAAAAAAAATCCTGACAACCAATTCTAAAGGTGTTAATCAAAAAAGAATATATTAGAAACAATCATGACAAAAACTCATATTAGATAAGATATTTACTTTGGGGAAGTTTTGGTCTTAGGTGGACTAGCATCTGATGGGACAAAGTCTTCATCATCAGTTTTTTCATCAAAATCTGAGAAATCTTCATCTGAATCCAAATCCACTGTGAATTTGGTTTTTGCTAGTAAAAAAACCATATACAAAAAAATCAAAGAAGGTAGTAGGAGAAACACTTAATTCATAGGTCAATATAACATTTCATGAATATTTTAGTTTTTAATCTCCTGAAAGATGCTTCAGTGTTTCAAAGCTTTAACTTACTTTAATTTACTGCCCTATTAAGACACAGTAATTTCTGGGGCAAAGTACCCTGAAGTAGATTGGCCATTCCACTCTTACAACTTATCTATAATGTTCTTTAGTTTTCCTTACTTGCTGCTCTTCGTGGCTCTGTTTCTCGTGGAGGGACATCAAAATTACTTTCGTCACTGCTCCTATCTGATTCTGAATCAGACCAGGGATTTCTCTTCTTTCCTTTTTTGATTGGCTTAAATGGCAATGTAGTTTGTTTCTTTGTCTTTGTACCTACAGGAGAGATATAAATTAACCACCTTTATATATTCTTAGACTCACTTTTCTCCATCTATCATCCATCCATGCTTCAAATTTATTAACCGCTGTGATAGTTCTGAGAATACAATCGTGAAAAGAAACAGATACGGTCCCTGTTTTTGTGGTGCATATAGCTTGGTCACTTAATCTTATAAATAAATACAATGTGGCTGGGCACAGTGGCTCATGCCTGTAATCCCAACACTTGGGAGGCTGGGGCAGGAGGATTACTTGAGCCCAGGGGTTTGAGATCAGCTGGGGTAAGATACAAGACCCTGGCATGTGAATATCTCAATAAAGATGTTTCAAAAAAAGTAGACAGTAAAGGCATTATCAAAGGATTAACAGAATTGTTAATTCTATTTAGTTCATTGAGTGAACATTACCTATATCCGAAGCATGATGTTGAACTCTAGAGATAATATAATACAAACATGACTAATATGTGGTCACTTTCCTTAAGAAACTGTATACTAGAACCTCATAAGTGGCTAGAAAATGAAATCTAATAAACTGGGTATTTTCTTAGATCCCAATTCAGGAATTCAAATTAACGAACTACTTCATTACAAAATATTTTCTATAATGAATCAAATCCCAAGGACAGTATTAAAGAGGTCCAGGCCAGGTGCAGTGGCTCATGCCTATAATCCCAGCACTTTGGGAGGCCGAGGGGGGGTGAATCACAAGGTCAGGAGTTCAAGACCAGCCTGACCAACATGGTGAAACCCCGTCTCTACTAAAAATACAAAAATTAGCCAGGCGTGGTAGTGCATGCCTGTAATCCCAGTTACTCGGGAGGCTAAGGCAGGAGAATCCTTTGAACTGAGGAGGTGAAGGATGCAGTGAGCCGAGATCGAGCCACTGCACTCCAGCCTGGACCACAAGAGTGAAACTCTGTCTCAAAAAAAAAAAAAGAGGTCCAAGTAGAATTCAGATACAGTCCTCTTTCACATTTCTCAATTCAATTCAACAAAAAGGTTTTGAACATCTTTGTGGAATGTACTAGGTAACAAACACAATTTAATCTTTGCTTTATACCGTTTTCCTAAAAATGTTGTAATACCTGGTTCTCTTTTCTGTTTCTTTTCTAATCTTTGTTTTAGGCCTTCTAGTTCCATACCATCTTCTTGAGGGCTTCCTTCAGTATTTTCATTCTAAAAGATAGCAAAGTTAGGGTTGGGTATAGAATAAATTCTGAACTATGGGATTAGAAATTTTACACATTTTTGGCCGGGAGCTGTGGCTCACGCCTGTAATCCCAACACTTTGGGAGGCTGTGGCAGGCAGATCTCTTGAGGTCAGGAGTTCGAGACCAGCCTGGCCAAGACGGTGAAACCCCACCTCTACTAAAAATACAAAAATTAGCTGGGTGTGATGATGTGCCCCCAACTACTTGGGAGGCTGAGGCACGAGAATCGCTTGAATACAGGAGGCGGAGGTTGCTGTAAGCTGAGATCCTGCCGTTTTACTCCAGCCTGGGTGACACGGTGAGACTCCATCTCAAAAAAAATAAATTAAAAAAAAAAAAAATGTATACTTTTTTTTTTCAATTTTAGGTGGAGGTATGCATCAATATTTTATGCATAATGTTTTTAAGAGTATTACCATTTTTTTTTTTGAGATGGAGTTTCACTCTGTTGCCCAGGCTGGAATGCAGTGGTGTGACCTTGGCTCACTGCAACCTCCGCCTCCTGGGTTCAAGCAATTCTCCTGCCTCAGCCTCCCGAGTAGCTGGGATTACAGGCGCCCGCCACCATGCCCGCCTAATTTTATTTTTAATAGAGACAGGGTTTCACCATGTTGGCCGGGCTAGTCTTGAACCACTGACCTTGAGTGATCCACCCACCTTGGCCTCCCAAAGTGCTGGGATTATAGGTGTGAGCCATGGTGAGAATATTACCTTAATTTTCTTTTTATTTTTCTTTTCTGCCTCTGCTTTCATTTCTATGGTTATTCGCGGAATGACTCTTTGACCACGTGGAGAAGGCAAAACTTCAGCCATTTGTGTTTTTTTCCCCTTGGCTTTCCCCCCTTTCCCAGGAAGTCCGATTTGTTCATCTTGTTTTTCCTTGGCTTCAACAGCCTACAGAAGGGATATAGGAAAGCAAGTTTATATGTTAACAAAAACATTACAGTATCTAAACGGCCAACAGTTAAACTGATTTCACTTTGTTACGTCTTAAAACTTGTGATAAACTGCTGTATAACCTAGTATACTATCAACAATAGTGAAGATGTAATTAAAGCACACCTTGAAAAGGAAGGTGTGGAGACAGAAAACTGGATTTTATTCCTGGTTCTACCACTTAACCTTTTTGAGGAAAACAAAGGAGAAACTAAGAATAAAACATGTATATACATATATATTTGTAAACTCACATACAAAGTATGAAAGGAAGTGATGCATACTTATCCATCCGACCGATTACAATAAGCTAGGCATCTATCCTGAAGTGCAATAATACAAATTTGCTTGTTAAATTTAAGAAATAAGGCTTTTGGTGGTTTTTTTTTTTTTTTTTTTTTTTTTTAAGAGACAGAGTTATGTTATGCTCTGTCACCCAGGCTGGAGTACAGTGGTATGTGTGAATAGTTCACTGCAGCCTTAAACACCTGGTCTCAAGTGACCCTCCCACCTTGGCCTCTGGAGTAGCTGAGACTATAGGCCCATACCACCATGCTTGGCTATTTAAAAAAAATTTTTGTGGAGATTAGGTCTTCCTAGGTTGCCCAGGCTGGTTTTGAACTCCTAATCTCAAGTGATCCTCCTGCTTCAGCCTCCCAAAGCACACTGGGATTACAGGTGTGAGCCACAGTGCTGGCCTTTTTTCTTACGTTAAAATAATGTTGAGAAACAAATGTTATTAGGAAGATTTAAGTAACAAAAACTCTTCTGAAACCATCTGGATAGCCCTGCTTTCTCCTTTTTTTTTCTTTTAGATGGAGTCTTGCTTTGTCACCCAGGCTGGAGTGCAGTGGCGCCATCTCAGCTCACTGCAACTTCGCCTCCTGGGTTCAAGCAATTTTCGTGCCTCAACCTCCTGAGTAGCTGGGATTACAGGCGGATGCCACCACGCCCAACTAATTTTTGTATTTTTAGTAGAGACAGGGTTTCACCATGTTGGCCAGGCTGGTCTCGAACTCCTGACCTCAAGTGATCTGCCCACCTAAGCCTCCCAAAGTGCTGGGATTACAGGCATGAGCCACCGTGCCCTGTGGCTTTGTTCTTTTAAGCTGACTTGGGGGACTGGGTTGGTGGTCTTCTTCCACATTTAAACTCTTTTTATCTTCAGTCCTAATATGTTCTTCCCTTTATCAAAAATCAACTCCTGCTCTTTCCTTATTTTGTCCAAAAATGTCTGGGCAGTCTCCTGGGATCATTTACTGTATTCTAAATAGTATTTTTTTTTTTGAGACGGAATTCCACTCTTGTTGCCCAGGCTGGAGTGCAATGGTGTGATCTCAGCTCAACGCAACTTCCGCTTCCTGGATTCAAGTGATTCTCCTGCCTCAGCCTCCCAAGTAGCTGGCATTACAGGTATACACCACCATGCCCGGCTAATTTTGCAATTTTTGTAGAGACAGGGTTTCTCTATGTTGGTCAGGCTGGTCTCAAACTCCTGACCTCAGGTGATCCAC
>NW_012122154.1:2986708-3029323 GCF_000951035.1 Colobus angolensis palliatus | reverse complement strand
CTTGAACTCCTGACCTCAAGTGATCTGCCCAACTCAGCCTCCCAAAATGCTGGGATTACTAGCGTGAGCCACCACGCCTGGCCAATAATCTGTTCTTTTATATGTTATTTTGAATTTGTCCTTATGCCTCTTATTTTCTTTTTCTTGCCAATTGTGAACTATGCCGACAAAGGTATACTGCTGGAATATACTATTTCATTAATAAAAATTCTAACATGGGCATTATAAACTACACACCTCCAGTTCTTCAATAAATGTAGCCAAGTCTTCTTTCCACAAATCTGATGGACTCTTTCTCTTTAATGTGTCCAGCTCTTGTTCCTTCATAATTACAAAATTGTGTTAATATATGTACACAAGCAGCACATGCAACATACAAATTTTACTTTTACCATTAGAACAAAACTAAGCAGCATGTACCATCCTGCCATCAACTCACTTTTTCATTTCTTAGTCTGCAGAGTTCATCTTTCTTTTCCTTGGTTAAATACCAAAGGGGCATATCAAGAAGATAGTTGAAGGTTGGTCCAGAATCTGTTACAGAGTTACTCTTTTCAGTTTCCTTTTCGTTGTCACTCTCTTCATTTTCTTCTTCATCTGGAACCTAAAGGATGAATTAAAATCTAACTTTATTAGACAATGTGAAACATAAACATTATACAATACATAGTCTTCAACAATATAGAAAAGTGCCACTCAAGATTACCTTTTGCTGGGCTTCTTTCCAGGCCTTCACAGGATCCGAATCATATCCCCTCTGAATCAGAACTTTAATTAATTCTTTCTTAGGCTTATTTTCTATTTTAAAAAAAGTAAACAGAGATAATGATTTTGAGTAATATTTTAGGAAAGGGATAAGGTTTTACCACAAGTGAAAAGTTTAAAACTGGAAATTAAACTGTCTTGGTACTTGCATAAATTTGCATATCCTGGTATACAGGCAAGTCTCCCTAAACTACCGACAAATGTAAATTACCACAAGAGGGCAGTCAAATCATATATGAGGCTATGATCAAATCTTTTTTTTTTTTTGGAGACAGGGTCTCTCTCAGTCTTGTGCCCAGGCTGGAGTGCCAGTGGCACTACCTAGGCTCACTGCAGCCTTGACCTCCCCAGCTCAAGTGCTGGGATTACAGGTATGAGCCACCGCACCCAGACAGTATAAGCCATTTGTAATCTTCCCGTTTTTTTTTTTTTTTTAACCATCAGCCTTATTATCTCTTCTCTCTTGGTCTCTTTTATTTTCTGTTCCTGTAAACATGATTAGCGTATCTATTTGCTTGATCAATCAGTTTATGGAAGGTCTTCTAGCTCTCTATTCTCATATCTAATTGTCAACTAAATCTTGATTTCTCAAGATGCTCAGTCAAGGAAACACCATCTCTTTCAAACTATAAATACCTAATCAGATATTTAAAAGAAATGCTTGTATAAGTGACCAGGTGAATTAAATGGATTTTGTCTCTTTTTCCACCATTACTCTCACCAAAAATGTTTAAAGAAAGTTTGGTGTAACTAGAGTTTTAGTAAAGCAGTTATTATTCCCAAAACATACCAATGATTATTTTGCCATCTATTTTCTCTAAGATAAAGCGAGCCTGATTATTCAGTTTAGCAGATTCAGCACCAAGCATTCCTAGGAGCCATTCTTTTCTTAATCCATAATATTTAAGTCTGAGTTCAAAAAAGTCTCTTAGAATATCCAACACCGTGTCGTATTTCTTTAAACAGCCTACGTGGTCAAAAAGCACCTGGAAAAGGAAAACAAGATTAGAGCCAAGAATAGACAAATTGGCTAAACTTTATAAAGGTAGACTAAGATATACTTTTAAAATTGATATTAATCTTTAATATAAATGGAAACATGTACATCTCACAAAACACATACATACCATAGAGTTGCATGTGAGACTAGTTTGGAGTTTGAAGACTTTGTGTAGTCCAACTCTCTCTGCCTCTGCCAGTTTTTCTTCAGTCATCTTCACAACAAATTTCACAGTGGTATCTGTATGGTATTCCCTATAGTCTGTTATGAGAGGAGGTGTCTTCTCAGTGCCATTCAACATGGGTTCTAGAACTTGTTCTTTGTATGTCTAAAGAAAGAAAGAATCCTGAAATTTCTAAAATACAGGCTCCTGAATAGTCAACAGCAATAGTACAAAAAGTGTTTCCTTTGATACAAAACTAAAAAAGAAATCCACAATTATTTACCTGGGTCCATGTTCTGATGGGAAGCTCTGAGATTTCAATGGTTGTGGAATTAAGAATAGCTACTTCACCACTAATCACATATTGATTTGGAGCCAGTTCTTCAATAGTACCCTTGAAGTTCTTGTAACTTGGAAGCTAAATTGGCATTTTAAAAAACAATGTTTTTTAAACGTGATACTAGACAGAAATCACAACAGTGTTTAACAATAAATCTAAGTATAAAGTATGAAATTAAATTTTATGTTTGCATCCTCTTTATTCATACAGTCTACTCAACTGAAACCCAAGGAAAAGTTAAGGCTCTTAACGCACACAGAATACTTACCATTGGCAAAGGTTCTTCTCCATCCATCAAACGCCTGATGTTATTTACAACTTCACGCACATCAAAGTTGGGGATTTTGCAGGACCACCCAGTACCGATTCCTTCAGCACCATTTATCAGCACCATGGGAATAATAGGAATGTACCATTCAGGCTCAACACGCTGGTTGTCGTCATATAAAAACCTCAATGTGTGATCATCTTTTGGTGGAAATAACAACCGAGCCAAAGAGCTAAATAAAGAAAAGAATCAAAGAATGTTATTTTATAAAAATACTGAATTTGACACTTAACTTTTATCAAAAGGACATGTGTTATACATGAAAATTATCTTGGTTTTACTTGCTAATACTCATTTAACATTATTTATTGAGTACTTTCTATGTGTCAGGCACATGGACATAAAGTCTCAATCCTCTGGCCGGGCGCAGTGGCTCACACCTGTAATCCCAGCACTTTGGGAGGCCGAGACGGGCGGATCACGAGGTCAGGAGATCGAGACCATCCTGGCTAACACGGTGAAACCCCGTCTCTACTAAAAAATACAAAAAACTAGCCAGGCGAGGTGGCGGGCGCCTCCCGAGCTACTCGGGAGGCTGAGGCAGGAGAATGGCGTAAACCCGGGAGGCGGAACTTGCAGTGAGCTGAGATCCGGCCACTGTACTCCATCCTGGGCGACAGAGCACACACAAAAAAAGTCTCAATCCTCAAGGAGCTCACATTCCAGTAGAGGTTTGACAGTGAACATATATTTTGTTAGGTGGTGGGATAAACACTGAGAAGAAAAAGTAGGAAACTGACTGAAGAGGTGCTAAGGAAAGGTAAGCCGTTTCTGACAGGATAACGTTTGAGCAGAGAAAAGAAACTGAGGGGGCCAGGTGTGGTGGCTTGCGCCTGTAATCACAGCACTTTGGGAAGCTGAGGCAGGTAGATCACCTGAGGGCAGGAGTTCAAGACCAGCCTGGCCAACATGGTGAAACCCCGTATCTACTAAAAATATAAAATTAGCTGAGCATGGTGGCATGCACCTATAATCCCAGCTACACGGGAGGCTGAGGCAGGAGAATCACTTGAACCCAGGAGGCAGAGGTTGTAATGAGCTGAAATCGTGCCACGGCATTCCAGCCTGGGCAAAAAGAGCGAAACTCCATCTCAAAAGAAAAAAAAAAAAGAAAAAATAAACTGAGGGACTGAGCCATTTGGATATCTAGAGAAAGAGCGTTGCAGGCAAAGGAACAAGTAAGTAAACGGCCCTGAAGAGAAAATGTGCTTGGTATATTTGAGTATAGGCCGAGGACAGTGTGGTTGGAGAAGAGATGGTATGAGAAGGAATCAAAAGATACGCAAGGTGGGGACACGGATCACATAATGTCTGGTTAGCTAAAATAGGTCTTTAGATTTTACTCTGAGCAGTTGAAGGTTCAGAGTGACTTATTTTTTTAAAAAATAATTGGCTGCTATAAGATGGTATATTACAATAGTTTAGATGAGATGGGGGTGGCTTAGTATTTTTCCAATGCAGATCCTATAGGATTGGCTGAGGAACTGGACGTAAGTATCGAGCAAAGCAGTCAAAGGTGACAAGGTTTTTAGCATGAGCAGTTAGAAGGATGGCATTCCATTTACTGAGACAGGAAAACTAAGGATTTGGTTTTAGACTTATGTTTGAGATATTTAACTAGATATTCAAGTGGGAAATGTTGAGAGGGCAGTCAGACATAAAAGTTGAGAGTTCAGGGGAGAGATGAGGACTGGGGATTTAAAGGTATAGACCAGATGAATGGGAGATCATTTGGGAATTGAGTGTAGATATTGGAAAGAGATCTGATGAAGGAGTCCTAGAATGGGCCAGTATTTAGAGGTTGGGAAGGTGACAAGGACCCAGCAGAGACAGCTAATAAGGAAAAAGAGAACCACAAGAGTCTACAGTCATAGAGGCCAAATAGTTTCAAGAAGGATGGAGTGATTAGTAACTGTTTGAATGTCACTGAAAGGGTGACTGGGATGACAGCTGAAAATTGACCATTCATAATATACTTTCCATAGGCTTATATAGGAGTAAAATTTCAATTGTGATATTTAGGAAGAATCAAAGTCTCCTTTACTCAGTCCCAAGCTCCACATCAAGATTTCTCAACCTTAGCATAATCGACATGTTGTGCTGGATAATTCTTTTTGTTATGGCGGGGCTTTCCTGTATATGTTAGGGTATTTATAAGCCTCACCCCTGGCCTCTGCCCACTAGATGCCAGTATCTTCTGATTAACTAAGTTTTTGTTTTTTTGGTCAACTAAATCTTACATTGTTTCAAAACTGGAATGGTGAAAGTGAAAGCATACCGACCTGAGCATTGTGAAGATGTATCGTGGACTAGCGGAATCCTTGCCACCATGCAGTCTGGTACCAAACTGACCAATGGGCTGCAACAGGTTCAGATTATTGCTACCCACAAAATTCTGAGCCAAATTGATAATGGTCATCATTAGTGACATCTGTGGGGAAAAAAGATTCATTAAGTTGAGGCTTTTACTAATACTAATACATTATTATGACTTAATCTCACTATAATCCTGTAACATTTTGTGAGGTTTAGTTGTTTAGTGACTTTCCTCAGATTAATAGATGGCAGAAGTAGTACTTGAACCTACAACTTCTGGCTCCAAGTTTAGGGCTGCCGTCCAACAATTTCTATTAAGTCCCACTCAACTTTGAAGGCATAGTTCCTCTCCTTATCCTCAGCAAAATGAAATACTTCCTACTTTGTGTTACAATGCTGTGCTCTTTTCTATTCTAGCATGTATCACTTTATTCTATAGCTGTGTGTGTATTGGCCCTCTGGCTAAATTGTTGTATCTTGGGGATAAGGAACATATTTTATTTTTATTTATCTTTGTATACCTGGTACATGGTAGGCATTCAACAAATGTTCGTTGGGTGAAAATTGTATCCCTACTATATTTTGATTGAAAGCAACAAGACAACCATTATATTTAAAATTCTAGAAACCTGTAGGCAATCTAGTTCTTTAAAACTGTTTTACCTAATTAATGCAAAGAGCAAACACAAAACATTGGTGTAAAGTCAAACAATTCAGACACATATAAAAAGTGAAAGTTGCCCTTTCTAATTCCCAGGGGTAACTAAAGTGAACAATTTGGAACATATTCTTGTAGACCTTTTTAGTTATTGTTCTGCCTCTTTTTTTCCTCACCTGACAATAGACTGTGAATATTCCTCAGTGTCAGTGTACAGTTTTACTGAAGCTATAGCACTGATTCTATGCAAACATGTGTCACAATTTATTATAACAATTTTCAAATCAGTGAAGGTCTAAATTTTGTCATCACAAAGTTATAATAAACATACTAAGTATCTTTTAATGTAGACCTTTGCAGACTTATGAGTATCCCTGCAGGAATACTACTTTCAGAAATCAAAGAGCAAGTAGTTTTATTGTTTGACAGATTTTACCAACTTGTTCTTTACTATGAATATCTGAGCTTATACTTTCACCAAATCTATTTTGAGAATGACTCTGCAGGGATTTCTGATATAATGCTTTCTGGAAACATGAATTGTATGTTTACCTCACCATGATGATAAGAAGACATTTCAGCCACTGATCCAGCTAACTGGGCAACCTTTACCTCTCGCTTGTCATTCCGTTTAAAGCAAGTAAACAAAACCTTTCTCTGACCTGGTTTCAAACCTTTAAAATGAAATAAGAGCAAACATAAGTATCCTCAATTTAACCATTTTTGGAATTTGATTTCCATCTTACAATGAAAACAGACGAACAAATTGGAACTCACCATCCACCATAGAAGGGATAGATCTCTCGTTATCAGAATTTGAGAACAAGATAAGTTCCTTGTTGATGAAGTCATTATATGTCAGATATGTGGTAGTTTGTCCATACAAGTAATCCTGAAGGACCAAATAGTATTACATTGAGACCACCAGTCTTAACAATGCTCAACACAAAAATCAAACAGAAACCTTTCAGAACTAAGAATTATTTCTGTAATTCTTAAGTCTTAAAGAAATATTGAATAATACATACATATTTTATGTTTTAAAGATAAAGCAAATTTAACTGCTGCACAATTCTATCATATCAAATATTTTACTAAAATAACTATTCAGTAAGTTTAATTTGCTATAGTATCAATACCAAAAGGTCAGTCTAACAGTCCATTCTGTGGGATATATTTAATACTTTTACCTCAGGAAGTCCAAGTAACTTTCGTTGTCTTCTATCCTCCATGAAATTAGTTAACCATTCCTTTCGATCATCTATCTGTTTTTTGCTAAAGGCCTATAAATTAAAGGATGAAAAAGATGTCAGTGGTACTAATAGGTTCCAAAATATCCAAAATATCCTTCTACGAAGAACGAACAAACAACAGAAAAACAACAAAAATCTTGTTTTCCTTTTTTTTTTTTTTGAGACAGAGTTACTGCTCTCTTGCCCAGGCTGGAGTGCAATGGTGTCATCTCGGCTCACTGCAACCTCCGCCACCTAGGTTCAAGTGATTCTCCTGCCTCAGCCTCACCAGCCCCTGGGATTATGGTTGCCCGCCACTACGCCCAGCTAATTTTTGTATTTTTGTATTTTTTTGAAACGGAGTTTCACTCTTGTTGCCCAGGCTGGAATGCAATGGTGCGATTTTGGCTCACCACAATCTCCACCTCCCGGATTCAAGTGATTTTCCTGCCTCAGCCTCCCATGTAGCTGGGATTACAAGCGCGCCCCACCACGCCTGGCTAATTTTTTGTATTTTTAGTAGAGACGGGGTTTCTCCATGTTGGTCAGGCTGGTCTCGAACTCCCAAGCTCAGGTGATCCGCCCGCCTCGGCCTCCCAAAGTGCTAGAATTATAGGCGCGAGCCACTGCGCCCGACCTTTCTTTTCTTTTTATATTTTTGAGACGTAGTCTTGCTCTGTTGCCCAGGCTGGGGTGCAGTGGCGCAATCTCGGGCTCACTGCAAGCTCCGCCTCCCGGGTTTGCGCCATTCTCCTGCCTCAGCCTCCCGAGTAGCTGGGACTACAGGTGCCCGCCACCACACCTGGTCAATGTTTTTTTTGCTTTGTTTTGTTTTTTCTTTTGTATTTTTAGTAGAGACAGGGTTTCACCGTGTTAGCCAGGATGGTCTTGATCTCCTGACGCTGTGATCCACCCACCTTAGCCTTCCAAAGTGCTGGGATTACAGGCGTGAGCCACTGTGCCCGACCTTACTTCCTTTACTTTTTTTTGAGGTGGAGTCTCACTCTGTTGTCCAGGCTGGAGAGCAGTGGCCTGATCTCGGCTCACTGCAACCTCTGCCTCCCGGGTTTAAGTGATTCTCCTCCTCAGCTTCCCGAGTAGCTGGGACTACAGGCACCCGCCACCATGCCCGGCTAATTTTTTGTATTTTTAGTAGAGACGGGGTTTCAGCGTGTTAGCCAGGATGGTCTAGATCTCCTGACCTTGTGATCTGCCCGCCTTGGCCTCCCAAAGTGCCGGGATTACAGGCGTGAACCACCACGCCTGGCCGAGACAGAGTCTTATACAAAAATGTAAATGTTTCAATTGACTAAAGTAGTGATTTCTAAAATTAGAATGTATATATAAAATACAACTCAAACGTACCAGGCTGATAGCAGCATCATCTTCAGGACCAGAATATTTGAACTGGATACGATGTCTTTTCATATCTGCAAAATATTCTTTAGCTTCCTTTGATGTGCTGGTACCCAAACCTATAAAACCAAGAATACCAAGTTCCCTCATATAGTCTTGTACAGGGTGTATAATAAAATGAGAAGTTCTATATGGGTTTCATTACAAACCTTTGTAATATTTGACTTTCCATTTTTTATGATTTGGAGTAGAACTCTTCCATTCTTCAAATTCAGGAAGGCTATAAAATGCCATTTCTTGCTTGTTTTTGGACACCTGTGATAAAAAACAATGACTGTGGCTTTGTACACTGTGGGGTCCCCTGCATACCTCTGCATGTGACTGGGCTTATATGTATATCCAGGTTTGAGGAGTAGGGCCTTAAAATATCCATGATGGTATCTTAGAAATTTTACCTTCACAATGGGAGTGATAAATTCCTCCAGAAAACGATGTCGCAGAAGAGAGGGCCAGTTGTGATGGATAAAATTAATCAGCAAGCCTTTGATGTGGGAACCATCTTGGTCCTAGAAATATTTGAAAGCCAAAGTTCAAAAGAATTGTTAGGCTGGGCCTGGTAGCTCACACCTGTAATCCCAGCACTTTGGGAGGCCGAGTCAGGCGGATCACCAGAGGTCAGGCGTTCGAGACCAGCCTGGCCAACATGGTGAAACCCCGCCTCTACTAAAAATACAAAAATTAGTTGGGTGTGGTGGCATCCACTTGCAGTCCCAGCTACTCAGGAGGCTGAGGCAGGAGAATCGTTTGAACCCATGAGGCAGAGGTTGCAGTGAGGCAAGATTGCGTCATTGCACTCCAGCCTGGGCGACAAGGGCGAAAGTCCATCTCAAACAAACAAAGAATTGTTTAGAAATAAAAAAAAAAAAATTATGATTGACCTACTGGCAATTTGTCAAATTTTCTGTGGGAATCAAAACAGGTCTGTTCAAATCCTGGCTCACTTAACCTGTATTTGTAACATATATATGATATAAGCCTATCTGATTAGATGTTGATTAGAGATAATGAATAAAGCTCCTATTTAAATAATTTATTTTCATGGCAAAAAACACACAATGCAATTAAATTAAGACATGCTTAATTTAGTTGAACAATCTAAAAATTTAATAACAAATCTGACCTGATCTGTCATAATCATTATCTTCCCATAACGAAGAGTTTTCAGTGAATCTTCATCTTCATAGTTTTTCTTGTACTGAAGACCCACAATCTTGATGATATTGTTAATCTCAGCATTTTCCATGATCTGAAATGGACATATACCCAAAAAAAGTGTCTTGTTTATAAATTTGAAAAGAACAAAGAAATTTATCAGTATATGTTGCTTGAATTTTCTTGAGCTCCAGTATTTTGAGCTATTAGCTTATAACTTACTACATCAGAAAGGTCTGTTAAAATAGGCTATAGTGTACCTAACTTCTCAAAATAATCACAAACTGTCTAAAATATATTTTAAAATGCCTAATGAGGGAATTAAATATAAGCATGAAGTCTTGTATTATAAACTAGATTTAGATTCCAGAGATAGTTTTATATTCTACCTGCTTATGAGAAGCTTCTCGAACATTGAGTATTTTTCCTCTCAGAGGGAAAACCCCATATTTGTCTCTCCCAACCACACCAAGGCCTGAAACAGCCAACGTTTTGGCTGAGTCTCCCTCAGTCAGGATAAGCGTACAATCAGCGGAGTTTCGGCCCCCTAAAATAAAAAATACACAAATTAATATTAGCTCATTCAGTTCAACTTCAAATATACTAACTTGGATATGCTGTTTATAGCCTTGTGATGAAACACAAATAATTTATTATATATCAAGTAAAATTATTTGTTAGGTAATAGATCATGATGTAAACATTCTTGTTTTATACTCCAAAATAATCACTTCAATATTATTTATAACATGGAAATGACCTAAATGTTCCACAATAGGAGACAGGTTGATTTTTAACAAGTTATTCTGTTGAATATAGTTATTCTGTCAAGGGAAAAATAAATATCCATGGTATGCCATTAATGAATAAAATAACAACTATAAGACTTAAAGTTTGGAAACATTATTAAATATATACCTGCATCATTGGCATCATCAAGTTTGGGAATTCCCTTGATTCTGTTATGTTTTACAGCTGAACACTTCTTGTTTAACTGGACTTGGGCCTTAAATTTCACCCAGTTTAGTATGCTTTCTACAATACCACAGCCAATTGCCTGAAAATGAGAAGATTCATTAGAGGAGAAGGGATCTATCAGAAACCTAGAATACAAACGAGCCTCAATAAAAATAAAAACTATTCAAAAATTAAAAAGATGAAGAACAATAATTTTTGGATAGAGGATGGCACATCTTTCCATGTCAGGTTATCACTGCTGAGGGAGCTGCTCCTTTTGGTTCATTTGTTCAATAAATATTTACTATGTACATATATTGTGCTAGCACTGAGCTACTTGTTGGAGATATAGTGGTTAAAACAAATTAGGCCAGGCGTGGTGGGTCACGCCTATAATCCCAGCACTTTAGGAGCCCGAGGTGGGTGGAACACCTGAGGCCAGGAGTTTGAGACCAGCCTGGCCAACATGGTGAAATCCCGTCTCTACTAAAAATACAAAAATTAGCCAGCATGGTGGTGGGCACCTATAATTCCAGCTACTTGGGAGGCTGAGGCAGGATAATCGCTAGAACCCGGGAGGCAGAGGTTGCGAGTCAAGATCGCACCATTGCACTGTAGCCTGGGTGACAAAAGTGAAACTCCATCTCAAAAGAAAAAAAAAAAAATTAGCCAGGCATGGTGGTAGTGAGACGGCTGTAATCCCAGCTGCTTGGGAGGCTAAGGCAGGAGAATTGCTTGAATCTGGGAGGCGGGTGTTGCAGTGAGCTGAGATCAAGCCACGGCACTCCAGCCTGGGAAACAGTGAGAAGCTGTCTCAAAAAAAAAATTATAAATAAATAAAATTAGACACAAATAAAACAAATTGAGACACTTGTCCTCATGAAGTTTAAGACACAACACAGAAGACAGACATAGGTGGCTGCAGTGGCTCATGCCTGTAATCACAACACTTTAGGAGGCTGAGGATGGTGGATCAAGTGAGGCCAGGAGTTCAAGATCAGCCTGGCCAACATGGTGAAACCCCATCTCTAACTAAAAATACAAAAATTAGCTGGGTGTGGTGGTGCATGTCTGTAATCCCAGCTACTCAGGAGGCAAGGAGAATCGCTTAAACCTGGGAGGCAGAGATTCTAGTGATCCAGGATCACGTCACTGCACTGCAGCCTGGACAACAGAACAATACTCTGTCTCAAAAAAAAAAAAAGACCGGGCATGGTGGCTCACAACTGTAATCCCAACACTTTGGAAGTCTGAGACGGGTGGATCACTTGAGGTCAGGAGTTTGAGACCAGCCTGACAAACATGATGAAACCCTGTCTCTACTAAAAATACAACAACAACAAAATTAGCCAGGCATGGTGACGCACGCCTGTAATCTCAGCTACTCAGGAGGCTGAGGCAAGAGAATCACTGAAACCCAGGAGGCGGAGGTTGCAGTGAGCTGAGCTCGCGCCACTGCATTCCAGCCTGGGTGACAGAGCGAGACTCCGCCTAAAAAAAAGACAGAAATAAAATAAGTTATAGTGTTATAAGTGTTATGGATAAGCAAAAAGTTTGCTAATAAGGTATGTTTGATATTATATTGGAACCAACTTGGATGGGGCGAAGGGTAGAAAGTAAAAGCTTTCCTGAGGAAAGGACAAGACCTAAAGTAGCCAGGTGAAAAGGATGTATTTCAGACAGAAGGATTAGCATGTGAACAAACTGAGGAGGGGAAGAGCACTGTGCTTTTCAGTAATTTAAAAGCAACAGGACCATATAGGAAAAACTAGCACTGAGATGAGTTGGAGAAGTAGGTGTAATTAGATTACAGCCGTTCTTTCTTATTGGCCAAATTATGGAATTTGGACTTTCCCTGAGTGGAAGTCATTGAAAGATTTCAAATGAGAGTGAAGACAAAAATGTGTGCTTTAACATGAAAAGGTCACTCAAAAGCAGTGCAAGGAAAGGACTTGACCAGTATGAAGGTTAAGAACCTACTGTAGCAAACCAAAAAAGAGATAATGGTGAGAAGCTACTGCAACATCCAAGAGATGATTCTTATTGATTGGATTAGAGAGGAGGGGAAATAAAGAGAAGGCTCCCAGCTTTGTTTATACAACCTAGAGGTTGGTTGGGGCTTTTTACTAAGATAGGAAGTTGCTTTTGTGTTGGAGCATGGGGAGCTGCTTGTATGGGCAAATCAGTGAGTATGGAGGTAAAGAATTCAATTTTGGATGTGGATGATTGAGAGCAAGTCTTAGGCATTTAAGTGAGGGTGTTTGTTAAACAGCTAGATTAATTCAAAAGTGATCTAAGCTTAATGGTGATATGTAATTGGGAAATACTGAAATATAGATGGTAATTAAGTCCTTGGTAAAATCAGTTAAAGAAAAGCCCTTTTTTACTTCCTTTTCAGATTGGGAAGACTTGGAGAAGTGCACTGTGGGAAGAATCGTTGTCTCTGCAGAGCTGAGAAGTGCAATGGAAAATAAAGTCAGGTGTTTCTATTTTTAATTTCCCTCTAAGTACTTACAGCTTTGATAAATTTTTCACTTAATTGGCATGTTGATCCAAAGCTCTTTGGTTGTAAAGTCATGTTTTCTTTTGTCTGAGAGTCAAAGGTTGGGTTTTCAATTAAGGCATTTACAAAAATCCACATGTGATTTTTCACCTGCAATAAAAGTTGACAATTCAAGTCACTAAAAATGTACTCATGCTTTATTTATAGCCTTTCTCTTCTTCCTTGACTTTAGAAAAAGAAAACTGCCAAAAGCACATACCTGATGTGCTTTTACTGCAACACCACCCTTGTTCTTCTTCTTCACAACATCAACAAGTTTAGTCACAATCTGATCAGCTACATAATCAACATGTCTGCCACCCTAATAAAGAAAAACACCAAACCATAAAACTCAGTATCCTCAAAATTATAATCATCAAACATTAAAAAAAACTAATTTAACCTCCTTTATACTAGCTAGCCAAATATTCAAGTTTACTTCATATATTAAAAACAATAAGAACACATATATGTAAAGATAAAACATGATTAATAATTTAAGAATAAAATTACCTTGGAAGTAGCAATGCTGTTGACAAAGCTAATTTGCTGAAAGCCTTTTTCACTCATGGTTAAACACACTTCCCACCTGTGGTTCACTTGTTCGTGTATTACTTTCAATGGGTTACCAGTTTCATCCAACTTGTCCTTCAAATACATGTCCACATAACTACGAAATCCTTTTACCTGTACAAGAATTAAAGGTAATAGTATTAAGAAAGTTATTAAAAAATAGTTTCAATGATAGACTATGAGGACTTTCCAAAACCAATGCAATGATATTCACTGATAGGCATAAAAGAATGGTCATTAAAGGACACAGACCGAGGTGGGTGGCTCACTTGAGCCCAGGAGTTCAAGACCAGCTTGGGCAACATAGTGAGATCCCCATCTCCATTAAAAAAAAAAAAAAAAAAAATTAGCTAGGCATGGTGTTGCTGCCTGTATTTCCAGCTACTCCAGAAGCTGAGGTGGGATGATTGCTTGAGCCTGGGAGGTCCAGGCTGTAGTGAGCCGTGATTGCATCACTGTACTGCCTGGGTGACAGAATGAGTGGCTATCAAGAAAAGAAAAAAATAAGTAAAATTAAAAAAAGGACATGAAATATGTATTTTAGGTGTTTCTTTGAGAAAGAAATTCCTTCAATACATTTAAAATGAGCTGATTAAAAAATGTGGCATATTGGCCGGGCGCGGTGGCTCGAGCCTGTAATCCCAGCACTTTGGGAGGCCGAGACGGGCGGATCACGAGGTCAGGAGATCGAGACCATCCTGGCTAACACGGTGAAACCCTATCTCTACTAAAAAATACAAAAAACTAGCCAGGCGAGATAGCAGGCGCCTGTAGTCCCAGCTACTTGGGAGGCTGAGGCAGGAGAATGGCGTGAACCTGGGAGGCGGAGCTTGCGGTGAGCTGAGATCCGGCCACTGGACTCTGGCCTGGGTGACAGAGCCAGACACCGTCTCAAAAAAAAAAAAAAAAAAAAAAAGTGGCATACCATTCGCTTTTCAAGAACATATGTGAGAAGTGGTAAGAAAATACTTATGGGTGGGGCCGGGTGCAGTGGCTCATGCCCGTAATCTCAGCACTTTGGGAGGCAGGTGGATCACGATGTCAAGTGTTCGAGACCAGACTGGCCAACATAGTGAAACTCCATTTCTACTAAAAACATAAAAAATTAGCCGGGTGTGGTGGCGGGCGCCTGTTATCCCAGCTACTCAGGAAGCTGAGGCAGGAGAATCGCTTGAACCTGGGAGGCGGAGGTTGCAGTTCATGTCACTGTACTCCAGCCTGGGCAATAGTGTGAGACTGTCTCAAAAAAAAAAAAATATGCGAGGGGAAAAAAATCAATTTTGCATTTGACTATGATTACAAAATCCCTTATTATCATTAACATCCAGGAAAATACTCACTGGCAGTTTATTTCCATTAAGAAAGACTTTGACATCTTTGGTGGATCCAGCAATATCATATGCTCTTCTCACCATTAGTGCAACAATATCTTTGTCCAGGCTTTGCATTTTAAACTTAGACAAATCAGGCTGAAAGGTGATACATGTATAATCTTCTCCACTGAAGGGCTTGAGTTCCATCTCACCAGCTCTCCCCATATTATCCATCCATGTCTATGGAAGTAAAGAATAAGAAAGATGAAAAATTCAAGTCATCTCACAAACTAGAAGTAAATAACATAAATTTATGAGTCCTAATAACCTAATATACGCTTATGAATAATTTTCCTTACTTCAATAGCTTATAAATTATGTTAAATTACCGACCATTAATGCCATTATAAATGGCTATACTACTACCATTTATCATTAAGGTACAAGACACTTTTTTACTTGCCTGTTTGAACATTTTCTTGTATTCTCTACTGGCTGTTTCCACAGTAAATTTGGTACTGAATATGTTACACAATTTGGCTCCATAGCCATTTCGACCACCTGGGCAAATAAATATGAAACACTATTTTATTGTTATTATCTCATTGACAGCTTTATTTCTTAATCACTGGCAGAGCTATTCAATTATAGAGATTTATTTCCATATTTTTAACCCTCATGCCACAGATAGTCATTTAAAATACATATATTTTTAGTAACAAATATGTTATTTCCCCTCAATACTCTACCTGTCACTTTCTTTTCATCATCATCATAGTTACTAGAAGTTAGGAGCTGTCCAAATATGAGAGCTGGGACATACATCTTTTCAACTTTGTGTTCAACAACAGGAATACCTTTTCCATTATTCCATATACTAATTAAATTGTTTTCCCTAAGAAAACAAGATTGAAAATTGTATTGTACAACACATTAAATGAATGCTTACCATTTAAAAATATTTAAATACTATTATTTCTAAAATATGTATATTCAGGCTGGGCGCGGTGGCCTATGCCTGTAATCCCAGCACTTTGGGGAGGCTGAGGAGGGTGGATCACTTGAGGCCAGGAGTTCTGGCCAACATGTTGAAACCGTCTCTACTAAAAATAAAAAAATTAGCCAGGCGTGGTAGCGCACGCCTGTGATTCCAGCTACTTGGGAGGCTGAGGCAGGAGAATTGCTCCAAGTGTTGGGATTATAGATGTGAGCCACCATGCCTATCCCTCAATTTTTTTGACTCTTTTCATATATACCTTCTGAAATTCAGCAGGAACAACATTTCCCACCATGCTCAGTTCCTGACATTCCTGAAATAGGAGTCAAGAGGAAAAAAAAAACTTTTCCAACACCTGAATAGACACTGATAATATTGAAAAAATATAAAATTTTAAAATGTTAGAATAAACAAAGGGAAATGATTTATGCCCAATGGAAAGAAAAGAACAATCTGGAAACACTATTATACACCACTCCCACTCCTTTTTTGAGACAGCATCTTGCTCTGTCACCCAGGTTGGAGTGCAATGGCAGGATCACAGCTCACTGAAGCCTTGACCTCCTGGGCTCAAGCAATCCTCTCACTTCAGCCTCCCGAATAGCTGGGACTACAGGCGTGCATCACTACATCTGGCTAATTTTTAAATTTTTTGTAGAGATGAGGTTCTCACTGTGTTGCCCAGGCTGGTCTCAAACTACTCCTGGGCTCAACTGATTCTCCCACTTTGGCCTCCCAAAGTGCTGGGATTACAGGAGTGAGCCACCATGCCTATTATACCCCTTTTAAGAGGATCATCTATACATCTCTTGTTCCCACCCAACAAAGTACATTGCAAAACAAACATAAAAGGGAAAAACAGGCTGGGTGCAGTGGCTCATGCCTATAATCCCAGCAATCCCAGCACTTTGGGAGGCTGAGGCAGGCAGATCACCTGAGGTCAGGAGCTCGACACCAGCCTGACCAACTTTTGTTCAATTCAACAAGTGACTCCTGAGCAGCTATGGTATGCTGTAGAATAATGAGAGAGAACCCTAGAAAGATACGGTACTGTCTGTGCTTAAGAACTCACTTGTTGGCCAGGCGTGGTGGCTCATGCCTGTAATCCCAGCACTTTGGGAGGCTGAGGTGGGCAGATCACGACATCAGTAGTTCCAGTCCAGTCTGGCCAACATAGTGAAATCCTGGTTCTACCAAAAAAATAAAAAATTAGCCGGGCGTGGTGGTGTGCGCCTGTAATCCCAGCTACTCTGGAGGCTGAGGCGGGAGAATTGCTTGAACCTGGAAGGCGGGTTCAGCCTTGGGCAACAAGAGCAAAACTCCGTCTCAAAAAAAAAAAAAAAGGAAAAACAGTATCAATCATAAACTGCCTTGCTCTCAAATAAAATGCTGAAAACTTATTTGGACTTATTTCAGTTAATTCTTGAATGGTAATGCATTTTAGTTAATAACTAGATATGCGTTATGGTTCTTATTCTACATAGTACTTATTATCTATAAAAAACTAATTAAAACTAGCTCAACATTTTTTAAAGACTATGATATTGAGTTCTTATGAAAATCCAGGTATACTTTGTCATAATTAATCAGACTAATAAAAAAGTGAAATAAGCACCCTGATCACCCACAAAGGGACACCCCGCATTTATAAGCAGAAATGTTAGATCAAATTATTCTCTACCACCACCTACTGGTTTACTGTTTGAATAGCGTCATGAGAAAAAGTTAAAACTCTGGATGCCAGAATACTTAAGGCCATTACTGAAGGTGCTTGCTCAAATATTTAGGGATTAAGTGTCATAAGGCCTGTAATTTATTTTGAAATGATCCATAGCAAATAGGCTGGGTGCCATGGCACACACCCATAATGCCAACACTGGAGGATTGCTTCAGGCCAGGAGTTCGACGATCAGACCAGGCACTTCCTCAAAAAAAACAAAACAAAACAAAAACAACAACAACAAAAGAACTAATTAAAAAAAAGATGAAGAAAATATGGAAAAACGTTGGCAACTGTTGGATCTAGGTGGTGGGTATCCACAGGTTTTTCATTTTAGCATTCTGCTTTTGTGTACTTTTGTGAACTTCTGTTTAAGAAAAGCCAACTTCACCAGTAATCAAAATATATGCAAATAACAATAGCAATGAGCTACATAACAAACAAAAACTAAGCAAAAGACGTACGGATCAATTGTGACTCTAATACAAGACATTTTTGGGTCCCTTTGTTTGTTGTCCGCAGCATTAACTGAAAGAAAATAAAATATACATTGGTAAGAAATTCGTGTTTTAAAAAAACATTCTGTAACTCCAAGTAAGATATAGAAAAAAAAGTTCCCAAACAGCACAGGAGTGGCATTAATAAGGTGTTAATTTAGGAAGTTTTGTTCATAGTACTGTTTCCAGGAGAAAACTCAACCTCCTGGGCTCCAGGAAACCACCTCACCTTTGTCAACTAATTGAAATGACAGGAGCCCTGGCTACAGCAGGTTTGCTAGAAGTGATACTTTTTTTTTAACTTTTATCTTTTTTTATTTTTATTTGGAATGATACTTCTTACGAAAGATCTGACCAGCAGATCTTTATGTTAAAGGATTTACTCACCTAGAATCTCATCAAAGATTTTGTACAAACCAGGAACAAAAGTGACTTCCCTATAGTTAATGCCAACATCTTCATCGTAAACCCACATTTGCTAGAAATAAGGCAAAGAAATAGTTATTTTTACTCTATATTCATTGTTCTGTTATCATGATTACCGTAAAGTCTTCGTATTAAATATTACCATATTTAGGCCAGTTCCAGTGAAACTCAGTACCCAAGAGGTACAGAAAGAAGAGTATCCATTTCAAGGACTAGGTAACTGCCTTTGATGAGCTTGATTTTACCTGGGTTACTAATTCCACAGAACCAATGTAGGTGTCTGGGCGGAGCAAAATATGTTCCAATTGTGTTTTCTTTTGATAGATTCTTTCAATAGACAGTCTTTTCTTGGCATCTTCATTTTTCTTTATTTTGTTGACTTGCATATTTTCATTTACAGGCTAGCAATTAAAAAAAGAGAGAGAGAGAAGGGGATTTTCAATCATAAGTTTATCCCAAACTAGGAACAAAATGCCTACCATAGTGAGACGTCAACACACATTGCAATCTGTTAGTAGGTAGTGGTGGGGTTGTGTACAAAGAGGACAATTTAAATTCGCTGCGGCCAGGTCCTCAGGTGTCAGGTTAAACAGACACATATTATCTCACCAAGTGGGTCTGTCTGGAAACCTCTTTTCTTGAGCAACGTGGTAGATGTCATCAATAAAATGCACCCACTTCTTTCAGTTCCTGCACACATTATTTACCGAGTGCCTATTATTATAAACCACGGTGTCCCGAGCACACGACAGATTCTAGTTCGGCAGCAGCAGCTGGGGCGGCTATCAGTTCAATCCCTTGGCCACAGGAGCGTTGCGAATTTAGGAAGGGGGCGCTTTTGGAAGCTGGCCAGCCGCTCCAGGGGAACACTGTGCCATGCTCTGCCCTTTGCAAGATCGGGGACATTCAAGACCGTTTTCAAGCAGAGGGCAGGAGGGGAAAGCATCTGTACGCGCGACTCAATAACGTCGCACCCGGGCCGCTGTAACATGGGACCAACGGACTCCTGCCCCTAGAAACAGGGCAACATGGCCGGGCGCGGTGGCTCAAGCCTGTAATCCCAGCACTTTGGGAGGCCGAGACGGGCGGATCACGAGGTCAGGAGATCGAGACCATCCTGGCGAACACGGTGAAACCCCGTCTCTACTAAAAAATACAAAAAACTAGCCGGGCGAGGTGGCGGGCGCCTGTAGTCCCAGCTGCTCGCGAGGCTGAGGCAGGAGAATGGCGTAAACCCGGGAGGCGGAGCTTGCAGTGAGCTGAGATCCGGCCACCGCACTCCAGCCTGGGCGGCAGAGCGAGACTCCGTCTCAAAAAAAAAAAAAAAAAAAAGAAACAGGGCAACAGCGCACTGTACCCTGGAAGCCGGATCATACTTCACTACTAGCACCAGAAGGGGCTTCCGCCTCTCCACGATCACCCCGGAACCGGGAGATGGAGAATATGGGTTCCCAAGCCTGTCGCCGGCCTGACCGCAGCCCCGGAGCTTCACCCGTCACGGGCGGCCAGAGAGATGCCCGGGCAGCGCTGAGGCTCCACCGCCAGTCCCTCCCGCGAGCCGTACCTGCAATGGTGACACTTCCATGGTGACGGTCGTGAAGGGACTCGAGAACCCTGAAAGCGACTAAACAGGAAGGACCCACTAGACGACCCCCGACAAAGCCGCTTCTCCACAGACGCGCGTCGGTTAGGAGAGCTCCACTTGAACCTTCCTTTAGCCCGCCCGAAGCAGACGAGCCAATCCCTGACTCTCTCTCACCGTCTCCGTCCAGAAGAACCAATCGCAACTGGTCTTTTATGTCCACCTATGAACGGTTGAGTTGGCCCGGGGTTTGTTTGAATAAACCAATCAGATTAGGGAGGCGGGACTAGAGAGGTTTCAAAAGGCACCACTCGGCGTCGTAGCGGAGAGATTGACAGGGAATCTGGCCAATGACAAAGGCTCACTTGTTTTGTAGTGCGGAAAGCTTGAAAGAGATGGGCGTTGGAAGCGGGAAGGGGTTGCCTGAGGCAAAAGCGTGCAGGTGAAAAAAGCAAAGGATGTTTATTCTCAGGAACTGCCAATCTATCTAAGATCCCTGAAATCTAAAAACTGTCCTCTGTTCTGACGTTGTTAGCGAGGGGAATGGGAGCCTTAGCTTCGTTTTCCTGAGGAAACTGAGTGCCGGCTTTCTGGACAGGCAGCCTGGCTACTTGGTCGAAGCGAACGGATTCTGGCATCTGCCTCAACCCCGCCCCCTTTCCCCTCGAATTTATTTTTCAAAGAAATAAAAGTAGGCTGTGTGCGGTGGCTGGCGTCTGTATTCGCAGCACATTGGGAGGCCGAGGAAGGAGGATCGCTGGAGCCTAGGAGTTGGAGACCAGCCTGGGCAACATAGCGAGACCCTGTCTCTACCCAAAAATGAAAAAAAAAAAACAAAGCCGGGCGAGGCGGTGCACCTCTGTAACTCCAGCTGCAGAGGCTGAGGAGGGAGGATAGCTTGAGTCCCGGAGATCGAGGTGCCTTGAACTGTGATCGCTCCACTGCACTCCAGCCTGAGTGACAGAGGGAGACCATATCAAGAGATAAATAAATAAATAATACAAATAATCAAAATAAAAGTGCTACAGTTGTGGTTTGGGGGTTCCATATAATGGCAGGATGTAGAAAGGCTTTGCAAAATGGAGGGCAGCAGCATTCAGGTCCCCAGAAGAGCAGCGCTGGACTGCAGCTGGTAAATGGAAAGGGATAACTTGTGGTCGTAGCCTCTTGAGCTGAGGGTGGGCTCAGCCGGCTGGGGCTGAAACCTTTTCCGCAGCCAGCTGGCCGGATGCCCTCCGACTGGCTACTTTTGCTCACCTCCGTGAACCCTGCAGTCCAGAACAGCTCTTCCAATTTGACAAGGAAATGCCAACGACTGAAGGTTTTTTGTTTGTTTGTTTGGTTTTTGTTGTTTTTTTTTTGAGATGGAGTCTCATTCTGTTGCCCAGGCTGGAGTGCAATGGCACGATCTCGGCTCACTGCAAACTTCACCTCCCGGGTTCAAGAGATTCTCCTGCCTCAGCCTCCTGTGTAGCTGGAATTACAGGCGCCCGCCTGGCTAATTTTTGTATTGTTTAGTAGAGAGGGTTTTGCCATGTTGACCAGGTTGGTTTCAAACTTCTGACCTCAAGTAATCTGCCCGCCTCGGCCTCTCAAAGTGCTGGGATTACAAGTGTGAATCACTGTGCCCGGCGAAGACTGAAGTTTTTAAATTACTCTTACATATAAATGTTTGAGTGGATTAAACAAAGTTATTGCCCTTACAAGATGCCAGGAAAAAAAAAAAAACAAAACTGCACAATTTGAGTGCCTACTAATTCCAACTGAGCCACCTCCTTCCATTCATTGCTTCCTTCCGCTACCTGGGTTTCAGTCCCACCTCAGCAATTTGCCATTCGTGTCATTTCGATGGAGGAAGCCTCTCGGTGGGGGGAGGGGAAAGATGCCACTCTCTGCAGGACACCCGAGGGCCCTGACAGAAACCAGCCATTCTGGCTTCTACCTCCTGAAACACACTGCCTCCAAGGTAGTGGGGATGGTGGGCATGCTTCCCCAAGGATGGCAGCTCAGTCTCTGCAGCTCCCGGCCTCCACCCTGTAGCTCATTCTAACCTACAGTGACCCACCTGGCGATGAGGCAACAGGAATTTAACAAGCAGCTCCAGCCCTATATTTTGGGGGCCCAGCTTTAAATCTCTGCTGCAGTTTAGCCTGATCCTGTGTGTCTTTGTTCCCAAAACCCAGAAGCAGTACTGTGGAGTCAAATGGACTTTGGGGGCCGGATGTGGTGGCTCACGCCTGTAATTCCAGCACTTTGGGAGGCCGAGGTGGGTGGATCACCTGAGTTCAGGAGTTTGAGACCACACTGGCCAACTTGGTGAAACCCTATCTCTACAAAAATACAAAAAAAATTAGCCATGCCTGATGGCGGGTACCTGTAATCCCAGCTTCTTGGGAGGCTGAGGTGGGAGAATAGCCTGAACCTGGAAGGCGGAGTTTGCAGTGAGCTGAGATTGTACCATTGCACTCCAGCCTGGGCGACAGAGCAAGACTCCGTCTCAAAAAAACAAACAAACAAAAAAACACAAAAGGACTTTGGGGCCACACACACCTAAGTTAGAATTCTTCCTGGGTCTCTTGGTTTCCCCATGCCATTATCCTTCATCAAAGGCACAGAGGGCAAAATGAGACATGCAAGTGTCTGGGACAATCCTTTTCCAGCTCTCTAGCACAAGGTGGTCTTGCTCTGGCCCACCCCCCTTCTCTTCTGGGTACAAACTGTTTCTCTGCCAGCCCCTTCCTCTTCCCAGAGCCTACTGCAGTCCCCTGCAGGACTTGTGGGGACTATTGAAGAAAGAAGGGGGTGGGGGTCTGGGATGGGTGGGCCTGGGAGTCATTGCACGCAAACAGGGAACTGCAGGTGCCTGCCAGACACTAGTCCTGGGAGGCAAGAAGGGGTTGGGGGTAATTCCAGGAGGCTGTGGTTTGGGGAGGGGAAAGATGCCATCCTCATTATCCACCCACCCTGCCCCCACTCTGCAGGGGCCCAAAGTAGCTACCTGGACATTACCCCCCTCCCTCCCCCAACCTGTACTTGAATATGTGGTTGAGTACTTAAGGCAGACCCCTGACTAGGGTATTTGCTGGGTATATGACAGTCTCCCTGTGCCTCCATTTCTTCTCATCAAAAGACAAAATTACAAGTTAAGTTGTAGATCAAATTGACTTTTATTGTGATTCATGAATTGGGGCAGCCCCCATTCTACAAAATAGAATGAAAGCTTCCACTGGGCAATAGCAGAACAGTGGGTTTTGTAAGGTGGGAACCAGGAAACAGCAATAGAAAAAAACCTGATTGGTTAACATCAGGTACTTCAGGTTACTTTTTTGTGGAGTTAAAGCAGAGGGGACTTCCTTATTAAACTGACTTAGGTAGATTGGACTCCTGTTTTCAGGAAAAAGTGGTCCATTTTGGAATCTATCTGCTTCTTTAAAGTTTCAGTTGGATTATGTGGCATTTAGCATGAATGACTCCATCTTGGTTTGGTCTGGTCTTTTGGGGCCTAGTGTAGAAGCCCAGTTTAAAACAATGACCTCTACAATTTTTTTTTTTTTTTAGACAGAGTCTCACTCTGTTGCCCAGGTTGGAGTTCAGGGGTGCGATCTCGGCTCACTGCAACTTCCGTCTCCCGGGCTCAAGCAATTCTCCTGCCTCAGCCTCTGGAGTAGCTGGGATTACTGGAGTGCACCACAACGCTCAGATAATTTTTGTATTTTTAGTAGAAATGGGGTTTCACCATGTTGGCCAGGCTGGTCTTGAGCTCCTGACCTCAAGTGATCTGCCTGCCTTGGCTTCCCAAAGCGCTGGGATTACGGTGTGAGCCACCGCTCCCAGCCAACCTCCCATAATTTTTAACAGTGTAAAAGGGGGATAATGGGAGTACCTTCTCCTGCTCCTCATAGGGTGATATAATACAAAGTTCTTAGTGCATTGTCTGGCAAGTAATAGGTGCTCAAGACATGTTAGCAAAGACTACCTCTACTCCTTTCCAGGATCTTCTCTCCCTGCTAGTCCCACCAATTCCTTCTCTAAAACCAGAATTATCCTCCCCAGGGAACCTACTCTGACAGTCTTTTTCATTGAACCTCCTCAAGTCTTTTGAGGTATATTTGCATATGTGGATGAGTTCCTTTTATAAGTATTCTTTGGTTGTTTTCTCCTGAGTTGTGTGCTTCCGTTCTTTCTGCTCTTTGGCAAGGTGGGGGAAGATCCTAGAGGCATAGTGTCCCTTTCATGGATCTGGAAGGTCCCCTAGAAAGAGCAGCGTTTCTTCTCTTTTGCAGGCTTTCCCAGCAGAAGGAGGCTGGACTGAAACTGTGGCTCTGGATTTGGGGTTTGGAGCTGGCTAGACTGGACCCCACTGGGAATTCCTGAATGAGGCTGGGCCGGCGCCAGAGTACTCAGGTGGTTAGGGCTGGGCCAAGAAGCTCTGTTTACCTTGAGGTTGACAACTGGCAGAGTCTGGTCGGTTTATTTATTTATTGATGTTTATTTATTTATTTTTACCAGGGATACCAGCCTCTGGTTGGAGCAGGCCAAGAAAACCCAAAATGTCCCATAGAACCCAGCCTATAGGTGGCCCCTGGCAAAGAAATGTGGACAAAGTTGGGAGGAGAGTGAGAGAGGTTACAGAAGCAGCAGCTCAGGACTAGAGATGAGTAATCCCTAAGTCTACACAGAAGTTCCCTAACCATCAAAATTTTAAAAGTGTACACACCTTGTATCTCAGCAGCTGAACTTCTAGGAATACTGAATTCAATCAATTCAATTCAGTTGTGGAATTGTGCAAAGATGTATGTACATATGTATAGGATTATTGCAGTGTTGGTGGTTTTTTCTTTTCTTTTTTCTTTTTTTTTTTTTGAGACGGAGTCTCACTGTGTTGCCCAGGCTGGAGTGCAGTGGTACAATCTTGGCTTACTGCAACCTCTGCCTCCCGGGTTCAAGTGATTTTTCCTGGCTCAGCTTCCTAAGTAGATGGGACTACAGGTGCCTGCCACCATGCCTGGCTAATTTTTGTATTTTTAGAAGAGATGAGGTTTCACCATGTTGGCCAGGCTGGTCTCGAACTCCTGACCTCAAGTGATCCACCTGCCTTGGCCTCTCAAAGTGCTGGGATTACAGGTGTGAGCCACTGCACCCAGCCTATTTATCGCAATATTGTTTTTAATAGAAAATAACTGGCAGCAAGCTAATGGAATGAAATGATATGCAGCTATTAAAGAGATGGACGTTGGTCTAAGTGTACCGATATGGAGGTCTCTAAGAGATACCGTTAAGTTTTTTAAAAAGTGAGGCAAATACTGTGTAGAGCATAATTCTATTTGGGTAAATAAAATTATATATATATACACACACACACACACACATACATATACATACATATATATATGGATTGAGAATATCTGGAAGGAATTGTAAGGAGATGGAGGGAAAAGGAAGACTTCCTTTCTTGTTTCTTTTTTTTTTGAGACACCGTCTCAGCTCTGTTGCCCAGGCTGGAGTGTAGTGGCACCATCTTGACTCATTGCAGCCTCAAACTCCTGGCCTCAAGCGATTCTCCTGTCTCAGCCTCCCTAGTAGCTGGGACTATAGGCCTGTGCCACCAAGCCTGGCTGATTAAAAAAATTTTTTTTTTTTTTTGGTAGAGACGAGATCTTGCTATATTTCCCAGGCTGGTCTCCAACTTCTGGGCTCAAGTGGTCCTCCTAGTTCAGCCTCCCAAAGTGTTGGGATTACAGGCGTGAGCCACTGCACACTGCCAAGACTTGCTTTTTGTATTTTTCCTCCAATATGAAAATTTAAAACTATGGTCACCCTTCTCACCCCTGTCACTTTTCCCCACCTCACTGAAGGCAGGCATACCTGTCTATACAAGTTTGTGTGAGAATGTAATTTTTGTAGATAAAGATAGATTCTCAGTAGACTTGGGAACTCAGTGGTAAGAACTCTACAGAAAAATTAAATCTTTGGACCAAAGTAAGGGACACTGTGCTGTGGCGAGAAGTCCCAGCCCAGCTCTGCTGTCCCTAGTTGCATGACCTTGGGTAAATCCCCTTCTCTCTCTAGTTTTCAGTTCCCCATCTGTAAACTGAAGTTGAGGTACCCCAGTTAGAGGAGTGGGTTGCAAAATGCCTTCCTCACAGTCTTAGAGAGGTGACAGTGAGAGCACTTGGAGGAGGTGAGGCCCAGTTAACCAAACCAAAGATGAAGCCACACCTTCATCTTTTCATATTTTGGGTTCTGTGTAAGACTTCAGTAAACACAGGGATCCACTGCTTAGATTTTTTAAATTCATGAGTAAATGATTGTTAAGGGCTCTTCAAGTTCTGACACTGTAATTCCAAATATGACTTTTCATTTATGGAGTTGGTTTAAATCAGGGTATGCCTGCATTTTGTCTTCCTTTTCCCCCACAGAGCCCAGCCAGGGCTGCAGAGGAACTCAAGCCCATTGGGGCTGAACCCTGGTGTATGGGGAGGCAGAGCAGGGCCGCAGATTCTTTTCATTCTTTACGTGACATCCCTTCCCCCATCTTCTGGCCTAGTGGTATGGCGGGGCTCTGCCAGCTCCCTAAGACATCCCCATCGCCCCTCTCTGGCACCAGTGGCTGCTGATAGCAGCTGCTGGAACTGGATCTTGTCCTTAGTTTCATGCCTACTGGAGACTTGATCAGCAAGACCTGGGCAAACATAATGAGCCCCTTGCTGCTTCCTCACCCCTAAACTCTCCAGCTCCCCACATCCTTCCTCTGTAGCCCACAGAATGGAAGTGGTAAAGTGGCCCTCCTATCTGACAACAGAGGCCAGGGCTGGGCCTCTCTGTTCTCTCAGCTTTTCACACCAGGAAAGGGAGGCCGAACCAGACTGAGTATCTTGCTAGTCCTCAGGCTACTTGAATGATCACCCCCAGTATGTTTTACTTGGTCACTGTGGAACACGGAAGGTCATCACCGAGGAACTTCTGCATTGGAATCCTCTACCTCGGAGGAAGAATAAAAAAGTACATCTCTGGAGTGTCTTCCCTCCATTATCCAACAGTTGTCCCCTCTGCTGCTATCTCCAAGGCAATCAGGGCCAGTTTATATCTGTAGGGGCCCCTTCACTGATGATCTGAGACACCAGGCAGTTTGGAAAGGGGCGGAGTGGTGCTAGGAGCAAATTATTCACATGAAGAAAATAGAAAGGTAGATCTTTCTGTTTAGGATTGAAGGAAATAATAATGTTGCCCAAAGGCCTGCAGTTAAGTGCTGCTTATGTGGTTTTCTGTCTTCCTTCCTGATCATGAAAGGAAAGAAGCTACAGGAGCAGGAAGATGGGAACCCTGACTGATACACACTCTATTTCCAACAATAGTTTTGCTGATGATAGTTTGTTGAATGCCAATTATAAGCACTTCACATAACATTTCCCCTAATCTTTTTTTTTTTTTTTTTTTTGAGACAAAGTCTCGCTGTGTCGCCCAGGATGGAGTGCAGTGGCCGGATCTCAGCTCACTGCAAGCTCCGCCTCCCGGGTTTACGCCATTCTCCTGCCTCAGCCTCCCGAGTAGCTGGGACTACAGGCGCCCGCCACCTCGCCCGGCTAGTTTTTTGTATTTTTTAGTAGAGACGGGGTTTCACCATGTTAGCCAGGATGGTCTCGATCTCCTGACCTCGTGATCCGCCCGTCTCGGCCTCCCAAAGTGCTGGGATTACAGGCTTGAGCCACCGCGCCCGGCCGAGATGGGGTCTTCTTATGTTGCTCAAGATGACCTCAAACTCCGGGGCTCAAGGATCCTCCTGCCTCAGCCTCCAGAGTAGCTGGGATTGTCACCCAGCACACCCAGCTCAATATCACCTTCCTTTGAAGCTTGCTCTAACCACCCTTGGTTTATCTTTGTTTTCTTGGCTTCCTGTGCATCTCTCTATTACACAGCACTGTGTGTTAACCCACAGGTCTCCCACTTCAAACTACAAGCTATTCTAAAGGCAGGGATTTGCTTACTTCTTTGGTACCCTCAACACCTAGTACAATGCCCACCCATTGGAGGCCTTCTGTGAATGGTATTATTAGCACTATCATTGTCTACCTGGGGGCAGCACACCCAGCTACAGGCCCCTCGTGTAGGAAAGCCAGGTCTCTGGCCACGAGGCTGGGCTGTCAAACTCCTAAGTGAAGGGAAATGTCCACACAAGCCTCTGCTTATGCCCCAGTGGAAGCCAGGAATGACTGTATCAGCAGTTTGTTCCATCCTCTTGGGATTCAGTGGAAGGTACAGTACTCATTGCTGACATCAGCTGGGCTGTCGTTGTGGACACTGGGGCTATGAAGGAACATCTATACCTTGGACTCAAAGACCCAGGGCTATGGTTTGAATGTGTCCCTCAAAAAGCATGTGTGGAAACAATACCCAATGCAACAGTGTTGGAAGGTGGGGCCTAATGGGAGGTTTGTAGGTCATGAGCTCCCCCCTCATGAATGAATTAATTACAATTATAAAAGGAGTTGAGGCTGCAAGTGTGATCTCTTGCTCTCTTGTCCTTTTGCCTTCTGTCGTGGGATGACACAGCATGAAAGCCCTCACCAGATGAAGGCCCCCTGATCTTGGACTTCCCAGTCTCTAGAACTGTAAGAAATAAATCCATGTTTTAAATAAATTACCTAATCTCAGGTATTCTGTTATAGCAGCATGAAACAGAATAAGACACCCAGTGAGAAAGCTGCAGGAAAGAAAACCCAGAAGGGGCAGAAGGGGTCGGTTGCAAGGGTCTCAGAGAAAGCTTCTCTTGAGTAGGGCTGCATCTCATAGGTAAAATGGGAGAGGAATTCTCCACTAGGGCTAATGAACTCTGCTCCTAGCTGGGAAGCGGATAAAGTGTCAGCAGGGGTCTGATTGAGGAACCAGGTTATGTCTGTCCTCTGGAAGCGGAGGCAAAACAGTCACAGGGGACAGTGACAGAGTGTCTCTGTAGACACCTTCCTTCTTCTGTTACCAGGGAAACACCTGGAGGCAGAAGGTGCTAGGGGTAATGATGGTGGCATTAGAGGCAATAGGGAGAAGGGAGAGCATCCACTTCTGCTAGAGAACTTTGAGAGAAGGGGAGCAGATGAAACAATGAGGGGAGTGGCAGGGTATGGCCAATGACTTAAATTATGAGCAGATAGGTGAGAGAAGAGAGGGCAAGGGAGGCATCTGGCATCTGGAATTATTTATTCTGAGAAGAGAAAGACATTTTCTTCTTTTTTTTTTTTTTTGAGATGGAGTTGCTCTGTCACCCAGGCTGGAGAACAGTGGTGCGATCTCGGCTCACTGCAAGCTCCGCCTCCCTGGTTCACACCATTCTCCTGCCTCAGCCTCCCGAATAGCTGGGACTACAGGCGCCTGCCACCACGCCTGGCTAATTTTTTGTATTTTTTAGTAGAGACAGGGTTTCACCGCATTGGCCAAGATGGTCTCGATCTCCCAACCTCGTGATCCACCCTCCTCGGCCTCCCAGAGTGCTGGGATTACAGGTGTGAGCCACCGCGCCCGGTCGAGAAACACATTCTCATAGGCTTCACTGACATATGAGAATTGACATGTGTGGCTGGGCACGGTGCCCACATCGAGTCAGGGAGCTCAGCTCCCCTCCATGTCAACTGACATCAGGTCCCAGACAGGGCACCCCCACAGTCACCGCAGGTGTGGGCTGAGCAATGGTGCATCAGTATAGCTGCCTTCCTGCCCACCAGGGTCCCATACTTGGAGAGGCTGGATCAGGAGAGCCAGGATCTCCATAGAGACAACACAGTGCAAAGGGAGGCCTGATGCAGCCCAGCCCCGGACTGTGGAGCCTGGGTCCTTCCCTGGGCACACATGGTTCCAGAGGTGAACACCCAGGCAAGACATGGGGAGGAGAGGGGAGAGCCATCCGCAGTTGGGCTGGCCAGGATCTGGTTTCATATCTCCAGGCCATCCTGCTCAGCTGCTTACCAGTTTTGTGACCACTTCCTGTTCCTCAGCTTCAGCTTGGCCACCTGTAAAATGGGGGAAGGCAACTCATTGAACTGTGAAGTCCCTTCCAGCTGTGGCAATCTAGGAATCTAGGACCTCCGGATTCCTTTTGCATGGTCCAAGGCCCCATGCTGGCATGGCTTCCAACGCTCCAGAGCCTGCAATGCTTCCAGGCCAATTGGCACCAACAGGAGCGCTTTCTCATTGTCCAAAGCCTAAGCAGGAGACAAGCCAAGTGAATGATGTCGGGCCCTATGAGAGTTCTGTCACCATTCCGAGAAGTGATGAGGCTCACCCAAGAGTATACAGCTAGCAAGTAATTGAGCCAAGACTTGTGCCAAATACAATTACTGCCTGCTACAATTTTAGCCTTCTTTGACCGGGAGCTATGGGCTCAGAACTCGAGAAAGATGGGGGTAGGGGCAGAAGAAGAAAGTGCAACCTGGGAAAATCTTGCGGAGAACACTTGGAAAAGCAATGACACACAGGGCACTCTGAGCACAGAGAGCCAGAGATTGGTCTGGGAAATCGTTTGCCCTGCTTCCCCTGATGCTTGTTGAGTCAAAGGGCAGGTGGCCTGACAGATCAGAGATCCAGAATCAGAGCAGACACCCTGTCCACATTTCCTAGAGGGCCTCCAGGCCCTGACTCCTGCTTCCCCAACCCTGGGGAAAAAAGTGCCACCTTCCCCTTAGGAAATCCTAAAGAGACCAAGGGACCTCTGAACCCAGAGAGTCCTCCAAAAGGGCTTTAGGCTTAGAGACACCCCCACAGAGGGGCATAAGACTTTAGATTCGGTAAGTCCCCAGAGTTTGCTGGACCTTCAGAGTGATGTCCAACACCCATGCACACAGGGCCTTACCCCCCAGCTGCATGCCTCCCCCTTTCCCCACGAGCAGTAGGAGCTCACAGATAGCACCAGTCATGCCTTCTGCATATGCCCAAACTCTCTTCTGGCCCCATCATTCCATCGCCAGAGCCAGGATCCTTCATGCCAGCGTCTATGCCTCATCCTTTCTCTCCTTCTTACCCCTGCCCACTTCATCACAAACTTCCTCTTCTCCCTTCCCAGAAGAACATCCTGGCCTGAGGGGCCTCTCAAGATTGGTGGTGACCAGACATCCCAATCCCACTTGGAAAAGTAAGGAAGGGCCTCCAGGAAAGGTGAGGAGATTACAAGAGAGGAAAGGGAGTAACGCCATGCCTCCATTTCCTCATCTGCGGAATACGCAGTGCATGGGATTGTTATGAGAAACTGTACAGAGTGGGTGGTAAGAGTGCCTGCTTCCAGTTATGTCTCATTTAATAAATACATATGGAAAAACATAATGGGAAACCACTCCATACCCACCAAATGGGTAAAAAAATAAAATACTGACGATACCAGAATGTGGAGTAAGGGGATTCTCATATACTGCTGGTAAGAAAACAAATTTGTACAACCACTGAGAAGCAACCAGTAATTCCACCCCTAGATATATACCCAGCAGAAATATGTGTGTGTGTGTGTGTGTATGTATGTGTGTATTCCAAAACATATGTTCAAGAGTGTCATAGCAGCACTATTCAGAATAGCCAAAAATGGAACCAATAGTAGAATAGTTAAGTCTCGACTTGAATATGCTGTTGATACATCCAACAGTATAGACAAATCATATGTTAGCAAAAGATTACTACTGTATCACTCTATATAATCTCAAAAACAGGCAAAACTAATGCTACGGTTTGAATGTCTCCTCCAAAACTCACGTTGAAATGTAATCACCATTGTGACAGTATTAAGAAGTGGGGCCTTTAAGAGATAATTAGGTCATGGGGGCTCTACTTTCATGAATGGATTCATACTGTTATCACAGGAGTGGGTTAGTTATCACAGGAGTGGGCTCCTGATAAAAGGATGAAGTTTACAACGTAATCTCAGCACTTTGGGAGGCCAAGACAGGAGGATCACTTGAGCCCAAGAGTTTGAGACCATCCTGGGAAACATGACGAAACCCAGTCCCTACAAAAAATACAAAAATTAGCTGGGGGTGGTGGTGTGCACCTATAGTCCTAGCTACTCAGGAGGCTGAGTTGGGGGAATATTGCTTGAATCCTAGAGATGGAGGTTGCAGTGAGCCGAGATCATGCCACTGCACTCTAGCCTGGGTGACAGAGCAAGATTCCATCTCAAAAAAAAAAAAAAAAAAGATGAAGTTTGGCCTCCTTCTCTGTCTCACACACTTCTTGCTTCTGCCCTTCTGCCTTCCACCATGGGAGGACCCTTGCCAGATCCCAGTGCAATGCTCTTGGACGTTGCAGCCTCCAAAACCATGTGCCACATAAACTTTTATTGTTTATAAATTACCCAGTCTGCGGTATTTTGTTATAAGAGTAGAAAACAGACTAAGACAACTAACCTATGTTTTTAGAAATCAGGATAAAGTTTACATGTGGGGAGAGGAGTGGAGGTACCCTTATGGTGTACAGGTAGTATTATTTAGTTACAACCTCACTAAGTGAACATTTATTAAGCTAGACATTTCTCGTTTCTGCACTTTTCTGTATGCATGTTATACTTCCATTTTTACTGGAAAAAAAAGGCTTTTCCTGTTTATTTTTTTCAAAGAGTGCTGGCTCTCAAGTCAGCCTGCCTGGGCTGGATTCCTGGCAGCAGAAACTGGGATAAGTTAGCCTGTGCCTCAGTGTCCTCATTCTTCATATTAAATGAATATTATTACAGTGTGGCTATGATGACTAAATGAATGAATCTGCATAAAACACTGAGAGTGCTGCCTGCCAAGCATTAAGTGCCCAACGAGTGTTAGTTATTAGCCATGACCAGCCAAGTGAGTGAGATTAAGAGCCTGGAGCCAAAAGTCCTGCACTGAATCCTGGATTTGCCATTTACTAGCTCTGTGACTTTGGCAAAGTGGCATCCTCCCTCTTATCCTCAAATGCCCTCAGTTGTAAGAGAGATAATGCCAGCCCAACCCAATAGGGCTGTGCAGAAACCTACTGAGACAATGTGCGTAAAGCACTAAACACAGTGCCTGGCATGGAGTAAGGCTCAATGCCTGTTATTATGATCACTGATCACCACGGTAACCCTATAAACCCATTTTATAGACGGGGCTCGGGGTAGTAAAAACATGGGCTTAAGGTCACATGCAACGAAATGTCATTCAAACTTATTTTTAGGACAACAGAGCCTGTGTTCCATTCACACCCAGCCTCTAATTGGCACCTCCCCCTCCCCACCTCTGGAGGCAGCACAGCCTTGGAGACTTTTCTCCCAAATCAGCACCTTTTCTTCCTGCCCAGTGGTCCTGCTACCCACTGAAGCTCTTGTCTTTCCAACTCCAGTTGCCAGATTCTGTGTGCCCAGAGAGGGTTGTGTCTTCCCTGCTGGCCCAGCTCTAGCACCAACCTGAGAGTTCTGGTGCCCTCAGTCAGGGTGCATGCCGGGCCCCAGATCTAACCTCAGCTGCGGGAAGAGAGGATCTCAGAGGGAAGCCACAGTGCCCAGCAGGCTTTCCATACCAGGGGCCTCTTTCACTGCAGTCTCCTTTTGCTTTTGGCCTGAGAGAGGTAAAGATGACTGGTGACGGCTGGGGAGAACTTGACGGTAGAGGAACAGGGCTGGGTGGGCCCAGCAACAAGGCCTATCACGCCTGGAACTCCTAATCCACAGAGCCTCCTTGTCCTCTCCTGAAGCCTGGATTCACTCCCTTGGCCTGCACCATTTTCAGAAACTTGATGTTTGGAGCCAGTAATCTTTGAGATCTGTGCAGGCTGTTCCTTACCCCCACCCAGTCATGATGATCTAAAGAGCAGCAGAAGCTGGGCCCCAAGCCAGGGGAAAGCCAGACAGCCTGAAATGGAAAAGAGCTTTGCTCTCAGCTTGGGATGCGCAAACTGTGGGGCAGTCTGCACTGGTCCTGCAGTCTGAGCCAAGGGTTCAGATCCCAGCTCTGCCCTTATTAGCTGTGGGCTTGTCTCTTCACCAGTATGAACCTCAGTCTCCTTATCTGCAAACTGGAGATGCTATTCCCTACTTCACTCCGGCAGGCTGTTAAGGAGGATCAAATGAGGCTGTCTATAAAAATGACAGGCTTGTATACCAGAAAGTAGGTTACAAATTGATGGTGTCCTTATTATGACCCTCTTGGATCTCTTTTGATGCTAAGATTCTATGATGATTTGGAGTGAAAGGATAGAGAGAAGAGGAGGGAGTACTAGCAAGCGAAAAACCAAGAGAGGGAGGGGCTGAAACAGGGAACAGGACAGAGAGACGGAAAGGCAGAGAAGGATGAATAGATGTGATGAAATGAAAAACTTGGAGAGATGGGAGAGATTTAGAAACAGATACGATCCCGGTCTAAACTCTTCCTCTTCATTCATTTGTTCATTCTTCAGAGGAAAGAATGAGGTAGTAGCTGTCAAGCTAGACCAAGTCTCAGAGCCCACATCTACCCATCAGACTTACTCCCAGCATCACCCAAGAGCCCTCTGAGGGCAATGGACTGGAGGATGGGTTTCTGCAGTTCCTCAAGTCAGACCCCTGGTTCTGCGTCCAAAGTCCGAGGCGGGGGTCAGTTACCCGGAATGCTGGTCCCCTGCCCCCACTCCCACCCTGACTCCCACTAATGAATGGGAGTTTCATTAGGCTCTTTCAGGCCACACTGATGTGTACCCCTCAGTACCTGGCTCCTACACAGGCAAACAAGTAAGCAGGCATGGGATAGAGGAGGGAGAGAAGGTGTAGAGCGCGAAAAGGTGAGATGGTCAGGGAAACAGATGGATGCCGGGTAGAGGCACACAGCACTCTACCCCATCCTACTCCTCTCTTCTTCGGCCCCACCCTAGTGCCTCCCAAGGACTTTATGTGGAATGTCAGAGCTAGGGAGAAAGTGACAGGTTCAAGTGACCCTATTCCCCACCACATTAGGAGGCATCGCTGGCTTTCTCACTGCATCCCCCAGGTCAGCTTGCTGCCCCATTGCAGTCATCTATGGTTACACCTCTCTCTAGGCCTTAGTTTTCCCATTTGTACAATGGGGAGGTGGGACTTAGTAATCTAAAAGCCAGCCTGATTCTAACCTCTCTTCCATGCCTATCTCATCCTGCTCCCAACTCACCTTCTGGATGTGCCTGCCCTGCTGGGCCCCCTGAATGTCAATAAGTGCCACTTTGGGTGAGAAATCTCTGGGCCTTTGGGATGCTCTGGGTTGGCAGTGGAGGGGAGGTGGGTGAACAAAAGGAAGACTAAGGAGCTGGAGTGAGACAGAAAACCCTCTCCTCCCTGCTTCCATCTCTACTGCTTGCCCCGTTTGTTCCAGCAGGGAAAGCAGGGGCAGAGGAGTGCCCCAGGACAGAATGGGCCCCTGGCTTTCCTGGTGAAAGGGAGCTTTAGGGAGCCCAAGATCCTCTGCTCCTTAGGAACTCCCCAGGGGACCCCCAGACCCTTCTCAGAGACCCTGGCCTCCCAGTACCATCTGTGGCCCCCGATTAGCACTACCTTTGGAGGGAGCAGCTAGACCAGAGCTGAGGGTGGGTGGTATGCAGTTGGTAGGAAGTGGGTGGTGAGTTGACAGTGGGCAGACAAATGGGTGGATGGTGAGTGGGTAGGGAGGAGGGTGAATGGTGGATGGGGCTGAATGAATGGTGGGTGGGTAATGAGTAGGTGGTGGGTGAATGACAGGTGATGGCATTATTTGGGTAGAAGGGTGGTTGAAGGTCCTGTGAATTAAGGGTCTGGGGTAAAGGTGGTGACAGGAGTCTCAAGCTAAGAAACCATATTGTCTCTAACTATAGAGACAATCTCTATATTTACACTCAAGTGCTGGGATAGGTCCTGGAACCCAGTAGCCCCACCCCCAGGACCATCTTGGATTTCCCTAAGTGATCTCAGGGCCGTGGGCACTTTCCTGTGTGCATGCTCTAGTCCCAGCAGAGTTCCCAGGCTTGGCCCCACTGACTGCCCCTATAAGAGACTCCCAACTTCGAATATACACCCCTACTTCTGTGGTTCACATCCACCGCTCCGGCCTCTTCTTCCAGTTGCAAGGTAGAATTGGGCCTCTGGACCTCGTGGCAGCCCAGGATCTCTATGACCCCTAGGACTTTAGGTCTACTCTGGCTATGAGGGCCCCAGGACCACCCTGGATGCCCAGGAGCTTATGGGCTGCCAGGAACCCTGTGGACACTGGGCCTTTCAGGGTTGCCCAGCCCAGATAAACTCCTAAGAATCCATGGAGTTCAAGGACCAGTGAAGCCTCTGGGCCAGGGTCTCCTCAAGGACAACTAGGCCAGCCAGGTCTATAGGTGAGAAGAAGCCACCTACCCTGCCAGCCCACTCCTCTGTCCCAAGCCCTCCTGAAACCCTGACACCCCCTTTTAACTTCTCTCAGGTGACTGCTCACTTATCACTGAGCTTTTTAGCCACCCTTTCTCTAGATGTCCGATTGCCACAACTAGAGTATGAGTTAAGAGACATTGACATCCAGGCACGGTGCCTCACACCTGTAATCCCAGCACTTTGGGAGGCTGAGGCGGGAGGATCATGAGGTCAGGAGATCGAGACCATCCTGGCTACCATGGTAAAACCCCATCTCTACTAAAAATACAAAAAATTAGCTGGGCGTGTGGTGGCGTGCGTGTATAGTCCCCGCTACTCTAGGGGCTGAGGCGAGAGAATTGCTTGAACCTGGGAGAATAGCTTGAATCTGGGAGGCAGAGGTTGCAGTTCATTCATGCCACCACTGCACACCAGCCTGGGTGACAGAGTGAGACGCTGTCTCAAAAAAAAAAAAAAAAAAAAAGAGGGATTTGACAACTGTGTCTTTCTTTCTTCCCCTTCCCTTTGTTTCTTCAGTCTCTTCCTTCCTTCTCTTTCTTTAGCACCCCATCCCCCATCCTTCCCTACATGTTTTCCTACAACAAATGCTGCCTACTTGGATGACACCGTGTCCTACACAACCCTGTGTGGTCGGAAACTGATACTTAATAGATGCTCAGTAATGCCTATTGGCTCACTAACCCTGTACCTCACTCCTCTAGGATCTCCCCCTGGGGGGTTTCCCAGGGGCTGGAGAGCTCATCTTATCCAGTATTCTACCCCTCTTCCCAATATAGGGTAGAAGAGAGAGCAAGGCTTGCATAGTGGGAGAGGCTTGGAGGGGCCTCCTGGAGCCTCTAGCCCATCTGAAAAGGTGATCTATGCTCAGGTGGGTCTCCCTGAGAGAATAGAAGAGGCCTGTGTCTCTTTCTTTATGGCTGCCCTTTCCTCTTTCTCTTTTACCTCCTTGTGATGGTTAGTACTGAGTGTCAACTTGATAGGATTGAAACATGCAAAGTATTGATCCTGGGTATGTCTGTGAGGGTGTTGCCAAAGGAGATTAACATTTGCATCAGTGGGCTGGGAAAGGTAGACCCACCCTTAATCTGGGTGGACACAATCTAATCAACTGCCAGTGCGGCTAGGATAAAAGCAGGCAGAAGAATGTGAAAATACTAGACTGGCTCAGCCTCCCAGCCTACGTCTTTCTCCCATGCTGGATGCTTCCTGTCCTCAAACATCGGACTCCAAGTTCTTCAGCTTTGGGACTCGAACTGACTTCCTTTCTCCTCAGCTTGCAGATGGACTATTGTGGGACCTTGTGATCATGTGAGTTTAATATTCCTTAATAAACTCATATATATAAAATATATGATATATACATCTGATATTATATATGATTGATATATGATATATATGATAGATATATAACATATATATAATATATACCATTAAGGATTAATTCCTTTGGCTTTGAGGAAGCAGTGTGTACAGTAGAACATACAATAGACCAGGAATTGTGATCTTACACATGTCAATTTTTTTTTTTTGAGATGGAGTCTCACTCTATTGCCCAGGCTGGAGTGCGATCTCGGCTCCCTGCAAGCTCTGCCTCCCGGGTTCACGCCATTCTCCTGCCTTGGCCTCCCAAGTAGCTGGGATTACAGGTGCCCACCACCACACCTGGCTAATTTTTTTGTATTTTTGGTAGAGACGGGGTTTCACCCTGTTAGCCAGGATGGTCTCGATCTCCTGACCTCATGATCCACCTTCCTCAGCCTCCCAAAGTGCTGGGATTACTGGCGTGAGCCACTGCACTCGGCCACTCCACCTCCCGGGTTCATGCCATTCTACTGTCCTGTCTCAGCCTCTTGAGAAGCTGGGACTACAGGCGTCTGCCACCATGCCCGGCTAATTTTTTGTATTTTTAGTAGAGACGGTGTTTTACTGTGTTAGCCAGGATGGTCTCAATCTCCTGACCTCAAGTGATCCACTTGCCTCGGCCTCCCAAAGTGCTGGGATTACAGGCGTGAGCCACCACGCCTGGCCTAACTTTCATTATTACATAAAGTTTGTCTACTCAATCAGACAAGATGATCTCTAGGGCAAGCCCATCAACTCAGGGGTTCCCTCAGGGCAGAACTGTGTCTTTCCCCCTGAGAACTGAGCTTGCTTTTTTCCTATCTATTCTGTCTCTCTCTCTCTCTTTTTTTGAGACAGAGTCTTGCTCTGTTGCCCAGGCTGCAGTGCAGTGGTGCTATCTCTGCTCACTGCAACCTCTGCTGCCCAGGTTCAAGCGATTTTCGTGCCTCAGCCTCCTGAGTAGCTGAGATTATAGGCACCTGCCACCATGCTTGACTAATTTTTGTATTTTTAGTAGAGATGGGATTTCACCATATTGGCCAGGCTGGTCTTGAACCCCTAACCTCAAATGATCTGTCCGCCTCGACCTCCCAAAGTGCTGGGATTACAGGCGTGAGCCACCTCACCCGGCCTCTTCCTATCTATTCTCTAAGATGCCCAGCCTGCACGCTGCAGAGGTTGGAAATTGTACCAACAAGGAAGCCAGCAAGACCTTCTAAGTAACAAGCCGGCTAGGGTGGGAGGTGGAGGAGGCTGGGAGGGAGTAGTCATTTTCTTCATCCATTCATCAGGAGGAGTGTCTTCCCAGTCCTTAGGGTACCCAGGAGGCAGGGACAGACAATGATGCTGTGGGAGAGGAGGTTTCATTTTCTGGTAGAGCCCTGGGCTGAGAAAGATGTCAGGGAAGGAGGGCCAGATTTCTGCCTTGGAGAGGGTCCTAGTCAGAGCTCTCAAAGTGCTGGGATTACAGGCATGAGCCACTGCGCCTGGCCGCTCTTTTTTTATTGAGGCAGAGTCTCGCTCTGTCGCCCAGGTCGGAGTGCTGTGGCATGATCTCGGCTCACTGCAAGCTCCGCCTCCCGGGTTCATGCCATTCTCCTGCCTCAGCCTCCCGAGTATAGCTGGGACTACAGGCCCCTGCCACCACGACTGGCTAATTTTTTGTATTTTTAGTAGAGATGGGGTTTCACCATGTTAGCCAGGATGGTCTCGATCTCCTGACCTCGTGATCCGCCCACCTTGGCCTCCCCAAGTGCCGGGATTACAAGCGTGAGCCACCGCGCCCAGCCCCAGCCACTCTTTTTAGAAACAATTTTATATTTTATTTTTAAGAGATCAGGTCTCTTTCTATTCTCCAGGCTGGGGTGCAGTGGCACTCATAGTTCACTGCAGCCTTGAACCCTTGGGCTCAAGGAATTCTCCTGCTTCAGCCTCCTGAATAGCTAGGACTATAGGCACATGCTACCATAGCTGGCTAATTTTTTTTTTTTTTTTCAGACAGGGTTTCACTCTGTTGCCAAGGCTGGAGTGCAGTAAGCTATCTTGGCTCACTGCAACTTTAACTTCCTGGGCTCAAGTGATTCTGCTACCTCAGCCTCCCGAGTAGCTAGGACCATAGGTGCATGCCACCATGCCTGACTAGACTTTGTACTTTTTTTTTGCAGAGACAATGTTTTGCCATGTTGCCCAGGCTGGTCTTGAACTCCTGTGCTCAAGTGATCCACCTGCCTTGGCCTCCCAAAGTGCTGGGATTACAGATGTGAGCCACCGTGCCTGACCCCATGCTCTTTATACAGCCTCTCCCAGACATGACACTTGCAGGCTGAAGGGGGACACTAAACCCAGTCTTCCAAGAGCTTCTAGTTCAGTGGGGGAGACACAGGTCTTGCCACCAGGGACTCTCAGCCATGTGGAGAAGTTACAGTTCCCAGCAGAAGAGGGGTAGGAGGGAGCAAACACTTGGTGCTTACTATGTGCCAGGCACTTTGGATAGGTCTCTCTCTCTTTTTTGCTGCAAAGTCCCATTTTCCAGATAAGGCCTGAAGCTCAGAGAGCTAAAGCAACTTGTTTTAGGTTTCCTAGTGAGCCCAGTGACACAGCTGGGGTCAGAATCCAGGTCATCTTGACGCTCGCACTGTGCTGATTCTTGTAGCATGGAGCGCCATTGGCTCAAGGATCATCTCTCTCTTTTAATTTTTTTATGGTGAAAAGATATACATATATTTAGAATTAGCCAGCTGGACTCAGTTTAGATGATCCCAATTTTGTTGGCAACATCCAAAGCATTGTAATCAGGAGCCAGTCCAACATATGCCTTCTCTCCATCAGGCTGAATCAGGGTGTTGACCTGGGCCACATCAATGTCAGAGAGCTTCTTCACATCTTGTTTGATCTGGTGCTTGTTGGTTTTAACATCCATAATGAACACAAGTGTGTTGTTGTCTTCTATCTTCATGGCGGACTCAGCGGTCAGCAGAAACTTGGTGATGGCATAGTAGTCAAGCTTGTTTCTCCTGGGGGAGCTCTTCCGAGGATATTTGGGCTGCCTCTGGAGTTGCAGTGTTTTGGGCCACCGCAAGGTGGGTGACCTGCGGATCTTCTTTTTTTGTGTGTGGCTATGGACACCTTTCAACACTGCCTTCTTGAGTTCGGCTTTAGGAGGGGCAGGAGCTTCCTTCTTTGCCTTCAGTGCCATCTTGTGAAAAAGGATCATCTCTAATGAAGGCTTTCAGCCTGTATGCCCTGAATGTTGAACTGACCACCTGTGGCTCTGGATCCCCATTATGCTCCATATGAACATCTCCCAGGGCACCTGCACACTTCTCAGATTTATTTTATTTACATACTATCTTCCCTCATTAGGCAGTGAGCTCCTTGAGGACAGGGGGTGATCTTGGTCATCTCTGCATCCCTGGTATGTAGCATAAAGCCTGTGCATATTAGGTATTCAGTAAATGTGTGTTGCATGAATGGTGGGAGGTGCTTGGAAGGCCTCTTCCTGTGCATCTTCCTGCCTCCTTGGAATTAACCCAATGATGAGGGGTGGAGGGACACCAGAGGATGGACTGAGGGGCTGGGGTTGAGGTGTGGGAATGTCTTGTCTGGCAGCCTTTCCAGATTCCCACACTCACCTGCACTCACGCTTCATCCCAGGCATGCTGCATGACATTGTCCAGCCTCTCCTGCACTCCTGCCTGTATGTCCCGGCACCTTTTCTCCTCTTGGGTTTGGTGACCAGGGGACATGTCTGGCATTAGGAGCAAAACTATTCTTCTCCATTCTATTTTATTATCACAAGAGCTTCATGAGGTAGGATGGGTGGAGATGCTCTGCCTCCATGTTACAGCTAAGATGAGTCAAACTCCAAGTTCACACAAGTTGGTGGTAGAACAGGGTCCAGTGATGATGGGGTGGGGGCAGTTTTCTTTCCTTTTTTACTTTTTTCTTTTCTTTTTTTTTTTTTGAGATGGCGTCTTGCTCTGTCAACCAGCCTGGAGTGCAGTGGTGCAATCTCAGCTCACTGCAACCTCTGCCTCCCAGGTTCAAACAATTCTCCTGCCTCAGCCTCCCCAGTAGCTGGGACTATAGGTGCCTGCCACCACGCCTAACTTATTTTTTGTATTTTTAGTAGAGACGGGGTTTCACCATGTTAGCCACGATGGTCTCGATCTCCTTACCTCGTGATGCGCCTGCCTTGGCCTCCTAAAGTGCTAGAATTACAAGCGTGAGCCACCTTGCCTGGCCTGGGGGCAGTTTTCTGAATCAGGCACAGGCTGGGCTTCCCCAGGGACTTGAGGAAGCTGGTTCTGTTTGCCCTTCTCCAAGGCATATGGGGCAAAAGGGTCCCCACTTCATCTGTGAGATGGAATGGAGAGAACCCTAGAATCTTGGCCCCAGCCATCACTTTCCAGCCCTTCTGCAGTCTTGATGGTTGCCAGTAGGTGCCGTCAGTTTGCAACTTTTTGGTCTGTCCTGCAGGTCCGGCTGCCAGTCCCAATCTCCCTGCAATCATCTCTCAGTCTGCACTTGCAGGAAGTAGGAGGTAGCCCAACCCCCGTGAGGCTGAAAGACTCCTGTCCTGGAGAAGCAGGAAGCGGGGTCTCTGAACTGCATTTCAGCTTGGCTGACCTGCAGCTTTCTAGGCCAAGAAACAAACAAACAAACAAACCGCGGTGGGTTACTGATTATTCCTGGACAGGTACCCTTATCCTGAAACCAGTTCCAGTACAGCAGAAACCTTTGTAGGGGAGGATGGGTGGGAATTAGGGGGGTCCTGAGAGGGAACCTAGGAGATGGATCTTTGCTCCAAATGCTACTGCAGGCCTCTTCTCAATTTGGGCAGGATTGGGCAAGGTTGGGGGAATAGGGGCATCAATAGGACTTCACAGAGGGTCAAGCCAGGCCCAACACTAGCCCAAGTAGCAACACTGGGTGAATTAAAAAAGCATCCCTTCTTTAAAATTCTGGTTTTTTTTTGAGAC
>NW_012122154.1:2984873-2985726 GCF_000951035.1 Colobus angolensis palliatus | reverse complement strand
AGACAAGGTCTCACTACATTGCCCAGACTGGTCTTGAACTCCTGGGCTCAAGTGATCCTCCCGCCTCAGCCTCCAAAATGCAGGGATTATAGGTGTGAGCTACTGCTGCAGGCCCCTCAAAAATCCTTCACTGCCATCTGGGAAATGATCACAACAGCTCTACAAATACATAATGACTACAAGGAATGGGGCCCCACTGGAGTTGTTCAACGCAAAACTTGCACACTGCAAATGGCAATCTCCCAGGCCTGCCTCCCTCCACGAGTGGGTTTGAATGGGCCTGAGAGGCAAACATTCAGGAAGGAGGAAGAGGCTCGGTGGCACCTCCCTCCCCGGGAGTTCTGCTGATTCCATCTTGGGGAAGCAGGGTGGACCAGGGCCCAAATGAGCCCTGGGGAGACTGCGGGGGTGGGAGAGGTTGCAAGGGGCAAGTGGGAAGAAGCCTGTTAACGTCTTAGGGCCACCAAGCCTTTCTGTGCCCCAAGCTAAGTGCCTGTACGCTTTACCGCACCTCACAAGGCTTGGTCTCCAGCGGTTGAGGCTGAAAGCACCGGGGTGGGGTGGAAAGGGTTCTGTCCAGGGAGACCAGATCCGCAGAGCCGGGAGTCCGGGCTAGGAGGTCCCTTTCTCAGTGGGAGACTGAGGCCGCCTTGGCGGGGTGGGACAAGACTCCTCCGAGGTCGGGAGAGGGGGCCCCGCAGCAGCCCCTTGGCTTCCCTTCTCCCTTGCTCCCCTCCGGGGCTCCGGTTCAGAGGCGCTCTGGGCGCCTGCCACGGCTTCCAAACTGCGCCGCTTCCTTCTTCGGCAGAAAAGGACTTTCAGATGTAGCGGCGGCGGCGGCGGCGGCGACTCA
>NW_012122154.1:2972326-2984380 GCF_000951035.1 Colobus angolensis palliatus | reverse complement strand
CTGGCCGACGAAGCCATCCACTGCCCGCCCTGCTCCGAGGAGAAGCTGGCGCGCTGCCGCCCCCCCGTGGGCTGCGAGGAGCTGGTGCGAGAGCCCGGCTGCGGCTGTTGCGCCACTTGCGCCCTGGGCTTGGGGATGCCCTGCGGGGTGTACACCCCCCGCTGCGGCTCGGGCCTGCGCTGCTACCCGCCCCGGGGGGTGGAGAAGCCCCTGCACACACTGATGCACGGGCAAGGCGTGTGCATGGAGCTGGCGGAGATCGAGGCTATCCAGGAAAGCCTGCAGCCCTCTGGTAAGGTACCCCTGGCCTCCCAGTTCCCTCCTGAGTGCGCTCCCTTCCCAGAGGCTTCTTCCCCATTCCAGCCGCCCTGGAAGGCCCTTAAAAATCCCCCGTGAGTTGAAGAGAAGGCAGGTACGTGGCAGGGCCCGACTGGCATGGGACGGGCTCACCAAGGAAACTGCTACCGAGTCCCTAGCAGCCTGTTGCCATCACCAAGGGAGACTGTCCCATCGCTCCATCTCAAACCTCCAAGGACTGTCTATTTGATAAGGGGGTCCCAGTGGGAGGCCTGGCTGCTGGTGCAAGAGTGGCAGACTAAGGTCCAGTTAAGTCAGCTGTCTAGGGCCAGAGAACTGGAGGATGGTGGTGGGGTGTGTGTTGGGGAGGATGGGGGAGGGGGGGAAAGCTTTCTGTTCCTGATCCAGGCCGAGGGTGAAATCCCAGTGGTCTGGGGAGCTAGAGCCTGAACTTTTTTTTTTTTTACATGGTCCAGTGGTGGAGTGGGACATACAAATTAGAGGGACTTTGGCAGTGAGGGGCATTAGACTTGCCCTTCCCCAAAGCCCGGAACCAGGTCACCTTGTTGTTTGAGAGGCAGTGAGAAGACAGGGGTCCCTCTGCCAGGCCTGGGCACCTCTGCCTGCCCTGGTATTCAGGCCCCGTGTTCTTTTCTGCAGGCAGGTATGATTTGAGGTGGCAGAAAAGTCTTGGCTCCCAGCCTAGAGCTGCAGAAACCTCATGTGTGGGGGTTAGGGAATAGAGAAGTGGATGGGGGGGCCAGGGGAGAAAAACAGAGAGAGAGAGAGAGAGAGAGAGAGACTGAGAAGGCCCTTGCCCTAACCTCATTCTTACACTTTCTTTTTTTTGTTTCTCAGTGAACCTTTCTCAGTTTCTTCTTAGACTCTTAGTCTCTTTTCCTTCTTTCTCTTGCTCTTTTGTTCTTCCTGATTTGTCTCTCAGCCTCTAGTTCACTAGTCATGCTCTCCAGTTCTGTTTTCCTCAGTGTCTTCTGCTCATCATGCCTTTCTTTCTCCACTTTATTCTGTGTTTCTGTTTCAGTTGCTTTTCTTCTCTTCCTCTCTTTCTGTTGCTCTTTCTCTGTGTCTCTGTTACTGTTTCTGTCTTTCTCTGTTACTTTGGGAATCTCTCTGTCTGCCTTTCTGTATCTATGCCTCTGTTTCTCCTTCCATCTCTGACTCTGTTTTGCTCTCCTGTGCCTCTGTCTGTCTCTGTCTCTTTTCCTGGTGCTTGAAGCTTCCATTGTTGCAGTCCGGATACTGGGACTCCAGCCCCAAGCTTCCTGTCCTGGGTCCCAAACCCTCTACTTCCTCAATCCTCTGCAGCTTGTCAGCCGAGGAGAGCAGGATGCAGGGAAAACAGGAAGGAGGTGGACTCCAGGGGTCTGGGCCTTGGGCCTCTCTGCCCTTCCTGCCCTTGGGTAGGGAGAGATGGGTCAGCAGAAAACATTCTAGAAGAAATGCCAGCCTGGCACCCCGCATATCTGGGAAGGGGGATCCTGGGGGAGAAAGTTGCTAATCTTGGGGCAGAGATGCCGGAGGCAGTGGTAGAGGAGGGGTACTGAGACTGGGGAGCAAGGCTGAGCCCTTGGGTTCTCAGGGTCCAACAAGGTCACGTTCCCTTTGAATTTCCATCCTCCACCAGCCAGAGGGTATCTGACACCAGATAAGGATGGCTGCTAGCCTCCTCCTCTCTCAGCACTTTGAATGCAAGACAGAAGAGCCCTCAAAGGGCTGCGTAGGAATACCTCATCCTCTGGTTGGGTAGGAATACTCCATCCTGTAGTGGAGGAAAATAAGATCCCCTAGGGGTTTGGGGAGGGCATGGCATGAAAAGTCTGTGGTTGTCCTCTGGATGTAATGCAAACTGGCCTCCAGGAGTGTCTAGGGGCTGAGTGTGGAGGTTCATGCTTGTAATCCCAGTACTTTGAGAAAATGACTTGAGGCCAGGAGTTTGAGACCAGCCTGAGCAATATAGCCAGACCCCCATGTCTACAAAAAAAAAAAAAAAAAAAAAATTAGCCAACTGCAGTGGCTCATGCCTGTAGTCCCAGCTACTTGGGAGTCTGAGATGGGAAGCTCAAGGTTACAATGAGCTATGATCACATGATTGCATTCCAGCCTGGGCGACTCTATTTCTCTATTTCGTAAAAAAAAAAAAAAAAAAAAAGGGGTAGACTGGGCGCAGTGGCTCACGCCTGTAATCTCAGTACTTTGGGAGGCTGAGGAGGGTGAATCACGTGAGGTCAGGAGTTTGAGGCCTGGTCAACATGGTGAAACCCCGTCTCAACTAAAAATACAAAAATTTGCTGGGCATGGTGGTACCCGCCTGTGGTCCCAGCTACTCGGGAGGCTGAGGCAGGAGAATCACTTGAACCTGGGAGGTGGAGGTTGCAGTGAACCAAGATTGCGCCACTGTGCTTTTGCCTGGGTGACAGAGCGAGATTCCGTCTAAAAAACAAACAAACAAACAAACAACAGTGTCTTGGAATGGGGCGGCTTTAGGTCCCCTTTGGATGACACAGCCGAGGTCTGTAATGCCCCTCCTCCTTTCCTCCTTGCCTTATCCTCCAGCCATGCAATGGATGCAGGTATCTGGAGAGAGACAGGGGAAGCCTGGAGGTACCTACTGAGCAAGCTATGCCTGTGCCCTCCCACACCTCCTAGTCATCATAGAAGTAATTCCTTGCTGTGACCTGGGCCACATGGCACCATGTAAAAGGCACTCTCTAGAGTTCTGCTGCAGCCCTGCAGGGTCTGTGGGTGAGATAAGGTGACCAAGCCCCTACCCACCCATCTTTTTAGCCTTACACAGTCAGTAGGCCACTGTCTGCTTTAGGTCCCAAGGATTGGGCCCACTGGCCTGCGAATAGCTTGATCGAGGGTACCCGTCTATTCTTTCTGCCTTTTCCTTTTGGGGCTGAGTGTCAGCAGGTGGCTGGGGGAGGCTGGCCACTTGGCATGCCTCCTTCTTTGGCTGCTATGGTCCAGCTGCCTCTTGTTTGCCCCAGGGTCAGATCTCCCCTTTCCATCTCCAGCCATCCCCGCCTGCCCTCCTGTCTCAGCTTTCCATGAACTGGCCAGGTTGTGGCTTAACACCACTGAGGCCATCAGAGATGAGGCGGGGTATGTGCGTCAAAAGTCCACAACTCTCCATCTTGGTACTGATCCTCGACTCATGGAATCTGGGGGAGTGGACAGCGGAAAGATCAGCGTTTGGACAGGGAGTTCCTAAGCTGGACTCTCAGTCCCTTTGGGACAGGGTTAGGGAACAGGCAGGCTGGGTTAATTTTTAGTCAATGCAGCAAATACTGCCCCCCTACTTCAGTACTGGGAATCCAGTTATGTCATGGGAACAAGGGCATTCCCAGAAATTCTGTGCCTTGTGGGGAGGGGGAGGGAGGAGCATGGCCGCTTCCCATTTTTAATTTAGTACTGGCAAAGCCAGCAGTATTGGTGCCTCGGATATCAGGAGTCTTTCCACTTAAAAACAGAGTGCTGCAGAGCTAAGTCTCTCCTCCTCCCCTTCCACCAAGTCTACTTCAGTTTCCTAATTTGTAAAGTGGGGAGGGCAACAGGACGTGCCTCACGGTGTTGGGGTGTCTGGCGTGGGGTAAGAGCTCAATAAATTGAAGTGATGATGAAGACGGTGATGAAGAAGAAGCCAATGGTAGGACTTAGGGAAACAGTAGGACAAGGGAGCAAATTTGGGGCAACATTCAGGGGAATTGAGAGGGGTGGGGTGGCCTTTGGTGCATTTTGCTGCTGTCACCATGGGAAGAACAGGCCAAGTTGCCTTATCTGACTTTTTATTCTGAGGCTGGCAGCATGACACAGCTGTTGGGGGGATACCCCTTGAGCCAGACCTCAGAGAAAGGGCCTGGTACCCAGCACCAGTGGTCTTGGCTTCTCCAGCCAGAGTCTAGGGGAAGAGGGAAAAGACCTTTCTAGCAGGACAGGTGGGTGACCCTCTGGATCACAGCTGAAATTTCTGGTTGGGATGGATGGGTCCACACAGTACATAGCCTAGGTGTCTCTCAGGGGCCAGGGGGTGGTGTTGGGGAGAAATCGTGAGGGTAAAATCAGGCAACAGGAAAGAGGAAATCCTCTGACTTTTGCCACAAACTTTGCAGCCGGTGGTGCCAAAGCTGTGTGGCCTCTTCTCTCTCTGACACCTTCCCTTCCTCTGCTGCTGGAGCAAAGACCGAGGTTTCCCCTATAGCCAGATGTCAGCTGGCTTAGCTCCAAGCTGGGGGCTGTAGGAGGACCAAGCCTGCTTGGAAGTCCCATCTCCCAAACAAGCTTTTTGGAGGTCAGACTTTTCAGGGGAATAGGTCTGACTCCACTCCTGCTCAGAGGGGAACCCACAGGCACTGGAATTTCTCCAGAGGGCACTACCAGGATGAGTGGCACCAGGTGGCTGGAAAATAGCAAGTATTTAGCCAGTTTTGGAGATGAGAAGGTTAATGTTATCAAGAGACTCAATGCTGTAACCCTTACCCCCACAAAAACCTAGTGCTTAGGGGTGGATCCTGGGGTGGCTCTTCAGTCTGCCAGTTAAGCAGGGTTGGGCAAGGAAAAGTTACAGATTACATGGAAAGTCAACAAACCACGGTGCAGAGAAGCTGTTGAAGTCAGCATGCCCTGTCCTGGCTCTGTCTCTGACCAGGGCAGGGTCAGAGTGCCCAAGTGCATGTGGGTAAGGCACATGTGGATGAGTGTGTGTCTGGACACGTGATTGTTTGTATACATTTGCGATTCTTGAGCCCCAGCCTGTCTGTGTGTGAGTAGGCAAATACAGATTTACCCTGTGTTCCCATGCGACTAGGGAGGGAGCTACTCTCCCTATCTGGTGGGTTCTACTCCGTGTAGACAAGAACTGGGATAAGTAGGATGGCTAATGGGGAACCTAACAAGGGAGAAGCCAGGCAGGCTGCTGGCTCAGCTTTTCCCAGGTCACCCCTGGTGTGACATGGGGCCGCACTAACCCAAGAGTATGAGCCATGCCTGTGGGCTCACCCTGTGCCCCATGCAGCCCTAGGCTTCAATGAGCATACCTAATCCTCCTTGGTGGTAAACATCCCAAATATTCATTAACAATCCTCTGAGGGTTAGTTGTTTGTGAACTTTGACTCATACAAACTCAGCACTGTGGCTCACACCTGTAATCCTAGCACTTTGGGAAGTCTAGGTAGGAGGATCACTTGAGGCCAGGAGTTTGAGACCAGCCTGGGCAATGTAGTGAGACCCTGTCTCTTAAAAAAAGAGAGAGAGAAGAAACTCAACATGGAAAGCATAGTTGTGGTCATGCTTCTATTCCATATCTCTTGAGATTTTTGAGGCTGCTGCTACCCTAATGCTCCACACCTCCAGGGTGGGAGCTCACTCCTGAAAACTCTTCCCCGCTCCTGGAACTCCTGAAAAACCTTCCTCACTCCTTGAACCAAAGAATATTCTGCCCATTTACTGAGAGGAATGAATCACTGTACAAAATAGTGCTTGCTTTTTTAAAAAATTGAGACAGGGTCTGACTTGTTGCACAGGCTGAAGTGCAGTGGCTTGATCACTGCTCACTGCAGCCTCGACCTCCTGGGCTCAGGTGATCCTCCCACCTCAGCCTCCCAGGTAGGTGGGATTACACATGTGCATCACTGCACCAGGCTAATTTTTTGTGGAGATAGGGTTTCACTATGTTTCCTAGGCTGGTCTTGAACTCCTGAGCTCAAGCGATCCACCTATCTCTGCCTTCCAAAGTGTTGGGATTACAGGCGTGAGCCACCCTGGCTGGCCCCTAGTACTTTCTTTTGTGGTCATTACAAGAAAGCAAACTCAGGAAAAACAAAGGCTTTCCAGGTTGGAAGGGTGCCCCCAGGTGTTAGTGTCCTGGGCTGTGGCAAACAAGTCCACGTGATCTCCTCCAGTCGTACCTAAGTAACATGGTGGGGCCTTTGTTCATATCTCAGCTCAGCCTCTGTCCTTCTGACATTTGGTTCTGATTCTTTAATTCTTGAATTTTTTTTTGTTTGTTTGTTTTTGTTTTAAGAGACAGGGTCTCGCTGTGTTACCCAGGCTGGAGTGCAGTGGCGCAATCATAGCTCACTGTAGCCTTGATGTACTGGGGTCAAGTGATCCTCCCACCTCAGTCTTCTAAGTAGTTAGGACCACAGGCATGTGCTACCACGTCTGGCTACTTTTTTTTTTTTTGGTAGAGACAGGGTCTTGCTATGTTGACCACGTTAGTCTTGAACTCCTGGCCTCAAGTGATCCTCCTACCTCGGCCTCTCAAAGCACTGGGATTACAGGTGTGAGCACCCAGCCTGGTTCTAATCCTTTGAGGTCTTCCATTTCCTCTTTCTCTCCACTCCGCAGCTCCAGCTTATACCCCTGAAACACTGTGACTCCATCCTCAAGCCTTATGGCTTTGTGCAAGGTGGAGGCATGGAGGGAGGTGATCACTGGGCCAGCTTAGGTTTCTTTGGCTGGAGGAATTCCTTGGGAGGGTCTCCAAGGAAGGGCCTGGATCCCAGATCTTTCTCTGGTTCCTAACTGAGGGCTCAGGATCCATCTTCTTATGGGCTCCTTGGCACAATCCTCATCTTCTGAAGTTTATGCTTCTTCTTTTGCTGTCTACCTTGGCCGGGGGGTCTTGCTATAGTGTCTTCTCTTTGATTGACTCTTAGGAACTTGATGTAGGACTGGAGTCCCCTCTGGACTGTCCTTGGGATTTTAAATGCGCAGAAGGATGGATTATATCTGTCTTCTCTATTTATTTCTTTCCTTTTATTCCTCTTTCTAAGCCAGCCCTCCACCATGACAAAAATCTTCTTCCATCCAATTTTATTAATAACCTTTGGTGTGGAAGGTTATTGACAAAGACTTTCTGGTTCGATTCCTCCTTGCCTTGTTTGCTTTTATCCACATATTTCTCCCTACACCCCCCAAACTAGGAGAATGAAAAGAGAACCAACCCCCAAACTTTGGCTAGGCAGAAAAATACCATTTGACCCAGAGGCAGCTCTGGGATCGCTGCCACGCATGGAGGAACCTGCTAACTCCTCAGGAAAAAAAAATCCTGACGCAAACCAGATGTAACCTCCTGTCCGGCTGCCAACATCTGGAATGCTGGCAGGGGCTTTGCACTCAGGCCGGCAGAGAGCTGCCAAGCCTGAGCATTTCAGAAGTGGCTCTGATCTGCAGAGAGGTCTTTCAGCCTCTTTCTCCAGCTCGCCCTGTAATCTGGTTCTGACTGCCTGGAGGGAGGAGCAGTGGTTACAGTTCTGGGACTCGAGCATGGGGTTTTTCTTTTTTTAAAAAATGTATTTTATTTTATTTTTAAAGAGCCGGGGTCTTGCTCTGTCACCCAGGCTGGAGTGCAGTGGTGTGATCATAGCTCACTGTTAACCTGGCATTCCTGGGTTCAAGTGATGCTCCTGCCTCAGCCTCCTGAGTAGCTAGGACTACAGGCACATGCCACCATACCCGGTTAATTTAAAAATTTTTTGTAAAGATGGGGCCTTGCCATGTTGCCTAGGCTGGTCTCAAACTCTGGCCTTAAGTAATCTTCCTTTCTCAGCCTCCCAAAGTGTTGGGATTACAGGCATGAGCCACAATGCCCTATTTAGATGAAGTTTTTCTTGAGCTCAGATAGGGCCTTCAGGAGATCCCACAGCGGGGTTGAAGGTCCAGCCTCATCACTCCTGTCTCCAGATCCCCGGTGCCCTGGTTCTGGGCAACCCCTATGGACTTTGGATGGAGTCTGAAGTCTAAGAAGGGAAACTTCCAGGTGGGGGACTGAAGGAATGTGTGAGGCTGTTCTTGTGGTCCTGGGGCCACACACGTTGTATTACACACACACACACACACACACAAACACACACTCACTCTTCCTCATGCAGGCGGATACACTAACTCCCACTCTCTCCCACCCAGCCAATGGGGAGAGCCTTTTGGGCTAGAGTTCTCATTGCTCATGGAAACTCTGATTCTGGCCATTTGGAAGAGGGTGAGCAGAGCCCACAGCCCTGGGGATCCCCTGGCTGGCTCAGCCAGCCACCGAAAAAATCAGGAAAGGCGACAGGGAGAACGATCAGATGGAGAGGGGGATGGTGGGAGGAGCTGAATGGAAAGGGGACAGGATCCAGCAGGGGCCCCCCCTGCCTGCCTCAGACCTCCCTGCAGGGCCCAGGGGACCCTCCTGCCATCTGGGCAGCTGCAGCTGGTGACTCATCTGAGCACTGGCCTGGGTGGGGTGAGGGACAAGTCAAGGACTTCAAGAGGTATATTCTGAGAGATCCAGAGGAGAGGGGAGGAGGTAGGGGGCTGCTTTTGTTTCTTCCTGCTCCCCAGGTCCCCTGCTCTTCTCCAGCTCCAAGCTGGAGAATCCCCAGGAAGGAGAACATGGGTGGGAAACTGGGTTGGTGTGATGCTCTGACCTCTTCCGGTGCTGACCTCTCCTTATCGTGACCTGAATGCAGACAAGGATGAGGGCGACCACCCCAACAACAGCTTCAGCCCCTGCAGTGCCCATGACCGCAGGTGCCTGCAGAAACACTTCGCCAAAATTCGAGACCGGAGCACCAGTGGGGGCAAGATGAAGGTCAATGGGGCGCCCCGGGAGGATGCCCGGCCTGTGGTAAGGACCTCCAATGCACAAATGTGCATGTGCATAGACACACACACACACACACACACACACACACGCCCCTCGCCCCCAAGCACGCACACACAAATACACCATCATCACCAGATCTGTGGCGTGTTCATTCAGCACACATTCTAGGGTGACTACCGTGTGCAGAGTAAAACTAGTGTGAGTCATCAGGACCCAGAGAAAGCACTCATTCCCTTCCTTGGGATTCCTTTCCTGCCCATCAGTTATATCCATCGGGACTGCTTAAGTGATTATTAAATACTGAAAAATACTGAAAATACTATTCAGTATTATTATTATTATTATTATTATTATTATTTTATTTTTTTTTTTGAGACGGAGTCTTGCTCTGTCGCCCAGGCTGGAGTGCGGTGGCCGGATCTCAGCTCACTGCAAGCTCCGCCTCCCGGGTTTACGCCATTCTCCTGCCTCAGCCTCCGGAGTAGCTGGGACTACAGGCGCCCGCCACCTCGCCCGGCTAGTTTTTTGTATTTTTAGTAGAGACGGGGTTTCACGGTGGTAGCCAGGATGGTCTCGATCTCCTGACCTCGTGATCCGCCCGTCTCGGCCTCCCAAAGTGCTGGGATTACAGGCTTGAGCCACCGCGCCTGGCCTATTCAGTATTATTAAATACTTAAAAACTTCTATACTGATTGGTAAAAAGCAGTTGCCCAAAGTGCCCTGGGGTTTCTTGGTATTTTTTGGATTCCTTACCCCAGACCTTCTCAGTAACCGAAGGATAAATGCTGGCCATAGCAGGGGGCCTGGGGACCCTGCTTCAGGGTCTGGCTAATGTCCCTTCTGAAGGTCTTACAAGTTGTCAGTTGTAAGTTTTATCTGTCCCTTCTGCATAGAAATCACCCCCTCCCTGGCTTTCTGCATAGGTTCCCACAGCCCCTTTCCCCACAGTGTCCCCTCACTTCCCACCCCTCCTTTGAAGAAGCTCTTTGGCTCGAGACCCTTTCCTTCATGTGTCTACCCTCCCCACTGTGTCCTCTGGACCCAGGCCCCTCTCTTCACCTCACTGGGTCCTGCCCAGCCCCCGGGGCTCGGGCCTCCTTTTGGGGCCTTTAGTTCCCACTTAGCTGTGACCCCAGGCCTGGGCCTCCTGCCTCTCTTCCTTCTGCTGAGCAATTTTGTTCTTCCCTCCTCCAGCCCCAGGGCTCCTGCCAGAGCGAACTGCACCGGGCCCTGGAGCGGCTGGCCGCTTCACAGAGCCGCACCCACGAGGACCTCTACATCATTCCCATCCCCAACTGCGACCGCAACGGCAACTTCCACCCCAAGCAGGTGAGTCTCTGTCTCCCGCTGGCTTGCCCCTGGCCTCAGCTCTGGGGCATTCCCGGCCTCTCTGCAGGATGGTCCAGGATGGAGATCTCAGGAAGGCGAAACTCCTCAACCCCAACCCAACCCCTTGGAGCCTCCCTAAACCCTACATCAGCATCAGAACGTCACTCATTTTGGAGATGAGGAAACTGTGATCCAGAGAGGAGTAAAAGCGCCCGGGCTAGTCCAGAGTCATTGAGCAAGTTAACAGCAGATCTTGCCTCCCTATCCAGGGCAGTTTCCCTCACCCCTGGATTTCACCATCTCTGGTACAGACCTAGCAACCCTGACAACCTCTGGCTCCCAACACTCTCTCATTCACTCTATTCTATTCCTATGAGTAATTCCTCCTGCCACTGAGTGAGGTTTCATCTGGGAATGGAGGGCCAAAGTCATGAGGAGTCAGGGAGGAAACTCAGTCTACCCCTCCCTGCAAGGCGAGCAGCAAAACCACCTGGAGTACAGCAAGAGTGGAGGTAAAGCCAGACTGGATGGTTGGAGACAGGCACTTTGGGTAGAAGCAGAGGAATGAGTGGGCCAGAGAGAAGACACAAAGGCAGCAACTTCTCTATTCCTTCTTGTCCTTGGAAGCTGGGGTCCTCTGACAAGCCTCCAGGAGGCTGGGATGGTCAGCAGGGTTGGCCTCTTCCAGCCCATCTCTGGCCCATCAGAATGAGTGGCCTGTCTGGGCAGGGCCTGGTGTGCCTCCTGCTGGGTGTGGCCTGGGGAACCCTAGCCTGGAGCTCTTTGTGGGTGTAGACAGACCCATTGCCCTGCTCCATGAGCTATAGATAAATCCACAATTTGAGCTGCCACTCGGCCAGTGGAGGCCTAGATATAAGGACAAAGGCTGCCCTGGGTCTGTGCATCCCAGGATGGCATGAAAAGGATATGAGTGAAGGGCCAGAGAGGGCGCCCCAAAACCAATGCCTAGCCTATTTCTAACCTTTATCCTAACATGGATTTTATCCTCGTCCCAATTTAAAAAACTTTTTCTTGGCTGGGCACGGTGGCTCATGCCTGTAATCCCAGCACTTTGGGAGGCCGAGGAGGGTGGATCACGAGGTCAGGAGATTGAGACCATCCTGGCTAACATGGTGAAACCCTGTCTCTACTGAAAATACAAAAAATTAGCCGGGCCTGGTGGCGGGTGCCTGTAGTCCCAGCTACTCGGGAGGCTGAGGCAGGAGAATGATGTGAACCTGGGAGGCGGAGCTTGCAGTGAGCCGAGATCGTGCCACTGCACTCCAACCTGGGTGGCAGAGCGAGACTCCGTTTCAAAAACAAAAAACAAAAAAAACCCACCTTTTTATCTTAATTTTAAAGAAACAATTAATAGCTTTATTTTTTAGGGTAGTTTTAGGTTTACAGAAAACGAGCAAGAGTACAGAGTTTCCATGTACTGTCCTCTACCTCAGTTTCCTCATTATTAACGTCTTACATTATATTTGTTGCAATTGATGAACCAATATTGGTATATTATTATTAATTAGTGGTTTATATTAGGGTTCACTTTTTGTGTTGTATAATCTATGCATTTTCTTCTCCCGTTTTTTTTTTTAGAGACAGGGTCTCACTCAGTCTCCCAGGCTGGAGTGCAGTGGCGCCATCACAGCTCACTACAACCTCCACATCCTGGGCTCTAGTGATCCTCCTACCTCAGCCTTCTGAGTAGCTGGGACCACAGGCACACAACTATGTCAGGCTAATTTTTTTTTTGTTTGTTTTGAGACAGAATTTGGCTCTTGTTGCCAAGGCTGGAGTGCAATGACGGAATCTCT